>NW_006383006.1:4262972-4281690 GCF_000327345.1 Myotis davidii
GCATACAAAGGGAATGGACTGACAATTTTTTTTGGGGGGGAAAGGTGTTTGGGGGATGCCCGAAGAGACTGGACAAAAATCGTACACCCATGGATGAGGACAGTGTGTGGGGACTGAGGTGGAAGGTGGGGTGGGAAATGGGAGGAGGGGAGTTATGGGCGGGAAAAAAAAGAAAAAAAGTAATAATCTGAACAATAAAGATTTATTTAAAAAAAAAAAAAAACAAGCTAGAGCAATAAAAAAACCAAGTTAGTTACTCCAGAGCTCCTAAATAGAAGTTTTGTTTATGGTCAAAAAACAATAACCCAAAAAGAAATAAAACTTACGTCTGTTTAAAAGTCTGTGTGTGGGTAGCTGTGGTCTTCATTTGGTCAACATTAATTTCCTCAGAGAACTCTTCCACAGTCTCAATGTCCACCTGTTCCTCCTCATCCTCAATGAATTCTACACAGTTTTCCTGAAACACAACATTCCAACAGTAAATAAAGCATTGGGAAGCAAGCACACCTAAACTATTCAATTGAATGCTCCCCTTGAAAAACCAACTAGTGCCAAGCACTGATCTTATACCAGGAGTACTGATAATCCTAAATTTGTTAATCATAAGAGGGAATTAACTCATAAAAATATGGATGAAGCTAAAAACTAAGAATTACATAATTAAAAAATCACATGTAGTATTAAGCATTCACAAAAGCATACTCAAGGCAGTTAGGGCAATAAAAATATAGCCCAAAAGTCTGTATTGATGCCTAATAGATAAAATTCAGTAATAAATATGTTAAAACTGCATAGTCCTTAAGACTATATAGCAGTAAAATAAAATTTGGCAAAGGGGAAAATAGAAAAAAGAAAAATTCAGGATCTATTTTATGGGTGTTTCATGATAGACTCATGGATACAGACTGATGGTTGCCAAAAGTCGGGGAGGGTGAGACTGGGTGGAAAAGGTGAAGGAATTAACAAGTACAAATTGATAGCTACAAAATAGTCACAGGGATATAAAGTACAGTATAGGGAATATAGTCAATAATATTCTAGTGTCTATGTATGGTGCCAGGTGGGTACTGGAAATACTGGGGAACACTTTGTAAAGTATATGATTGTCTAACCTCTATGCTATACAACTAAAACTAATACAAAATAATACCGAATGTAAACTGTAATTGAAAAAAATGTTTAAAGAGTGAGTCATAGCTAATCACACACCGACACCCACAAAAACATACTCAAGGCAGGTATGGAAACAAAAATATAGCCCAGTCTTTTAAATCTCTCAACCCCACAGAAGGAGAGCTTCTGAAGAATTTCAGATATCAAAAGCAGCTCAGGCTTGCTCTACTTGCTAATTATTCTAAAAAACGAGCATATCAGTAGGCATTTATTGAGCACCTGTCACAGAAACTCACTGTGCATTTTATATAACCAAATATACAGATTATGAGATATGCAGATATCTTTAAGTCCACCTTTAAAAGTAGTGTTTACTATGCCAGAAACTAGAGGGAAAATGTTATCTATAATCACACTGTTCCAAAGAGGCACAACTCAAAAATAAAGTATCCCAATCACCTTAATAATTCTATATTTAAGCTTGTTGTAAAAATTACTTACCCCCAAATTATAGGCTTCATAAGGCTGATAGACCCTAAATGCAAGCCATCATTTATTTTCCCCAATTTAAGCACAATTTAAACAATGTATCTTAAATTTAAACAATGTAAACAACGTGTATTAAAATTAACTGCAAAAAACTTAACTCTTAAGAAGCTAAATCATCAGATTCCCAAAAGAATCTAAAGAGTCTGGATAATATGTTGATAGATGCTTTATAATATTTAAACTGAAGAATGTCTGTCTACTGCATGGCTTAAACTTCAGACTTTGTAAATAATATCCAATAAACTTCACAATGGAAGTTTTAAATTAAGGAAGCTACTCACAACTTTCCTTACACTATTTTAATATAATGTTAATCACAAGCATAAAGATATCATAATTGTATACATGTACATAAATACAATGTAGAATTTAGATTTTAGAGATTTTTTAATATAATGTTCTTCATTTTAAAAAGGTCAGTGTACCTTGTATGTCAGATTCCCTATTAGGAAATTCAAGCAATGCAACCCTGTATAAAAGACACTCTAAATGTTCTATTAAGTCAATTTTATGATAGCAATAGTTTTCACTGGTTTTAAAGTTGGACTGTTTTTGGTCTGATGCTTACCCAGGCTGACTTACAATGGGAGACTCTGCAAAAAGTGCAAGACTATCTATGCAATCTAACTCCCAAACTCAATGATTTCAGAGTCTTCACAGCTACCTACAGATGTCTATCCTCAAAAAGGACTAGACTAGAGGAAGAATATAAGGCATATGCTATAAAACCATCCAATTGTAGGGTTAGATTGTCGTTTTATAAAAGACAACCGAGGTTATAGAAATAACCAACACAAAAATATTTAAACATTTTAGAGTTTTAAAATATTATTTTAAATAACTGCATAAGGTGGTTAGTTATTAACATAGAAGGACTAGGTAACAAAGGCTGAGTGAACAAGGAAGTGAAATTCTAAAATAACCCACTGCATTGCAATCAGTGCAGAGGCCCATATTATCTGCTCCTGAAAAGAGGGACTCATTCCTTTTAGATTTCAGGGCACCCCCACAGGCATCTGTATAACCTCCTTATGATTTACAGCAGATCCCATGTCAGGGGTCAGCAAACACAGCCCACCACTTGTTTCGGTAAGTAAAGGTTTACTGGAACACAGCTACTAAACTTATTCACTTACTAATGTTTGTGGCTGTTTTTATGCTACAACAGCAATTGAGTCTAGCCTGTAATTCAGTTCTTTACAGAAAAAGTTTGCCCAACTCCTGCCCTGTATCACACTGACTCAGTTACTTAGTTCAGTAAATACAACCCTAAATAGGGAACCTACAAAAATGGTTTCAGAAGAATAAATTATAAAGATCATATTATAAAGGAAGACCACCGAAGTTCAGAATATAAATTCTAAAAACTATTTAATTTTAGGAGATAAAGAAAAACTTAAGGCACAATCATATTAAAATATTGGTATTTTCCATTGTTCTCCAAAAAGAACATGTCTCTTAAGTACAGGTAGATAAGTTCTCCCCCAGTTCTAAGGTCACCCATTACTCTGTTTTTTGTTTCTACCAGATAAGCTACAATCACTTTATATAGAAAATGTCAAAAAAATAATTAGGATCAAATGGTAGTAGTGGTTTCAGGATTTCCTTTTTTAAACCTAACTTGACAGAGCATCACAAGCATCTATCTCCAAAAGGCTTTAGTCAGCCTTTCCATAATATCAGACAAATCTCAAAGAACAATGTAAGCTCAATAAATGTTACCTGACTAACACAGCCTAAAACTACAAAGTCATTTTATCATGATCTAAATCTAGGCATCCAATTGAATGTATCAAGGTCTTAGTGATCTTCTGAAAAGCTACTGTCTCTAATAAATCATTTAAATCCTTGAGGTTTCAGTCACAACAAAAATGGGCTCACCACCTTTTCTACATCATCAACCTCCTCACTCTGGTAGTCAGAAACAACATCCACAATCTCATCAACAGAATCATCGGTTTTCTCATTCTCATCCTCCTCGTCATCTTCTTCCAAATCCCAAACACTGAAGTCGGCACTGCTTCTCGCACCCTTCTTCTCTTGCTTTGGTTGTGTCTGTTCTCTTGAGAGCAGTACATGATCTTGAAAATGTCCTTCACCTCGGCTCCCTTTTGTAGCTCTTCTAGGAACAATGGCAAAGGTTGCAGGACTAGAAATCCTACTCCAAGAATCACATTCAGTTTTTAAAACTCTGGTATTCTCAGTAGTTTCACTTTTTCCAAGTAAACCAGAGATGCACTGTTCTTGTTGAAACACATCTGAATTTTCCTGACAAGTCTTTGTTTCTTCAATTAACTGCTCATCTGCCTCTTTCTTGCATTCTTGTGAAGTTCCAATACATTTCTGGGTCAATGGGCCCTTCAGGTGTTTTCTCCATCTTTCCTTAAGACTGTCCATTAGAAAGTCTCCACATCCCTTCTCCTTGGCCTCTGATTGTGGATTAGATTGACGCTCCTCCACAACTATGCTCCCTGATAATTCAAGTTTACAGTCTTCCTTAGAGATAAGTGGAAATTTGTTTGATTTCTCCTCTGAATTGTCTAATCCTTTCTGCTGTTCCACTTTCACATTACCCAGTTTTTTAAGCTGCACATTACTTATACTTTGGACTGTCATATTATTGGCTCTTTCAGAAATGGTCTTAACTTCTAGAAGAGTCAGTTTTTCTTTAGAACTATTATGATTCCTAATCCCACCTTCATTAGCATCTTTACAGTCTTCACTTGTGAGTGACCCAGTGCTACAGGAGTGCCCAGAAGGTTTAACAGTTGCAGGACCTTCTTCTATCAGGGATTCTTCATCTAAATGATCACCCCCATCTTCCAAGGAATCATTCAGAGTTTCTTCTGAGGCAGTAGCTCCTGAGTTTTGCTTTATAGCATTAGCCTCAGAGTCTACAGGTTCTCCATCTGACTGTAGGACCTTTGCCTTCTTAGTTTCCTGCTCTCTTTTTAAAAAGCATGTTCCATCTTTCTGGTCTGCATTCTGGGATTCTCTCTTCATCTGAAGAGAAGCAACATGTTGAAGAATGGAGCTGGGAACAGGCTTTTGTCCTGGGAGCTGCAACAAGGCAAAACTACCAGACTGGAGAGGAACGAGGCTGGCTGTACCAACAGGCTGCCCTCCTGAGCTATAGGTTATTTTGGTTTCAGAGCCTGTTTTATTTGCAGGGCTTTGTGGCTCAGGAGGGGAAATCCTCAGGGTCAATGTACCAGACTGAGACACAAAACTAGGTCCAGAAGAAAGCAATGATGGTGCCTGAGTGATGACATTCACTGCTGGAGAAGCCCCAACAGCTTGAATTACAGGACTCATAACAGAAAAAGTAGAGGATGAAGCAGTAGTTGGTGGAGTCTCTGAAGGCTTAGAAGGAGTGGGTAATCGGATTCCTACCACAGACCCTGGTAAGAAAAAGAAAACATTAAATCACCACTGCCCATATCAAGACTTCCAAAGTATACTTTTCTTTTTGAACAGATGATTCTGAGAGACCAATCCTGCTGTATTAACATACCATATGGCCAAATAATTCAACCAAAGAAAAACTCATCAAAAGATCTCCAGTTTTATACCTGGGTTACGAAACATGACAGGCTGTAAGTTGGGTTGGGTATTAGAGCTTCGAAGCTGATGCAAAGGGAGGAGCTGAACAATCTGCCCATTAGGGTGCCTGAATAGGTTCATTCCACTTGGGCTCCTAATAGGCTGCAAGACCATCCGGTGTCCTGGAAGTTGTGTGTTTGAGACAGGTCTGACATTAGGAGAACCCTGCTGCACTGGAATCAACAACAATCGAGGTCCAGCACGTTTCACTGGGTTAGGAGGAACCTGTGGAGTAGCCACTGAAATTTGAGGGGCATTTTCTGAAAAACAGAAAATAGAAACATAGTATCAGAATTTCCCTTTAACACATGTAGGAAAAAAATTGTAAGATCTGACCATGCTACAAATAACTTCTAATTTGAATTATAAAGTTGTTGAAATCCTGTACCTCTATGATACACTATTTAGTAGTCCTATGGCTGAGAACAATTTATCTTAAAAGTATTAACCAGACATTGCAGAGCCTTACATTTAGACTGGAAAATAAAAAAAGCATCAACTGTCAAGAGGTGCCCTTAAAAAGACAATGCTGCCTAATGAAAAACATGGGCAGCCCTCTAAATCTGGATTATCATTAAGCTAAAGAGGGGGGACTCTTCCCCCCGCCCCATGTGGGATTCTGTGTTGTGAGATTCTTCCCGCCTCTCCACGTGGGAGTCTGTACTTACTCTTCAATAAATTTCCACCTTTGAAAAAAAAAAGAGAGATCTTTCATGATAAATTCTCTTCTTCAACTTTAAAATTCAGGCTGTTAATATTTACTAGTCTTAAGACTTAGCTTCACAGGGCATGATCAAATAAGATAAAGTCAAGAACTAAAAGTCATAAAGTATAAAAAACTTCAAACTTCTTGGCTTTTAAAACTCAGACAAATCAGCAGTGTAAAAATTTGTGGAGCTCTAACCAGTTTGGCTCAGCGGATAGAGTGTCAGCCTTTGGACTGAAGGGTCCCAGGTTCGATTCCTGTCAAGGGCATGTTCCTTGGTTTCGGGCACATCCCCAGTGAGGGGTGTGTGGGAGGCAGCTGATCGATGTTTCTCTCTCATCAATGTTTCTAACTCTCTATCCCTCTCCCTTCCTCTCTGTAAAAAATCAATACAATATATTTTTAAAAACTTGTGGGAATTGTTTTTCACAAAGAAAAAAATGCATAGCCTCCCTCCCCCCCCCAAAAAATAGAATGAAAGTAAGAGACATTGAAGAAACAGGGAAATAAAGCCTGGTTGGGAAGAGGCAAAAGATAGTTTTAAAACAAACAGAAAAGCAAAAGTTTAATGCAGAAGATGTGAATTGAGAGATTTAAAACCACTAATAGTACCTAAAGATGCACTTTAATGTTTGGAAGAGATACTTAGAAATACTATGACATAGGAAAAATAATACGAATAATGTATAGGTAGATTTCTGATCAAGGGGATGAAAAGGTAGGAATAATAATAATAATAATAATAATAAGCTTAAATGAAACTGGTCTAATATTACCATTCAAATTAGGGAAATTACCTAACATTATTAATAAGTCTTTTCATTTGTCACTAAATAGAAAAATCAACAAACCAACAATATACAGATTTAATTTAACATATAATATCCCATCAGATAGGCATTCTGCCCATGAAACATCAAATTTCTAAAAGAAAGTCATATTCCTAACATTTACATGACAAATTACATATAGAAGATCCAGAACTTCTCTTGAAAACAAAATAAAACACAGAGAACAAACTAATTCTTAAAAAAAAAAGAAGTGTGCAATTTAAAAACATTCTTGTATAGTATGTGAATTAAGGAACATATTAAAGCATTAATTTCCTGAACATTTCTATTTAAATTATGATCTGGAGAATGATTCAAAATTAAATTACTCTTACACATTAATGTCTCTCTCTCCTTCTCTTTCTCTCTCTCTCTCCTTTCCTCTCCTCTCCCACTGTTTCTAAAAAAAAATATCCTCACTCCTCAGGTGAGGATTTAAAATGATATAAATAAACAAACAAACTTAAAGCCTGGCTGGTATGGTTCAGTGGTTCAAGTGTCAGCCTGTGCACTGAAGGGTCATGGGTTTGATTCCTGCTCAAGGGCATATACCTAGGTTTCAGGCTTGATGCCTGGCCCCAGTCAGGGCACCTGCATGTGGGAGGCAACCAATCAATGTGTCTCTTCACATTGATGTTTCTCTTTCTCTCTTCGCCCCGCCTTCCCTCTCTAAAAATCAGTGGAAGAAATATCCTTGGGTGAAAATTAACAAAAATAAACAAGCAAGCAAACTTAAATAAGAGTTGATTTAAATAAAAATATTAAGTCAATATAGTACAAAGGGGAATAAGAGCAAGATACATGAATATATAATCTGAGCAACTAAAATCCAAGAAACAATGAACTATAAAAAGCTAAATGACTTTATAGTTTCATGACAGAATTAAAAATATAAAGAAAGGTTGGATTAGGAAACATGATTAGTTAAAACATGACAAGATATAAACCTTGAGATTCCATAGGAAATCAAAACAGCTTCATCAATAATGATCTCACTTCCAAAAATGAATATTAAACTAACCAATATTATATGCTTATTAGGAGAAGCAGAAGACAAACACATTTAATATTGTGATTCACTTCTCCTTTCAACAGAACTTCAACTTATAAACACCCAAGTCACTTATTTCCTCCAATACCAGCAGGGATTTGGACCATGTCACTAATGGCAAAAATATTTAGTAGTAAAAGTATCACTAACCAAGAGAGAATTGCTGTTGGCTATTTATTTCCCCATAAAGCCTGCAAAGTCTCTCACTCTTTTCCATAGAAAGTCCTCTCCAAGTACACTAAGAAAACTATTTACTTTAGTTGTTGAATTAGGATAGAAAAATTACCAAAATGTGAGATATTCCTATTTCAAATTCACTTAACCTAAGTCAACAAGAGAAAAATTTTAATTTTGACTAAAAAGTTGATAAGCATATAAAATATTAGTCCTAAGCAAAGAAATATGCCTTATTTCTATTTCAATCAGTTCATGTATAATAATTAAGTAGGAGAATAATGTCAGTTATATGGAAGTTGGACTGATTCACAAATGATTTTTACTAAGCAAGGGACCCAGAATTTTAACCTTCAGCAAGGACAAAGAAAAAGCCTTCAGCTTGGTTGCAGCATAGGCAGAAGCCTATAATCTTTCTTCTTCTTTTTTCAATTAAAAAAAATACACTACCTCACCCCTAAGAAAAGGGAGCACAGCCAGGGCTTTCCTTGTGTGCTCTCCTCAGAGATGTGCATCCCTAGCTCTCAGTACACAAGAGATTGCACTTTCTCCGTGTCAACCTTAATGGCTGCTCTACTACTGGCTCAGAGCTCCACTCCCATGTGTATCATTGCAGTATCCTTCATCCACCATTTCCATTCTAATGTTTGAGTATTTTTAATATCTTGAAGAAATCTCCAGCACCACTAAGTCATCTGTCCAAACTTTTCAATTTATCGCTAAGGTACCATTTATGGTTTTTATTAGTGCTCTATAACAAGGTTGCATAGATTTTCAGTGATTTGTCCTAACCCTATATTAACCATGGGCTCTCTTATTTTTAGTGTTCAGTTTTGCAGAATGCAAAGGTTTTCAGGAATACATGTATCATGTTACAGCAGAAACACCTACACTGTTACCCTGATATATCTATAATCCTATCACAAACCACAAAGTTATATGAACAGCTGTATAATAAACCAGCTAGTTAACCTCTAGGCCTTACCTGGTCTCTGGCTCACTGGTGGATTCCCATCAATTCCTGAGAGTATAATGGGAACAGAGCCAAGAGATGAAGTTGGTGTGGTCACCATGGAGGAAGATGCAGCTGTGGTCACCACGACTATGGAGGTGGAAGCAGTGGAAGCAACAGGAAGAGTTATGGTTGGAGATGCCACCAAAGACTTAGGAAAAGCAACTGAAGTCACGGGGGTAGTTATCCCAGTTGTTTTGATAAGGTTCACAGTGCCTGTAGATTGGGTAGATGTTACAGGAGTGCTGGTATTAGTTTCAGAGACCTCAACAACCCCTGCAGTGGTGGCACCAGAAGGGTAAGTAGTTTCTTTAGTTCCCACGTCAGACACAGCAGTCTTAGGTGTCACAGCAGTAACATTCTCTAAAAACACTTGAGGGGTGGTAGTAGTGACAGCAGCAGTCACAGGGCTGCACACCTGAACTGCCTCAGAAGAAACCACAGGTGTGACGACCATTACTGGAGAAGGTCTGATACTGAACTTCTGTGGCCCTGTTAGGGGTTGGGGTGTGCTAACTCCAGGTATCTTCTGCTGCAGGGCTCCAACTTTACTCATCACAAACTGTGTGAACACACCACCAGGAGAGGGTCGTGCCGCTGCAAATAAAAATTTGCAGGTCAAAAATCTTCAGTTCTCATATTTTATCCTCTTAGTGATTGTGTTTATCAACATTTATTGTGTGCACCACTGGGTCCACTTCTTACGGGTACTACCTACCTGCAATATACATGTCAATTTCCATACACAGAAATCAAAACACTTCCCTCAAGCCCAACCTTTAAAATCACCAAGAAAGGAATTAAAATTTGGTGTTCCTACTAAAAATCTTTTGTCTGTGCAATATAGCCATATTGCCAGGACACTAAAAAGACACTACAGCTGCCCTGGCCATGTGGCTCGGTTAGTTGGAGTATTGTCCTATACACCAAAAGGCTGTGGGTCTGATTCCTTGTCAGGGCACATGCCTAGGATGGGAGTTCAATCTCCAGTAGGGGTGTGTACGACAGGCAACCAATAGATGTTTCTCACATCAATGCCTCTCTCTCTAACTCTCTAAAAATCAGTGAAAATGTTCCCCTACTCAGGTGAGGACTGAAAATAAGTTTTAAAATTAAAATAAAAAGATAATACAGCAGCACACAACTTCAAACAGATAAAGATCCCCCCAACTCTAATTTAAAAATTTTTCCCACCACTTCTTCCTAACCCAGTACCTCCACCTCTTTATTGCAGTCCTCTTATAAGACAGTTAGATTTACTATCTTATTTTTAACATGTATGAAAACATTTTTCATGAGAGGACAGAATAGGACTGTTTATTTTTTAAATCACTATGTTATAAGAAAAGAGATAAAATGGGTTCCTTTTAAGGCATACAAATGCCTATCCCTCCATCTTCACATAACTCCAGCATTCAGCCAGAGACTTCAATTTCCTATTAGAGGAAAAAAATATAGTAATAGACAATTTTACTTAACATTCCTAAATAGATTTGAAACAACAAAAAGAAATTCAATAAACCAATTGTATATACTCTCCATGCTAAAACACAAAGGCTTTCAAGAGAGTAATTTATTACAGACTCTAGCACTAAAGTTAAGCAAAAGATTTTCATTCAGAGAACACGGATGATAGAATAATGTTCCCAATATTATGTTTTCCAAGAGCCTTCTATACTTTAAGCCTATACTAACTCAACCCACTTTGATTCTGCTACCTCTATTGTTTAACAAGTTCACGGAACATACATATGATTGGTACCAATAACACCAGTCCTCATAGAAGAAACATTAAATTAGGGAAAAGTATTTAAGACTATGTATTTTCCTTTTAAATATAAATTAAAAACAAAATTTAAAGCCTACATTTTTTTCTGCATTATTAAAAGTCTAAAAGTCTGGGCAATAACTGTAAAACTAACAAGTTCAATTCATCTAGTATTATACGTCATCAGAGGCATTCCCAAAATATTTGAGCAAGACAGACATTGAGAATAATTTTCACAACCCCCATATTATATCCACAGACCAAGAAGCAAGTCCAAGTTCCAAAACATATATACAGCCCAACTTACCAATTGGTCTTTTTGCCGGGACAAATGCCTTCAGATTCTTCCCAGGGTGATTTGTTGCAGTGCCGGAGGAGGATGCCATTTTGGAATTGGATGTTGAAGGCAACAGGGTACGTGGTTTCCTGGATGCAGCCACCTTGGCATTGGATGCTACCTTGGAGATGACAGTACTGAGGGTTGAGAGGTCCAGGACTGAGGGTCGCAACCTGCCTGTGATATAAGCAGCTAGCCTATTGGCTGGATGCAATGCCCCCATCTGTCCCAATAGCAACTTAGCCTGCGGGTAACTCTTACCATTAACCTGAAACAAGTGGCAAAGAGAAATTCTGTAAAGATAAAATTCTCTTGCTAACTCATCTCCCTTGACAGGGGTTTCATTTTTACAAGGTTTTAAAAATCTATTTTTCAGATTTAAAGGGAAAAAGAAATGGGCTTTTCCCATTTGGTATAATCTGAGTAATCAGGAGGTGGAAAAAAAAATACTATTATCTGATATTCTGAACTAATCTCATCCTTCATTTTGGTAACTGGGAAACAGAGAATCTTAGAAACTCATCATATCTGCATCGCAGAAATGTGAAAGATATGTCAAATCTAAGCAATCATCCAATTGTTTTACTTGTCAATAAGCAATTCTGATTAAGTTATTAACAATCACCAGCAAAAATGACTAACTGTATTCTCCAGATTTTCTGACCAGACTAGAAGGCATAATGAAGCCCTCTCACAAGGGTCTTTATAAGCTACCCTTCACAACATTTGGGAAATATACAGTGAGTCTACTTTAACCTAAGTCACAAAGTAACCTCAGTTTTCTAAAAACTCAACTTTGAAGATATTGTCTTCCATCTCTTGGATAAAACTTGGGGTTGGCTCAAAATAAATGGTAGTAGAAACTCATTGTAATTTTTAAAATAGTCACTAAACTGTCAGAAGAAAGTAAATCAATGAATGAAGATTTTTTTCTATTGCCTGAATTGATAGACTGCCTATTTGGGGCAGCAGGGAAGTTTTTCTTAAAAGAAAGAAAAACAAAAACCTCCCAAATTTCTTACCCATGTTTTCTAAGTCATATTGCTGGATGACTAAAGAAGATATCCTTTTTTGTCCCTCCTTTACGTCATTTAAAAGGAGGAGGGGGTAGAGGGAGTTGGAAAAACTCAAACTCTCCAAACTAATAGGGAATTGGTGAGGAGAATCACTACAGCAACCCACTCTCTCCAAGGACACAAAACGTAATTACTCTTTGCTACTTAGGTAAAATTGTGATTATTCCTAGACAATTGTGATTATTCCTAGAAATATCTATGCCTACGTTGGCACAAAAAAATGTGATCTTTCTATCCTAAAGTAAACTTTGCTGTGTTCTTCAGGCTCTGTGGAGTCCGGATCAGATATCCGTAATCTGCTCCTTGGAGAGACTTGCTCTAAAGAATACTCAGCAGCTTCCCCAAAAGCCCACAGTGGCCTGACTGTTTATGCAAATTCACATTTTATGATGGCTTTCTGAGTCCTAGACAGAAGAGAACACAAAATTTCTATGCCTGTATTTCAGGGAGTCTAGTCTCTCTAGAAATGATTTCAGATAAATCTTGGCTCTCAAAGTATTTATCAATAAATGCAATAAAGAGAAAACCCTGTTCTCATTATTAAAGAAGTAAGAAATACCAACAGAAGCAGTATATAGGACCACCAAGAATAAACTGCAATAAAAAGTTTTTAACTAGGTAGATCATCTATATTGTTATTGAAATAGTCCTTAGCCCAGAGAAGTGGTCAAGCTAATACAGTCAAGTAACCTTAGCAACAATGTCAGACACTTCTACACATTTGCTATGCTGATGTAAAAGTACATTTAATGTCTCTGAGCAAGAGGAGAAAACCTTTTTGACTATGACTAAGTTTTAATTCAGAACTTCTCTTTCCAAAGGCTTTTCCACATGCCAGGGTAATTTTACTAATATAATCTGCCTGAATTACTGAACAGTAAGGATAGAGATATTTGGCCTACAACAATGATTATACTGACAAAAACCCTATGAATTATATTTTTTTAGAACTACTTAAGCAAGCAAATTGTGGCTCATTTAAAAAACTTTTATAATTTGAATAACACCTTACTTAAGTTTTCTCCAAGTTTCCAAACACATTCTGCCTGCTTTAAAATCAATTTGATCTCATTTTATTTTGAAAGCTTTCTTCTAATAATAATCTCAAGAACTAAACTGAATCCCTTACTATCCTTGCTTGGTTGCCAAAGTATCACTAGATCCAGACAATGAAGTTTAAGAGGAGTAACTTTCTGAGGAGACGAGGGTCTATATTTGTTTATAAGTGTGACAAAAGCTCACTCTAGGTATGCTTCTAACCTAGAACTATTACAAAAAGAGATAATGATTTTGTCACTCAGTTCCCAGGCAATGTGAAAACAAGTTATTTAAGGCCCCCAAAGGGCTCTGAAAAATAAAGATGTTACCTAAATACAAAAAAGTGCTACACCCAGATTAAAGATAATTCTCACCTGGATAAGCCCAGATGTGCTTGAACTGGGTTTACGTTTATTGGCCACAAGTTTCCCTGCAGGAGAAAGCCCTGCATAAAAGGGCAGACCTTTGCCTCCATGTAATCTCTCCCTCACTGAATCCAGGGCATCTGTCTGCACAGGAGAGATATCATCCATTTTCCCAGGGGATAATGGACCATCAGGAGTCTCTGATCCAGATTTCTCAGCCATATCATCTTGGTCTTGACATGATGGCATAGAGATTTTCACACGAGAAGAATAAACAGGGGGGCTCTTCTCACCCCGGCTCTTTCGCTGAGAAGCCAACTCAATGATGAAGCTGCCCACCTTAAGTGATTGTGGCATGTTGCTATTGATGTGCTGGGATAAGATGCTCAATATCTTGTTCCGATCCTCCTCCCAGTTGCAGTCTGAGATGATTTCTATCAGTTTGGTGGGACCACCAGGTGACCTCTGATGCACATAGGAGGTAGAAGAGGATTCCCCTTCATTACAAGAAGACTTCCAGCTCTTTTCTGATAAGAAATTGAAAGATATTTGTGCATCAAAGCAATTTACACTCAACTTTGAAAGATTTTTACTTTCTCTATGTTCTCAGAAAAGTACCAGGGGTATAGAAATTCAACAGTTGCCCAATGTCCCATTCCCATGTATTTTCAGTGGTAATATAACACTCATAACTTGGGAATTTTCCAGGAAAAAGATGCCAGAGAATCAGATTATAATAGTCCTCACTCTCCTGCTAACTAGGCTTTCTAATAAAAAGGAAATAGTCCTACTTAAGACTATTCTAAAAACCCATACCTATTACATGAAAAAGTATTACCTTGCTAACAAATGACCTATAAGCAAGGTTAAAGCTTATTCAGTACTAAAGGCCCAGTGCATGAATTTGTGCATAGGTGGGGTCTGGAGGCCAATCAGGCAGGGCCGGTGGTGGGGGTGAAGGTGGGGGATCAGGGGCTGGGCCGGCACGGGGAAAGGGTCCCGGGAGATTGGGGGATGATGATCACACTGATTGGCTGCCCCAGTGCGCATCATAGGGACTGGTAGTTCTGGTCACTTGGCTTTATATATAGATAGATAGTTTAATGTTCTGCTATCCATATAGGCAAAGCAAAGATACTTGCCAGATGCTTTGTAACCTGTGACAGGCAATCAATACCAAAAAACAGCAAAACAGTGTTCTGGTTTAAAAACACATACACATAAAGTGCACTCTATCTCTAGTTTCTACTGCAAATACTTCTGAATCACTTTTTGTTTTCTACTTCTGAAATATATTTGTACATCTAGATGTGATTGCTCCACTTCTATATCATGTGCAGATCACTCAATTCACCATGTTTTCTATGTTAACTAGATGTCTACTTAACTAGAAAACAAGATTTCTACAGCTGAGCCTCTCAACCAAAGTTCTGCCGTTACAGGTATGTCAGAATATAAGATTCCGTCAGCCTTCATACTAGTCGTGTTCTCAGGCAGGATCTCTCCACCATAGCAGGCTCCTCTACTTACCTTAGGGTACTACAAAAACATTTTCACTTTTTGTGTGTATTATGCTTGCTAAAAAAAAAAAAGTTGGAAACCACTGCTGCTTTAGTGTCTGAAGTCTTAGGAAGCAAAACCAAAAACAAATAGTTAACTCCCTAGACATTATCTCTCACCAAATTTGGCAGTAGCCTCTGCTAGGTAAATCCTTCCTTTCTCCCTCTGCCATTTCTCCAAAAGCAACAGCTACTGAGAACCTGAGTAAAAATTTCAATAGCTAAACAAATAGGATTGAGGTTTAAAAAGAAGTTTAAAACAGAAAATCACAGCCTAGCCGGCATGGCTCAGTAGTTAAGCATCGATCTATAAACCAGGAGGCCACAGTTCAATCCATTCGCGGCCTATGTCTGGGTTGCAGGCTCGATCCCCAGTGTGGGGCATGCAGGAGGCAGCTGATCAATGGTTATCTCTCATCATGGATGTTTCTATCTCTTTTACCCTCTCCCCCTCCCTTCCTCTCTGAAATCAATAAAAAACATATTTTTTTTAAAAAAATTACTAACAAGACAGGGATGTCTACTTTCACCACTCTTATTCAACATGGCACTGGAAGTCCTAGCCACAGCAATTACACAAAAAATAAAAGGCATTCAAATTGGAAAGAAGTAAAACTGTCATTATGTGCAGATGACATGATACCGCATATAAGGGACCCTAAGGATTCCACCAAAAAACTACTATAACTGATAAATTCAGTAAAGTAGCAGGATACAACAAAAAATACTCAGAAGTCAGATATATTTGTATACACCATTAATAGACTATCAGAAAGGGAAACTAAGAAAACAATCCCATATACAACTACCTTCAATAAAGAAAAAAAATGCGTAGGAATAAATTTAACCAAAGAAGTAAAAGAGCTGTATTCAGGAAATTATAAGACAATAAAAAAATAAATTGAAGATACTAATAAAACATAAACCATGCTCATGGGTAAAAAAAATAATAACTAACAAATAATAATACAAGAGCCCTAACCGGTCTGGGTCAGTGGATAGAGCGTCGGCCTGCAGACTGAAAGGTCCCAGGTTTGATTCCAGTCAAGGGGATGTATCTGGGTTGCGGGCACATCCTCAGTAGGGGATGTACAGGAGGCAGCTGATCAATGTTTCTCTCTCATCAATGTTTCTAACTCTCTATCCCTCTCCCTTCCTCTCTGTAAAAAAATCAATAAAATATATTTAAAAATAATAACAAGAATAATACAAGAATAAACTGTGTTTCACATACAACTGTAAACCTACTTTTGCCCCAACCTGCATACAAGGAACATACAACACCAAAAGAAAAACAAACAAAAGAACCCAATTAAAATATGCGCAGAGAACCTAAATAGACATTTCTCCAGAGGACAAACAGATGGCCAACAGACATATGAAAAGATGTTCAATGTCACTAATTGTCATAGAAATGCAAAGTAAAAACACAATGAGATATCACCTCACACCTCTCAGAATGTTTATTATCAATAAATCGACAAACAAGTGTTGTCAAGGATGTTGAAAAAAGGGTACTCTTGCGCACTGTTGATGGGAATACAGATTGGTGCAGCTACTGTGGAAAACAGGATGGAGGTGCCTCAAAAAAATTAAAAATGGAACTACCTTATGACCAGCAATTCTACTTTTGGGCACATATCCAAAGAAACCCAAAACACTAATTAAAAAGAAAATGTGCACCATTATGTTCATTGCAGCATTATTTACAACAGCCAAGGTTTGAAATCAGCCCAAGTAGATGAGTGGATAAAAAAGTATGGTAGCCCTAGCCAGTTTGGCTTAGCAGCTAGAGCAGGGGTGGGCAAACTTTTTGACTCAAGGGCCACAATGGGTTCTTAAACTGGACCGGAGGGCCGGAACAAAAGCATGGATGGAGTGTTTGTGTGAACTAATATAAATTCAAAGTAAACATCATTACATAAAAGGGTACGGTCTTTTTTTTTTTTAGTTTTATTCATTTCAAACGGGCCGGATCCAGCCCGCGGGCCATAGTTTGCCCACGGCTGGGCCAGAGTGTCAGCTTGGGAACCAAAGGTCCCAGGTTCGATTCCAGTCAAGAGCATGTACCTTGGTTGCAGGCTCCTCCCCGACCCAGGCCCTGGTCAGGGCTCATGCAGGAGGCAACCAATCGATGTGTTTTTTTCACATCGATGCTCCTCTCTGTCTTTCCCTCTCTCGTCCACTCTCCCTAAAATTTAATAGAAAAATATCCTTGGGTGAAGATTAACAAAAAATAAAAAAAGCTATGGTACACATATATCTACAGTGGAATATTACTCAACCTTTAAAAAGAATGAAATCTGCCCTGACCGATTTGGCTCAGTGGATAGAGCGTCGGCCTGCGGACCGAAGGGACTGGGTTCGATTCGAGTCAAGGACATGTACCTTGGTTGTGGGCTTATCCCCAGTGGAGGTGTACAGGAGGCAGCTGATCGATGTTTCTCTCTCATCGAGGTTTCTAACTATCCTTCTCCCTTCCTCGCTGTAAAAAAATCAATATGGTAAGTGAAATATGTCAGTCAGAGAAAGATAAACACTATATGATTTCACTTATATGTGGAATCTAAAGAACAAAATGAAAGAGCAAACAAAATTGAAATGGACTCATAGACACAGAAAACAGACTGATGTCAGAGAAGAGGGGGAGAGGGAACTTGGGAATTGGCTGAAAACGGTGAAGGGATTATTAAGAAGTATGAATTGGTAGTCACAAAACAGTCATAGGGATGTAAAGTACAGCATAGGAAATCTACACTAATAAAAGAGAAAGATGCAAATTGACTGTACCTTCAAGACACCCGCCAGCCAATCAGGTTTGAGTATGCAAATTAACCCAACAAAGATGGCAGGTTAATTTGCATACACAGGCACCAAGAGGCCGGGGGTAGAGTGGGATGCAGGCATTCCGCACCACCCCAGCAACTCCAGGCCTCTGGGCTGCGTGGGAAGGCAGAAAAGCGGCTCCGGCCAGAGCGAAGGCGGTGCCGGCAGCCAGGGAAAGGAAGGCCCATTCTTGCACGAATCTTTGTGCATCCGGCCTCTAGTATAGTCAATAATCCTATCTAATAAAAGATAAAAAGGGTAATTAAGTGTACCTCCACTACCCTTCCCCTTGGCTAATCAGCGAGATATGCATATTAACTGCCAACAAAGATGCAGCTGAAGCGAGCAGGAGGCTTGCTTGCTCCAGTGATTGAGAAAGCCAAGATTCCCCACCTGCCGCGGCCTGCTCTAAGCTCCGAAAGCAACAGCTCAAAATGCAACAGAGTTTCAATTATAGAAGCTAAACAAACACAGATACCTGCTTTCAGCGAGCTGCAGCCTCAGAGCTGGAGTGAACAGGACGGCAACAAAGTTTCAATTATAGAGGCCAAACAAACCCCAGATACCTGCTTTGAGCCAGCCGCGGCCTCAGATCTGGGAGCGCCAGATATGCCAACAAAGTTTTGATTATAGAAGGGAAATAAATCCCAGAATTAAAAAAAAAAAGAAAAAAAGGAGAGGCTGGGGGCTTCAGTCGCCAGTCAACCTGAA
>NW_006383006.1:4281732-4286620 GCF_000327345.1 Myotis davidii
AGTGCGGCGGTGGTGGTGGGAGCCTCTCCTGCCTCCTCAGCAGCACTAAGGATGTCCGACTGCAGCTTAGGTCTGCTCCCCGCTGCCTCTGAGGAAACCCCTGAGGGCTGCTGGGCTGCCAGAGGGATGTCTTGATTGCCAGCTTAGGCCCAATCCCCCGGGAAGCAGGCCTAAGCCAGCAGGTGGTCATCCCCCAAGGGGTCCCAGACTGCGAGAGGGCACAGGCCGGGCTGAGGGGACCACCCCCCAAGTGCACAAAATTTTGTGCACTGGGCCTCTAGTATTGTAATAACTATGTATGGTGCCAGGTAGGTACTAGAAATATCGAAGGAAACATTTTGTAAAGTTTATGATCGTCTAACCACTATGCAGTACACCTAAAACATACAAAATAATATTAAAATATTAAATGTAGACTGTAATTGAAAAATAAAATTAAAAAGAAAATCACTGACTTCAATCCTAAATGTCTCTTTCAACAACATACCACAGCAATAAATGAATTTTATTTCTTACAACAGGAGTGATACAGAGACCAAATAACAAGGAAAAACTGATATATCAACTCTTTTTAGCAGAAGCTAAAAACAGAGTAAGTCAACATATTCTGGATTGGTAATATTAGTTTCCCATCATTTTTTTTAATAAATTTTTATTGATTTCAGAGAGAAAGGGAGAGGGAGAGAGAGATAGAAACATCAATGATAAGAGAGAATCACTGATGGGCTGCCTACTGCATGCCCCTCACTGGGGATTGAGCCCACAACCCAGGTATGTGCCCTTGACCGGAATCAAATCTGGGACCCTTCAGTCCGAAGGTCGATACTCTATCCACTGAGCCAAACTAGCTAGGGCCCCATCATTTTTATTAAAACCCACACCTATATAATTACTATCAAATGATTAAGATCTAGCTTTCATGCTGACCTTGTGATTTATCAGAATCATCCTCGAGGTCACAGGTAATTGGTTTCGAGGGCTGCTGTTCAGCATCGGGCTCCTGAAGAAGAAATAACACAGAAATACTTAAATGCTTTTATTTAGTATCAACACAGACTGAGATATAAGCATTAAATCTTCCAAAAGCAGCCCTGAAACAGTAGAAAGATTAAAATAACAACAGCTTCATATCTATATACACAGCTGCATTACTATCATATTACGTAGCCCTTGGCAAAAACACAGACTTGCTCTGTAATATCCTTGATAATGACTGAGTCACCAAGAAAAAAATTAACTGTATTTTATAGTGTATTCTACTAAAGAAGGAAAAATATTTGCTGTTTAATGGACCAAGTTTCAGTTATTTAGAAATTTCACCAATGTGGAAAGATGCAAATTCTAATAATTACAGATAATTTAATTTAAACTAGAAATGTTTAAACTTTTAAAAAATTTTCTAGCATTAAAAAGAGTAATATTTTTATCAACCCTAAGAAACTGTTCTCTAGAATAGGTTTGCAGAGGAAGATATGTTGATATACACATCAAGTAAGCCTTCTCTGCCTCACAAGAATTAGTCCAAATTATTCTGGTAGTAATACAAATTCTAATACCAGCAACAGGGAATTGAAAGTTAAAAAGAGAAAGTATGCAATAAGTAACTCACCTTTGCACTACAGTTCTCAGGACTAGAATGACATGAGCTGAGCTGCAGAAACGATGGGGATGGGGATGGTGACGGCTGTCTCTGTTCCTCTTTTTTTCTTTCATATACTCGAACTCGGGCACAAGTCATCATACTTTCAAAGTACAAATAGACTGGATCCTTGTCCTCTTCTCGAATCTGTAAGTTTCATACAATAAAATATTCCAAATATTGGGGGGAGGAAGGGGAAGTTGCCTATACTTCAAAAGGCAAAGGATGATTAATTTTTCTTATTACAACACTTGAAATTTTTAAATGAAAACTTTAAAGTTAAATAGTATAAACATAGTTCATATGTGCTGAATCTTGGGAGAATCAGAAAGGAATGAATTCTCTATCAAGAAATTTCAGATCAGTCTGGCTGGCGTGGCTCAGAGGTTGAGTGTCGATTTATGAACAAGGAGGTCACAGCTCAATTCCTGGTCAGGGCACATGCCCAGTTTGCAGGCTCGATGTCCAAGTGGGGGGAGTGCAGGAGGCAGCCAATCAGTTATTCTCTCTCATCACTGTTGTTTCTATCTCTTTCTCCCTCCTCTTTCCTCTCTGAAATCAATAAAAACATATTTACAATTTTTTTTTCTTAGGGACACATTTGTAATACCTTAATAAAGGGGGAAAAAAGAAATTTCAGATCATATCGGTGTTTCTCAAATGATCTGTGGTAAAGTACATTTCTTAATTAATAGTCTAACATAGACTAATACTTTTGTAAAATACAAAAGTAATTACTAGAAAAATACAAAATAGATTACTGGAAAAACAAAGGCCAAAATATAAGCACAAGTTTTGCAGTATTAGATTTAATAGATATAAAATATCTATCAACTTGCTATTAAAGTTTCTAAATATTTACTCTTATTTTCTATATGTACTTATTTCATCACAGACGGGTAACAGTTCTGGATCAGCACTAATACAGAGACCCACTGAAGGGCACTGCACTAAAAGATCTTTCTTCAATTTAATGGACTGGGAAGAGTGAAATGGATTTAGTAATCAAAAATGCTTACCAGCTCTTTTACCTGTCGGTCTTCACATAATAATACTACAACCACTTTTATTTGAACTCTTGAACTTTACTGTTATTGCTATATATAAAGAAATTTGCTTTAAGAAAATTTTACTTTTTAAAGTTTTTTTCTTAATGGTTTTCTAGCAATAACATGTACTACATCTCAATTACTCAATATACTACATTACAGGAATAAGATATGTTAAACGGACTTTTGCAAATCAGGTTTTCAAAAAGCCCATCTTTATACAATCTTCCTAAAGAAGAGATTTGGCTACATTTAAGAATTACTACTAGTAACCTCTTTTATGACATTTTTTAAGTGCCAGCAACTAAACCAATTAAACCAGAAAGGAGATGGCTTACAGGCAAATTACCTGAAAGCAAAATGATTCATAGAATATAAACCAAAAATTTGGTATAGGGATTGAGCAAAAAGAAAAGAGAGAAAGAACTCACAGACACAGACAACAGTGTAGTGATTGCGGAGGGTGTGGGGGGAAGTCAAGGAAGGTATAGGGAGGGGATAAATGGAAATGGGGGGAAAATAAAATAAAAAGGAAAAGAATTTTTAAAAATTGGTTGAAACCCATCATCTTTACAAATGATTTTTGCAACTTGCAATAAAACATGAAACTCCAGACTTACCACAGGATTAGGTTTGGGAGTATATGTCCGTGCAGGTTTAATTCCAGTGAGCAGTTTGCCCTTCACAGTAGTAGATGAAACTTCTGGCTGAGGCGACAACAATGGCTTCGTAGGCTCAATGACAGAAGGTGTCGGGATATAAACTGGTTCTGGATCTACTTCACCTTCTACCTTCACCCATAATGGATAATGTCGAACAGGCTGTTCAGGCTCCGTTTCACATATAGCTTAACAAAAAGAAGCATAAGATTTTATTATTTTAATATATTTTAATTTATTTCAGAGAGGAATAGAGATGGAGAGGGAGAGAGAAACATCAATGATGAGCAAGAATCATTGATAGGCTGCCTCCTGCACACACCCCTACTGGGGATCGGGCCCACAACCTGGACTTGTGCCCTTGATCGGAATCGAACCCAAGACTTTCAGTCCGCAGGCTGACACCCTATCCCACTGAGCCAAACTGGCTAGGGCAAGAAGCATAAGATTTTAGATGCCTTTGGTAACAAAAGTTCAATGAGGCATTGCCAACTAGCCCTAACTGGTTTGGCTCAGTGGATAGAGCGTTGGTCTGTGGACTGAAGGGTCCCAGGTTCGATTCCGGTCAGGGGCATGTGCCTTGGTTGCAGGCACATCCCTAGTAGGGGGTGTGCAGAGGGCAGCTGATGGATGTTTCTCTCTCATCGATGTTTCTGATTCACTGTTCCTCTCCCTTCCTTTCTGTGGGGAATCAATTGAATATATTTAAAAAGAAAAGAAAATTAAATTAAAAAATAAAATAAAAAAATCAAACAGATACCCCCTAAAAAACCTTTTTTGCCCTCATGCACCTTAATGTAGTCATCATTTAACCAAATATTTGTTGAATATTATAAGTCAGACATTGTTTTATGTACCAAAATGAATACAGCTTTCAATAAAACAAAGTTCTTGCCCTCACAGTTATAATTCAGTAGGGGAAAACAAACTAACAAACATATAATCCTATCTAATAATAGAGAAACATGGTAATTAACCATAACTTCGCTACCCTTCCCATTGGCTAATCAGCGAGATATGCAAATTAACTGCCAACAAAGATGGCGGCCGGCAGCCACGCAGCTGAAGCAAACATGAGGCTTGCTTGCTCCAGTGATGGAGGAAGCCAAGGTTCCCCGCCTGCTGTGGCCCAGCTCTGAGCTCCGAAAGCAACAAAGTTTCAATTATAGAAGCTAAACAAACCCAGATACTTGCTTTATAATAAACCAATTATCCCAATGGATAATTTATCAAGTGAGGACACCCAGAAGGAATATACTGAAACTTGTTTTGTAGGTTCTGTTATGCATGCCCAATCAGAAAATGGCAGTCAAGGCCGTATCGATGAGAGTGGGGGAAATGAGAAAGAAGCAGTTCCTGAGAAGTCTGTGGAAATTTGTGCAGATAACTGGAGCAGGGGAAATGCACTCAAAAATGCGATGGGAGAAAACATCGAACCTGTGAAAATCCTAGTGCCTCCGGGAAGTTCAGCACGTGAAGGAAGTGAGAGGAGCCCCCCAAGCCCTGAACAGGAGAATCCCAGTGACTGGGGCTGGAACACA
>NW_006383006.1:4286669-4289357 GCF_000327345.1 Myotis davidii
ACCCAGCGGGGGGTCACCCCCCGGGGGGTCCCAGACTGTGAAAAAGCACAGGCTGGGCCTACCCCCCCCCCCGAGTGCACAAATTTTTGTGCACCAGACCTCTAGTATCAAATAATTAGTGCCAAGTAGAAAAATGTAACAGCATAAGGAATGAGGCGTTAACAGGAGATGCTATTATATTTAGCAGAGTCAGAAAAGGCCTTCTCTATAATCCAAGAAAGATAACCATCATATACTACACTTTTTAAAATTTTACAACAAATATTTATTGAACTTACTATGTCTGTATTCTAAGAATTTAATTATGTTTTAACTCATTGAACTGTCACAGCAGTCCTTGAGATATTATTATTATTCCCATTTTACAGATGCTGAGATACACTACAGGAAGAGACAGATCAAGATCAAGCCCAGTCAATCTGGTTCCAGAGACTGAGCTGTTCCTATTGCCTTCTGATGACAAACTGTATTCAAAAGATAGCCAGGCCTGAGCCAATCTGCTCAGTGCTTAGAGTGTGGGCCCCTATGAACCGAAGGTCGCAGGTTCAATTCCAATCAAGGGCACGTACCTGGGTCGCAGGTTCAATCCCTGGCCAGTCAGGGCAAGTGCAGGAGGCAACCAATCGATATCTCTCTCTTACATCGATGTTTCTCTCTCTATCTCTCCCTCTCCCTTCCAATCTCTAAATAAATGGAAAAAATATCCTCAGGTGAGAATTAACAAAAAGATAGCCTGAACTCAGCATAGGAGAAAAAAAAAGCAATAAAAAAAGCAATGGAACACAATAGAGTTAAATCATATTATCAAAAAGTTCTACACAAAAGAAAACAAATTGAGGATCTAGGTTAAGAGGCTTTAGTATTTAAGCAAACTAAGCAAACCAAAAAGAAGACAACTACAGAGGAGCAAACACCGTACATTACATTTTAATAGTCAATCCTCAGACAGGATGTAGCTTGTTCTAAGACAGTGATGGCGAACCTATGACACGCGTGTCAGAGGTGACACACGAACTCATTTTCTTAGTTGATTTTTCTTTGTTAAATGGCATTTAAATATATAAAATAAATATCAAAAATATACATCTTTGTTTTACTATGGTTGGAAATATCAAAAAATTTCTATATGTGACACGGCACCAGAGTTAAGTTACGGTTTTTCAAAATGCTAACACGCTGCGCTCAAAAGGTTCACCATCACTGTTCTAAACCAAAGATCCACAATCTTTTCCTAAAGTTACATAATATGTGAATGACCAGCATTCCCAGTTACTTCAAATAATCCTATATAATAAAAGCCTAATACGCAAATTGACCAAACGGCGGAACTACCAGTCGGCGGGGGGCGGGGCTGGTGATCGGCAACAACCAGCAGTGGGCCAGCCACTCACCAACCGGTGCCATCCCCCGATCTGCCCCATTGGCCCGCAGGTCACTTCCCACAGAGGGAGGCCAGACTGCAGCTTAGACATCCCCTGAGGGCTCCTGGACTGTGACAGAGTGCAGGGTGGGTTGAGGGAACCCTGCCCCCGAGTGCACAAATTTTCGTGCACCAGGCCTCTAGTCTATATATGCAAAGTGTCCCCTGGGGAGTTTGACCAACCTGGAGTTCGATCTCTCGCTATGACGTGCACTGACCACCAGGGGGCAGAAAAGAATGAAGGAAAGCCCCAGCCAGCAGCCGGGGAAGGGAGGCCCCAGCCGCTGGTCTGCAGCCACTAGGGACTCTACCTGTACACGAATTTTGTGCACTGGGTCTCTAGTCTTTCATAACAAATAAGAATACAAACTGCTACCTGATTTATAAGCAGTACATCTGCTCTGAACATTAAGATCCCACTAGTAAAGAACAATTTTGTCCAAAGGGCTCCTACAGCTAACATGCAGAGCGTAACTACAAAATGGAAATTAGAAATGAAAATGGAAACACACCATACTAAAACTTATAGACAGAGGGAAAATTTATAACTACAAATGCTTACACTAAAAAACATGAAAGCTCTCAAATAATCTAACTGGACAACTTAAGGAACTAGAAAAAACTAAACAAACTAAACCCAAAGCTAGATAAAAAGAAAATAATAAAGTTGAGAGCAGAGATATAGAAAATAGAAAAATACAATCAGTATAACCAAAAGTTGCTTCAAAAACACGAACAAAGTTGTCATAACTTTTCCTAAATGGACTTAGAAAAAATCACTCATTATTAAAATCAGAAATAAAAAGGATTATAAAAGTGTACAATAACTGTAGGCCAACAAACAAGATAACCTGGATGAAACAGACAAACCACTACAAGCACATACCTACCAAGCCTAAATCACAAAGAAATAACCAATGTGAATAGACCTAAAACTTATAAAGATATTGAATCAGTAATCAAAAATTCCCAACAACTCAGAACTTGGACCCAGACTCATACGGGAGAAACTGGACTGTCTGGCATCAGTCAGAACTCGAGGGCAGCTTTCTCTCGGAGGTGCTTGCAGAGACTGCCAGGACACTGAGAAGCGGGGCCTCTGAGGGCAGCCATAGCTGCTTGCTCCACCCTGTTGGTCCCCTGGGACCCCAGCCCTGCCCAAGCTGTGTGCGCCGGCTTTTGCATATGGAAGGCCTGGCCCTTTGCAATCTGAAAATTACCTAACAAACTGCAGCTGGCCCAAGGCCCCAAGGCAACTCACATTGCTT
>NW_006383006.1:4290467-4291897 GCF_000327345.1 Myotis davidii
AAGAACTTCACTGATAAGAAAAGCTAAAGGAGTTCATCACCACCAAACCAGTATTATATGAAATGCTGAAAGGTATCCTTTAAGAAGAGGAAGAAGAAGAAAAAGGTAAAGATACAACTTATGAACAACAAATACACATCTATCAACAAGTGAATCCAAAAATCAAGTGAATAAAAAATCTGATGAACAGAATAAACTGGTGAATATCACAGAATCAGGGACATAGAAAGGGAGTGGACTGAGTATTCTTGGGGAGGAAAGGGGTGTGGGGGGCTGAAGGCAGAGGGGAGCTATGGGGGGAAAAAAGAGGAACAATTGGAATAATCTGAACAATAAAGATTTAATTAAAAAAAAATTCCCAACAAAGCCCTGAACCTGATGGCTACCTAATGAATTCTAATAAACACTAAACTAAGAACTAAAATCAATCCTTCTCAAACTTTTCCAAAAAAAAAACCAAACAAAACCTTAAGGATACAACAAAATAGGAGGAATCACAATACCAGTTTTCAAGGTATACTACAAAGTCATCGTAATCAAAACAGTTTGGTACTGGCACAAGAAGAGGCATATAGGTTAATGGAACAGGACAAAAGAACCCAGAAGTTGACCCAAACCATTACACTTAATTAATATTTGACAAAAGAGGCAAGAGCATACAATGGAATCAACAGAGTCTCTTCAATAAATGGTGTTGGGAAAATTGGACAGATACATGCAAAAAAAATGAAACTAGACCACCAACTTACACCATACACAAGAATAAACTCAAAATGGATGAAAGACTTAAATTTAAATGTAAGCTGAAAAACTATAAAAATCTTAGGAAAATCTATAGGGAGCAAAATCTCAGACATCTCTCAGAGCCATATGTTTACAGATACATCTCCAAGGCAAAGGAAACTAAGGAAAAAATAAACAAATGGGAGTACATCAAAATAAAAAGCTTCTGCACATCAAAACAAAAAGTGAGCCTACTGCATGGGAGAACATATTTGGCAATGATACACCTGATAAAGGGTTAATATCCAAAATTCATACACCCTAACAAAAGGAAGTCAAACAATCCAATCAAAAAATGGGCAAAGGACCTAAATAGACATTTCTCCAAAGTGGACATACAGATGGCCAGAAGACATATGAAAAAATGCTACGTCACTGGTCATCAGAGAGATGCAAATTAAAACAATGAGGTATCACCTCACACCTGTCAGAATGACTACCATCAACAAATCCACAAACAAGTACTGGTGAGGATGTGGAGAAAAAGGAATCCTAGTACACTGCTGGTGGGAATGCAGACTGGGGCCGCCATTATGGAAAACTGTATGGAGTTTCCTGAGAAAATTAAATATGGAACTGCCATTTTACCCAGTGATCCTATTTCTAGGAATATATCCTAAGAAACCCAAAACACCGATCAGAAAGAA
>NW_006383006.1:4291970-4295599 GCF_000327345.1 Myotis davidii
GAAACAGCCCAAGTGTCCATCAGGAGATGAGTGGATAAAAAAGCTGTGGTACATTTATACCATGGAATACTATGTAGCAATAAAAAAGAACCTCTTACCCTTTGAGACAGCATGGAGGGACCTGGAGTATCTAAGTGAAATAAGTCATTCAGAGAAATACAAGTTGATCTCACTCGTATGTGGAATCTAAGTAACAAAATTAATGGGTTAATGACTGGATCCAAACATATGGAAGCATGGAACAGAGTTCAGAATCTCTGAGGAAAGGTGGGGGAGGGTGGGTGGATGGGAAGTAATCAAGTTGATCTCACTCGTATGTGGAATCTAAGTAACAAAATTAATGGGTTAACGAATGGATCCAAACATATGGAAGCATGGAACAGAGTTCAGAATCTCTGAGGGAAGGTGGGGGAGGGAGGGTGGATGGGAAGTAATCAACCAAAGACCTTGTATGCATATACACATAACCCATGTACACAGACAACAGGATGCTAAAGACCTGGGGCGGAGGGCGGGGCGGGCTAGAGGGGGGTCAATGGGGGACTTAGGGGGACATATGTAATACTTTCAACAATAAAGAATTATTTTTTAAAAAATACTTCTCAAAGCAATCTACAGATTCAATGTAATGTCTATCAAAATCCCAATAATGTTTTCTGCAAAAACAGAAATAGAAAAATCCTCTCTAAAATTCATATGGTATTTCAAGGGACCCCAAATAGCCAAAACAATCTTTAAAAATATCAAACCTAGAAGACCCACACTTGCTAATTTCAAAACTTACTACAAAGCTACAATAACCAACACAGTGCAGTAGTGGCATAAAGGCAGACATATAAGCCAGTGGAATTTAATAGCCCCAAAATAAACTCCTGCATATATGGTCAAGTAATTTTCGACAAGGATGCAAAGACCATTCAATAGAAAAAGAACAATCTTTGCAACAAATGGTGTTGGGAAAGCTAGGTATTCATATGTAAAAGAATGAAGTTGGACCCTTACCTAACACCACATATACAAAAATTAACTCAAAATGAATCAAGGATCTAAAGTAAGACCTAAAACAGGGGTGGGCAACCCCTGGCACGCATCCCAAACATGGCACGCCAGTAACTTTTGCTGGCACATGAAAGCCTCTCTTATAATCTTCCATTTACAATTTTTGTGAACATTTGAATGACTTAAATGTTAAATTACAAAGAACTGGCAAGACACTTAATGTTGTTTGGTTACATAAAGGCTTTTGAAAAGAAACTGGAAGTCTTTAAGAGGAATGTGGATGGTGAGAAATTTAGGTATTTCCCAAACCTCAAGAGGCACATCAAAGACCCCCCAAAAGATGACAGAACAGATTGTCAAAGCCTTCAAAACAGTTGATTGAATTTCAGAGTAGCTCAATTTGGAAGCAGAAATTTATTGACCTTTGTTATGGGGTGGGGCCACAACATTAGTAACAAAGAAATAGAATTTCCAGAGGATGAGGCCCAGAAGTCAGGATTTTAAAAAGATTCCCAGGTGATTCTAATATACAGCCAAGGTTGAGAACCACTGCTCTAGAGAATGACAGTCTGCAGTTTACTTTAAACATTAGAATCAAAGAAGAAGACTTAAGGAACATGTATGAAATCCAATGCTAGTAGATTAAGTAGGTGGGAGAAAGCACGGCAGGGAATTCTCCAGAAATGGATAAGATGCAAAATGGAGAAACACATACTTCATTTATTGGTGGATACAGGATTGTTAATATCATTTACAGCACATAGAGATGGTAGGCAGCAAACAAGGTAATAATGAGGGCTTCTATGATCTGGTGGTGTATACTCTGGTGCTGGTAGTTGTGCCTTTGAGGGGTATAAAAAGAAAATCAATCTTGACTTTTCAAATATATGTTATCCTAGGTGCATAAGAACAATGGATAGAGTTCACTTAAAAACCCATCTTTGCTAAGAAAGCTATAGGCCTATGACGTAACTGCACAGTATGACATGCCCAGTTAGGATTTTGTGATCAGACCACACTGTGTGGTTACATTTGGTCAATTAGTTGTTATATACCAACTAGAGGCCCAGTGCATGAAATTTGTACACTCAGGGGGAGAGGACCAGGAGGGGGGAGGGGGCCTCAGCCCTGCCTGCACCCTCTCGCAGTCCAGGAGCCCTCGGGGGATGTCCAACTGACAGCTTAAGCCCACTCTCTACAGGGAGCAGGCCTAAGCTGGCATTCGGAAATCCTTAGCGCTGCCACAGAGGCGGGAGAGGCTCCTGCCACTGCCACTGCCCTCACCAGCTGTGAGCCAGCTTCTGTCCACAAGGGGGCAGCTCCTGTGTTGAGCATCTGCCCTCTGGTGATCAGTGCATGTCATAGCAACCGGTCATTCTGCCATTCGGTTGACTTGCATATTAGCCTTTTATTATATAGGATAACAAACCACCAGAAAGAGAAATTAAGAATACTAACTCATTTACAATTCCAAAATATCTAAGGAACTCATACAACTAAACACACACAAAAATAATAACAATAATAATGCAACTTAAAAATGGACCTATGACCCAAATAGACCTTTCTCCAAAGAGGACCTACTAATGGGCAACAGACATAGGAAAAGGTGCTCAATATCTAATTATTCAGGGGTATAAAAGTTAAAACCACAAATAGATAGCACCTCACACCTGTCAGAATGTATCATCAATAAATCAACAACTGAATGTTGGCAAGATATGGCAAAAAGGGAAACCTTGTGCACTGTTGGTGGGATTGCAAATTGGTGCAGCCACTATGGAAAACAGTGTGGAGGTTACTCAAAAAATTAAAAACAAAAATAGAACTACCATATGACCCAGCAACCCCAATTCTGGGTATTTATCCAAAGAAATCCAAAACACCAATTTAAAAAAGCTGTATGTATCCCTATGTTCATTAAAGCATTACTTACAATAACCAATATATAGAAGCAACCTAAGTGTTCACTGACTGAATACTGGATAAAGAAGAGGTGGTATGATATATTACTCAGCCATAACACAGAATATAATCTCCCATTTGCGACAACATGGATGGACCTAGAGGGTATTTTGCTAACAGAAATAAGTCAGACAAAGACAAATACCATGTAATTTCACTTATATGTGGAATTGAAAAAGCAAACAAACAAAAAAGGAATAAACCTACAGAGAACAAATTAATGGTTGCCAGATGGGTGGGGATTGGGGGGAAAATGTGAAAAGGGGGAATTAAGAAGCACAAATTGGCAGTTATAAAACAGTCACAGAGATATAAAGTACAACATAGGGAATATAATCTACACTAATAAAAGAGAAACATGCAAATTAACCATCACTCTGCTACACCCACCAGCCAATCAGGAGCGAATATGCAAATTAACCCAACTAAGATGGCGGCAGCCATGGACCTGGAGCGAGCAGGAGGCTTGGGTTGCCCTCTGGCAATGGAGCAAGCCAAGCTTCCCGCCTGCCCTGGCCAGCCCTGGGCTCTGCTCGAGGCTACAAAGTTTTAATTATAGAAGATAAATAAATCCCAGATACCTGCTTCCAGCCTGCCCTGGCCTCCCTTAAGGAGGTGCTAAAAAGCCCTAACCCGCTTGGCTCAGTGGATAGAGCGTCGGCCTG
>NW_006383006.1:4296614-4302515 GCF_000327345.1 Myotis davidii
CATACAAATAATTCTCATTCTGTCATAAAAGTGACAACTTTCTTGGAAGAAAAGCAGATACGGTAAATTTCTCAAAGTCTTCCTGAGACATTTTTTAAAGTAATTTTTACTTCTTTAGAAAAAATGCCATGGGAAACCATCTGTAATAAAATTCCCATTCTATAAAATAATTCATCTATACTAATAAAAGGGTAATATGCTAATTAGACTGGGAGACCTTCCAGATGTTCTTCTGGACAAAGCCATGGTAGCGGGGCCGAGGTAGAGGCGATTAGAGGCCAAGAGGGGAGGGCAGTTGTGGGTGATCAGGCTGGTGGGGGGCAGGACCGTTGGGTGTAAGCAGACCAGCAGGGGGGCCAGTTGGGGGCAAGCAGGCCATCAGTGGGGATCAGTTGGAGGTTATCAGGACAGCAGGGGGTGGAGGCCAATTTGGAGCGAGCAGGCCAGCAGGGGGACAGTTGGGGGTGAGCAGGCCAGCAGGCAGAGTGGTTAGGGGCAATCAGGCAGGCAGGCAGGCGAGTGGTTAGGAGCCAGCAGTCCCAGATTGTGAGAGGGATGTCCGACTGCCATTTTATGCCTGATCCCTGTAAACCAGCAGGAGGACATCCTTCCAGGGGTCCCAGATTGGAGAGGGTACAGGCTGGGCTGAGGTATACCCCCACCCCATGCACAAATTTCATGCACCGGGCCACTAGTCTATATATATAAAAGCCAAGCAACCAAATGGTGGAATGACCAGAACGACCAGTGGCTATGACATGCACTGTGGCGGCCAATCAGCCCAATCAGAGGCGAGGCCAGCCAGCCAACCAACACCCACAGCCCCTCCCCACTGCCAGCCCTCCCCCCCAATTGGCCCCCACCCACTCCAATCACTGAAGTGTGACCTGAATGATGAGTGATCTGGAGGAAAACTGCTCAAGGTCTGGACCGTCAGTCAGGTGCCCAGGAGAGGTGCCCAGCACAACCACCATCTTCCTGCGTTCTTGCTCCACTGCTTACTACCAAAGAGGGCAGCCACATCACCCCACAGCCTCTCTTTAAAGGGTTTGTCAGTAGGGAACTAAACCACATTACCTGTCTAGGGAGAGGCTTAGAAATGGAAGCTGTAAGTATCCCTGACACTAAAGTGCCTTTGAAGCTTCAACTCATCTGAAAGCCAACAGCAAAAGTGTATATACCCTGCAAAGATCTTTGACACTAATAACCTGGCCGGCCCCGCCCCCAATCACCCCACCCCCACCCCGATCAGGACGGGCAGCCGGACTCCAGCCATGCATAAAGGCCTGGCTGGAGATTTGGGCCGTCTCACCCAGTTCAGATTGGGGCAATGGGGGCTGGCCGGCCAGCCAGCTTGGGGGGTGTGGCGGGGAGGGCCACAGGAGGTTGGCTGTGGAGCGCACTGACCACCCGGGGTCAGCTCCTGTGTTGAGTGTCTGCCCCCTGGTGGTAACTGCGCATCATAGCGACTGGCCGACTGGTTGTTCTGGCCGTTGTGGTCGTTCGGTCGTAACAGTCACTTAGGATTTTATATATATAGATAAATGGTATTACTTTGCTACTTCTTCTTCCTTATTTCTTTCCTCTGTGGTTGGAGAATAGGGGACTAAAAGGTGGAGACAGAACTGTGGCTGGGCCTGGGGCTCTTGTAGGCAGCAGAAGAAAGGAGAGGGCTGGGGAAAGTCTAGACACGGTTTTCTTCAATTGTCCTCCCTTCCTCTGGGCCTCTCACTCTGTTCTTTCCTTGTCGTGGTGGACGCTTGGGCCTTGGAGTGACAGGAGCCCAGCAACAGTGGAGTTCAGCCCCCTCACTTCTCAGCTGAACATACAACTGCCTCACATTCCAAGTGGAACTGTTTTCAAGTGGCTAACATGCTGGCAATTCATGCCTCCCAGCCTTTACCCTCTCGGTTTCCTCTTTGGGTCAGTTGCAAACTTCACTGAGACACCAAAGCAACTCTGCCCTGGTAGTTCTGCACCAGCCCCTGCACTCTTCCTTGAGGTCTCTGGGTCCACAGTCTGAGCTCAGGGAGGTCACCCAGAGCCCCTTCCCCTGGACAGGTGGGGCAGGGGGGCTAGCTTGAAGAGCTGGAGGAAGATGGCAGAGTAAGAGTTGGTATGCACCCACGCCTGCTTAGCCAGACTTCCTAAGCTCCCCACCGGGCCCAGGTTGGGCCCCTTCCCCACACCAGGAGGATCCCAGCTGAGGTTCCCTCCCTGCACCCAGCACTCTCCTCCCTGTTCTACCACTGGGGGAAGGGAGCAGCTCACCTGCTCTGGACCCTGCCAACCTGGCAGGCTGAGGCACAGGTGGTACAGCCTAGGATGCTGGTAGCTGCGAGTCTTCTCCTCCTCCCTGAAGCATGGGGCGGGGTTGCAGCAGCTCACAGCCACCCCTGGCCACCATGCATGGAGAAACCACTCTCCACTGAGCCACCATCCACCCAGGACCTGTGGGGGTTGGGGTGGCCTCAACGGGCTCCCACTGGCCCCACTGGCCCCAGTCTCAGCTTGGCCAGCCATCTCCACCGCCCCAGGGCTGCACATGCCTCATGGGCCTCATCGCCCTCATGAATCCCCGTGGGCCGGCAGTCCCATCCCAGGAAGTGGCCATCCTGATCGCCATGGCTCACTCTCCGGTGCAGTTGGGGCTGCCCAGCAAGCATGTAGGCAGGAGCTGGGCCTCTGAGGGGAAGGAGGCGGCATGCCGGGCCAGGGCAGAAGTGGGGAACTTGGCAGTGTAAACACAGCCCCCCCCGCCACCTTGTGCCGGCCCCTGGTGCTGCATTCCCAAACCCCTGGGTGCCCCTGCCCAGCACTGTGCTCTCGGGCCTGGGGTGGGGGTGAAGGAACTGGAGCAGCGGCCTGAAGGCAGCCCTCTGTGGTTTGGAATCACAGTGGTCGATCAGGAAGGGATGCGGGATGCAAAATTCCATCTCTCTAAATCTCTCACAGGGTAGACCCGAGTCTCCGGTGGGCGGGCGGGCGAGGGCTCTGGCCAGGCGATCTGCACTGCTTGCCTTTACCCCAGCCCCTGCCCACCACCAGATCTCACTGGGACATGTCTCTGGTGGGCAGGCGAGGGCTCGGGCAAGGTGATCCACACTGCTTGCTTTGCCCCAGCCTCCGCCTGCCCCCAGATCGCATAGGGACTTGTCTCCGGTGGGCGCGTGAGGGCTCTGGCCAGGCGATCTGCACTGCTTGCCTTGCCCCAGCCCCTGCGCATTGGGACGTGTCTCCGGTGGGCCGGCGAGGGCTCAGTGGAGGCGATCAGTGCAGCTTGCCTTCCCCCAGCCCCCGCTCACCCCTAGATCGCACTCTGGAGTGGGCCCCCTGTCTGGATGGGCAGGAGAGAGCTCCAGCGAGGTGATCAGCACCGCTTGCCTTAGCGCCGGTAGCACAGGGAGGCCTGGATGGCGGCTTGCGCTGTCCTACCCTGCTTGCAGTGTGTAAATTAGCTGCCATCTTGGTTGGCAGTTCATTTGCATATCGCCCTGATGAGCCAATGGGAAGGGTAGCGAAGATATGGTTAATTACCATGTTTGTCTATTATTAGATAGGATGATGTCAAGTGTGTACTAGACTTAATGGGGTGATCACTTTGTAAATTACATAAATGTCTAATCACTATATTGTACACCTAAAATTAATATAATATTGTATGTCAACTGTAATTGAAAAAATAAAAAAATGATTTTTAAAAGACAATTTACAGAAGAAATATAAAATCATAATAAGAGCTCAGCCAGTGTAGCCCTGTGGTTGAGTATCAACCTCTGAACTAGGAGGTCAGGGTTCAATTCCCAGTCGGGGCATATGCCCAGGTTGCGGGCTGGATCCCCAGTGTGGGGCATGCAGGAGGCAGCTAATCAATAATTCTCTCTCATCATTGATGTTCCTATCTCTCTCTTTTCTCCCTCTCCCTTCCTCTCTGAAATCAATAAAAATTAATTTTTAAAAAATCATAATAAGGTATCAATTTCTGTCTATCAATTTGAATATCCAATGTTAAGAGTATAGAATTGACACTATCTAAATATCGGTAAATATGTGATTGGTACAACTCTAGTAGCATCTATTAATGTTTAAAGTGCACTCACTGTCTCAGGAATTCCACTTTTAATAGTTTATCCTGAACATGGATGCTCATCACTGTACTATCTATAATAAAGAAAATCCAAAAAGGCTAAATGTCCAACAAAAAAGACTATAACAACATGAAACTAAAATTATAACATAGATCTACACTTGCTAATAGGGAAAGTAGAATATTTCATTATATTAAATTTCTAAAGATTATAATACTACATATACAGTAGTACCATTTCTATTAAAATATATATGTGTGTGCACACAAGTGGATTAACAGAAAATCTGGAAAGAACACACATCGAAATATCAATCACCCACTCTGACTGGAATAAATACATGGCAAGCAGTAGCAAACATAAATATAAATTGCCAATAAAGGAATATTAATCCCCTAATTAACTAATTTAAAAGAAACTTTTAGATTATATAAAATTTCTTTTCTCATATTTAAACAAAATAAAATGGTATAGTAGAAAGGAAAAATCAAGAATGAAATATGTAACTTCATCTACATGATAGTTTATCAAAAAGGAATAAGCTTTTAAAAGAGTGTAACAACGCTCAAGTTAGTTATGCCCACTCTATTCCCAAATCTCCAATCTCCTGGCTCATGCCTCAAACCATGACGGGAACGTCTTGTTGCAAATTTCTTCTTTTAGAAAATAAAATGTATTAGTTAACTTGATTATGGTTATATCACAATGTATACATATGCCAAATCATCATGTTGTACACTTTACATGCGATTTTATTTGTCAACAAGAGGTCCGGCGCACAAAAATTCATGCACTGAGGGGAAGGGGGTGTCTCCTCACCCTGGCCTGCCCCCTCTCACAGTCTGGGAGCCCTCAGGGGATGTCCTACTGATGGCTTAGGCCCGCTTCTCATGGGAAGCGGGCCTAAACCGCAGTCTGGCCTCCCTCTGCGGGAGGCGACCAGGCTGATCAGGGGAAGGCACTGCCCCCATTATCCCACTGCTACCGCCACAGGCAGCTGCTGTGGCTGCAAAGCCTGAGCCCTCGGCCTTGCAGCCGCCGCCATGGCTGCCTGCCCTTGGTCCTCACAGCGCCGCTGCGGCTGCCTGCCTTTGGCCCTTGCAGCCACTGTGGCTTTGTCCGGAAGGACCTCTGGAAGATGTCCGCTCTAATTAGTATAGATTAAACCTAAATAAAGCTGAGGGAGAGAATATAGTAAATTGTACTGATCATCTGTATATTAAAAGAACACTGGGGTTAGGGTTCTCAGAAAAAGACACAGAAAAATAGATAAAGTGTCAAAGGCATTCTGGGAGTCCAAATAAAAGAATGATTCAAATTTCAAATTTAGCACACAAAAAAGTCATCTTCAAAAGAAAATTGTCATTGTAGCACACAATGCCATACAGAAAGAGCATTTAAGGATGGTAAGAATTTCTCAAAAAAAATTGTAAGTATATTTTATTGATTTTTACAGAGAGGAAGGGAGAGGGATAGAGAGTTAGAAACATCGATGAGAGAGAAACATCGATCAGCTGCCTCCTGCACACCCCCCACTGGGGATGTGCCCGCAACCAAGGTACATACCCTTGACCGGAATCAAACCCGGGACCCTTCAGTCCGCAGGCTGACGCTCTATCCACTGAGCCAAACCAGTTAGGGCTCTCAAAATTCTTATTAGATCATAGATAAGTATTAAAGTAAGAAATACTGCCCTAACCAGTTTGGCTCAATGGATAGAGCGTTGGCCTACAGACTCAAGAGTCCCAGGTTCGATTCTGGTCAAGGGCATGTACGTTGGCTGCTGGCACATCCCCAGTTTATTTTTTGGTCT
>NW_006383006.1:4302533-4310572 GCF_000327345.1 Myotis davidii
GCTAGCTTTAGTAAAATAGCCTTTAAGGGGAGAGATCAACCAAAGAACTTATACGAATGTGCATATAAGCCTAACCAATAGACACAGACACCCGGGGGGCGGGGGGTGAGGGAATGAGTGGAGGGAGTGGGGAGACAATGGGGGATAAGAAAACATATGTAAAACTAAAATATATTTTTTAAAAATAAATAAAAATAAATAAAATCTAGGCATCTCGTATAAAAAAAGAAATACTAGTATTACTTGAAATAGGTTTTCAAATAACCATACTTTTCTAAAAAATTAAACTATAGTGTTTTAAGTCTTACTACTCACTGTATTCCAGCTTCTTTCTCTTCTTTTTCTCTTTCAATTGTTCTTCCTCTTCCTTGACTCCCTCCACTTCTTCCCTTTGCTCGTCTCCCAAAGTATCATAACATACTGCATCACGATGAGCAGTCTTCCTCTGGAAATGCTTAGTTTTGGATCCCCCTTTTACAAGTACAACTTTTCTTTTCAAACAAGTGCAGCCAAACATGCAGTCTGGTCGGCGGCAGTGAGCAGGCTGGCGCTTCTCCAAAGCTAGACTGGAACATATGCAACCCAATCGACAGAAGTCATTGTTGCAAGGAGGTGCCCGCTTCCTTATGATTGTGTGGATGGGTTTAGTTTTGAGAGATGCCTAAAGTGAAAGCAGAAAATTGTAAATCTACTAAATCATCCCCCAAGACTACCACCAACCTACAGTCATATGTTGGTCTGCCTTCTTCTCTGTCTGAGCACTCAGTACTATGAGCACAAGATTAGGGCAGATTCAAATGACAGAACATGAATTTAACAGAACTCAGAGCAATCTCCCATTCTAATGCATAGCTCAGGCAAGCAAGAGAATATTTTAATTAATTATGAGCCAAAATATCAACAAAGATGAAGTTATCCTCAATAGAAATCACACATAATGTTGTAGATCAGAGGCTGACAACATAAGGCACAAAGACCAAATCCAGCTTGTTTCATAAATTAAGTTTCATTGGAATACAACCAGACTTATTCATTTAAATAATGTCCATGGCATAACAACAGCAGGATTGAGAAACTGCAACAGAGTGCATGGCCCACAAAACCAAAAATATTTACTGTCTTTTTTATAGAAAGTTTGGGGACCCCTAATTTATGGTAATTCATAAAAAAGGAATAACAACATACATGCATAAAAGTCTTTAGAAATGATTAATAAAGGACACTTTCTCTAGTTCCAACATCTAATATCTTCAACTCTAGAATAGTCACAGAATTTAAAAATGGAAGATAAAGAAATCTCATGACAAGAAAATTATCTTCATTTTGTTGGGTCATTTTACATTAATAGAAGCTAAGATAGGTGAAACAATAACAAATGAAAATTCTTAATATAAAATTTTAGCCCGAGCTGGTATGGTTCAGTTGGTTGGAGCGTCGTCCCATGCACCAAAGGGTTATGGTTTTGATTCCCGATCAGAGCACATACCCAGGCTTCGGGTTTGATCCCTAGTCGGCGCACGTACAGGAGGTAACCAATCAATGTTTCTCTCTCTCTCTCTCTCTCTCGCTCCCTCCCCCCCGCCCGCCACCTTCCTGTTTCTAAAATCAATAAAAAACAGATCCTCGCCCTAACCAGTTTGGCTCAGTGGATAGAGCGTCAGCCTGCGGACTCAAGGGTCCCAAGTTCGATTCAGTCAAGGGCATGTACCTTGGTTGTGGGCATATCCCCGGTGGGAAGTGTGCAGGAGGCAGCTGATCAGTGTTTCTCTCTCATCGATGTTTCTAACTCTCTATCCCTCTCCCTTCCTCTCTGTAAAAAATCAATAAAATATATTTTTTAAAAAATATCCTCAAATGAGGAATAAAAACTATGTTTTTTAAGACAAAAGCTTTTTCTGCATAGGTTTATAATTTTTTTGGGTTTAGGGGGGATTTAGTACCTTTTAAGCAGAATCTTCAAAGCTATTTTAACAAGATCAAGTAAATATACTTGCCCACACACTGGAGAATAAAATTAGAGACTTTCAGAATGGCCAGCTGCCTTTATACAGAAAAGGAATATTATTCAAAAACACAAACGTACTGTTTCCCTCTGCAACAACAGGGATCTACACATAGGTATCTAGTTGATGAAGAACAAAAGTGGAAGACACCTCCTTAATTGTCACTAAACTAACTAAATGTCCAATCCTCCTGCTAAAATCCCCATCCCCCTTATTAACCTAATTTTTTATAGCCAAGAATATGCTTCTGGAAAACAACAGATAACTTACTTGAGCCGTAAGCAGAGTTGTTAAAGATACATCTGCTCGCTCTTCAGTGATATACGTCCTTGGTTTTCCTTCCCAAAGTGCACAGTCTTCCAGGTCCATTAGCTTCACTTGAGATTTAGACAAGCCTGGAGGGCGAGTTCCCTGTTGCTGCTGCTGGTGGTGGTGTGCCTGCCGCAAATTAATTTGCTTTGGGAATGTATTTTCATCTAAAGTTGGCACAACGAAGTTATTCACTTGATTTTCTGAGGCAGTGCCTGAAGAATTCTTGGTAACCTTATCTCCTGGAACAGTATGAGTGTGCTTCTGCTTTAGTGAAACAGGGTATGGCAAAATAGATTTATAAGATGTTTTACTTCGGCCACTGTAAGTTGCCTGTTTGTTTTGAGACTTTGCCTTTCGAGATGCAGGGGGTACAGAATGAGGCTTTACAGAATAAGAGGTAGAAGGGGAAATGGTTGACTGCTTCTTTAGTACACTATCAAGTGTTCGTACATAGCTAGTACTCTTAGTGGGAAGCTGGTATACGACAGGAGATGTGGGAGCATTAGAAGAGAAACCCATGCTTGTTTCCATCAGCTTGCCTTCGTTTTCCAAGTATTCATCCAGCTTATCACTGCAGAAAGCAGAACGGTTTTTCAGTGGACCTTCTGAATTTCCACCTAGAAATAAGAAGACAGAGAAACTTGAAGAAATCTAGAACAGATCTTTAGATCTCTAAAAAAATACACAAAGAAAGGCCAGGAGTCCCTCCTCAGAAGAAAAAGATATAATATAAAACCAAGTAAAGAGATTAAATGTCACATACTAATTATATTAAAATCCAATCTCTAAAATTATTTCAATTCATATATGTAGCATTAACTTTTTAAAAATATGGAAGACTTCATGAATCTGTGTGTCATCCTTTGCACAGGGACCATGCTAATATTCTCTGTATCGTTCCAATTTTAGTATATGTGCTGCCACCAAATGGAAGCGAGCACTCTTTAGCATTTTTGAGAAGTGCTAACAATAGTAATAATTAGCACTAAGATAAGAGTTTACAAACTTTCAATTTATGACCTTAGTATAGAAACCATACTTAAATAAAAAATTAAGGGCAAAAAAATATATACTTAAATCACACCTCAACAGAATGCTAAGAGATTATTAAAGAGATTGCAGTGCCTGGACTATGATATAAATTGCAAGGGAAGCCCTGGCTAACGTAGCTCAGTGGTTAGAGTGTCAGACTGAGCACTGAAAGGTCACCAGTTCGATTCCAGTCAAGAGCATGTACCTGAGTTTCAGGTTTGATCCCCGGCCCTGGTTGAGGTGTGTGCAGAAGGCAACCAATCGATGTCTCCCTCACATCGATGTTTCTCTCCACCCCCTCCTCCTCCTCCTCTCTAAAAAATCAATGGAAAAAATATCCTCAAGTGAGGATTAAAAAAAGAAAATACAGCCCGGCCGGCATGGATCAGTGGTTGAGTGTTCGACCTATGAATCAGGAGGTCACAGTTCAATTCTGGGTCAGGACACATGCCCAGGTTGCAGGCTCAATCCCCTGTATGGAGCATTCAAGAGGCAGCTGATCGCTGATTCTCTCTCATCATTGATGTTTCTATCTCTCTTTTATCTCCTCCCTTCCTCTCTGAAATCAATAAAAATGTATTTTTTTAAAAAACAGACTCTTTCGATGGGGGGGGCTGCACACACACACACACACAAAAAAAAGAAAAAACAGACTCTTTCCTTATAAAAAAAAATATACAAAAGAAGAAGGCTCAAAAAAATGAATAGCCCTAGATGGCGTGGCTTAAAGGTTAGAGCATCAGCCCAAGTACCGAAGAGTAGCTGGTTTAATTCCTGGTCAAGGGCTCGTACCTGTGTTGAGGGTTTGATCCCCAACCCCAGTCGGGCTGCATGCGGGAAGCAACTAATCAATATGTCTCTCTCATGTAGATGTCTGTCTGTCTGTCTGTCTGTCTGTCTCTCTCTCTCTCTCTCTCCCCCCCTCCTTTTTACTCCCCACCCCCTTCCATTCTCTCAAAAACATCAATGGAAAAAATAGCCTTGGGTGAGAATGAACACCCCCCCAAAACAAAGAGTAAAAATTGACTTTTTAAAAAATATATATATTTTATTGATTTCTTACAGAGAGGATGGGAGAGGGATAGTGAGCTAGAAACATTGATGAGAAGGAAACATCGACCAGCTGCCTCCTGCACACCCCCTACTGGGAATGTGCCCGCAACCAAGGTACATGCCCTTGACCGGAATCGAACCTGGGGCCCTTTAGTCTGCAGGCCAATGCTCTATCCACTGAGCCAAATCGATTAGGGCCCAAAATTGACTTTTTAAAGAATGAAAAAGCAAGTTTAGTAGAGAGCACTATTATAGCACTATAAAAAGATTCAAAGATGAGAAAAACTATTTTGAACAAATAAATTTATCTGGTTAGAGTGTAAACTGCCAACAAGTGAATTGGGAAAAGAAAATCAACAGGGATACAGTCAAAATGTTTGGATTAAAAGTTTACTTTGAAGTATAATGCTATTAGGAATCACTATACACTCTGAAGTATACAGTTCTAAAATAATGCTCTAGAAGGATGCTTTTTATAACTCTAGGAATAACAGAAATAAAGAGCAGTTTTAAAAGGCTACAAGAATTATTTAAGCCTGACGTGGTTAGGAACTGATCCCCAGGACCAGAGCCATGGGAACAAGGAGAACAAACAAATATCAAGACAATTATTTCCAGTTTATTTTAAAGCATGAAAAGAGATGAAGAAAAACAACCAAGACTTACTTTTAACGAAGGCTGTGGTTGCATATTTCAGAACATATTTATAATTTTTCAAAAAGCTGATTACCGCCCTAACCGGTTTGGCTCAGTGGATAGAGCGTCGACCTGAAGACTGAAGTGTCCCAGGTTCGATTCCGGTCAAGGGCATGTACCTTGGTTGTGGGCACATTTCCAGTAGGGGGCGTGCAGGAGGCAGCTGATCGATGTTCCTCTCTCATCGATGTTTCTAACTCTCTATCCCTCTCCCTTCCTCTCTGTAAAAAATCAATGAAATATATATTTTTTAAAAAGCTGATTACCTTCATTCCTAGATGCAGAAGCTCCATGAAACTTTCCCCTCCATCCCTTTATCTTAGTGAAGTCATTGGTCTTTCCTGTTCTAGATACAAAGGGAAATCCAGCATCTATAAAAGAAATAGTAAAAGAGATGAAAAATCCTAGTAAGTCAATATTTAATATCTAATTAATTATTAAGACTTTATCTGAAATTTATAAATAATTAAGACTATGCCACTAGATAAAAGATCTATCCTAAACTATCCGAAACGTACTTTGTCTCTAACAAAGGTAGCTTTTCATTTATATTCACAAATTTGTTTGACTTCATAAATGCGATGTACTCACCAGGAGAAGCAGGATTGGTTCCTGTAAGGTTCCAGAAAGGAAAGCTAGTGGCTGGAGCCAAAGGTAGTTGTACTCCCAAGTATTTAAGATCAATGCTCATTGTAGGATCCACAGAATTCAATTTTAAGCCCACTACAAGAAAAAAAGGACCACAAATCATATTGTGAGTTTTTAACCTTCAGTAGGGAGGGCGAATGGGGGGATAAAGAAGATAGTGCAGAGTAAAATAATGAAATAAAAATTTTGAATGGCAAAGAGACTTTAAGGTAACCCCATGATCCTCACCTCCTGGTATTATTTATTTGTATAATCCTCCTCCCTCCTTGAGTATAGGCAGAGCCTCTGATTTGTTTCCAAGCAATGGAATGTGCCAAACGGATGGGATATACATGATTATTTATATGTAATAATATAAGAATAAATGTATCACCCATTTTGCTAGAACTGCAAGAATATAAATTCTGCGAACAACCTCAGGAAATATGGAAAAATCCCTCCCTAGTCAAGCCTCTAATGAGAAACCAGGCCTAACTTTTGATTATAATCTTGTGAGACCCTAAGCAGAGGACCCTGCTAAGCCATGCCAGACTTCTGACCCACTGAAACTATGATAGTAAACATTGTTTTAAGGTGCTAAGTTTGTGATAATTTGCTAAGCAACAATAGAAAACTGATACACAAATATAGCAGAATTCAGATCTTTTGTGCTTTTAACCTTTTGTGTTCCAGAGACTTTCTAGGACCTCTAATACAAACTTGCCATAGACTGAGCTTATTGCCTGTTTATGGCTACTAATCCTCTAGTTATTATTAATTATATTTATGGTTAATTGAGTCTATAAATATTATGACTTATTTGTAGGTTAAAGAGGCAATCTTTTGGGAAAGTAGTTATTTTATGTATACTTTTACCTTTTTTGCTTAACAATTTACATCTAACATTTGTCCATGTTGACAGATTTATCTCTCAATCATTTATTTTCACTGCTATACACTATTCCAGACTATAAATATACTCCAATTTATTGACCATTCTTCTGTCAATGAGATAGTTTCCTATTTTTAACTATTATAAACAATGCTACAGTATAATTGTATATCATCTACAACAGCGGTTCTCAACCTGTGGGTCGTGACCCCTTTGGGGGTCAAACCACCCTTTCACAGGAGTCACCTAAGACCATCAGAAAACACGTATATAATTACTCTTTTTGTGATTCATCACTATGCTTTAATTATGTTCAATTTGTAACAATGAAATTGGGGGTCACCACAACATGAGGAACTGTATGTATTAAAGGGTCGCGGCATTAGGAAGGTTGATCTACAAGGACCATGTATGAAAGCTTTTCTCTAATGTATTTAGCTTTTCCTTATGCATTTAACCAGAAGAAGGGATGATATACAATAGCATAAGTTGGTCTTTCAATTGTATTGAATGTTGTGTTTGGCATATTTGTGTCTGCCCAATATATTTTTAACACCCTTCCTATACAGCTGCTCCTTTTCCCCACTATAACTCCTACCTCTTTAAGAGGTATTAGAAAAACTACTTTCTAACTTCTCTTCTTTAAAAAAATACATTTTTACTGATTTGAGAGAGAAAGGGAGAGAGAAATAGAAACATCAATGATAAGAGTGTATCACTAATTGGCTGCCTTCTGCACACCCCCTAATGGAGATCAGCACGCAACCTGGGCATGTGCCCTGACTGGGAACCGAACCAATGACCTTCTGGTTCATAGGTTGACATTCAAACACTCAGCCATGCTGGCTGGGCCTTTCCAACTTCTCTTGCAGTTTATGTGCAGACATGAGACATGGGTTTTGCTAATCAGATGCATCCATAAAAGACTTCAATTTAGAAGAGAGCACCATAAGGAAAGAAAAACTGTATAGAATTATGTAAATGAGAGTGACAGTTTTTGGCCAAAGTCAGAACTTTTAGAGATAAAAGTAACCAAGATCCTAGCTGTAGTATACTGTGTTCAGTGTCCACACTGACAATGGTGGTGACTGTCCAGTGTTGTGAGACTGCTTTTATGAGCAGATTGGGAATGTAATTTGATTATTTTTCTTGACTACATTAACATTGGTACAATCTGTTTCTCTGACCTTTCAGGAGATTCTTTAAGACATCTTATATTCTTTACTAAATTCATAGTCTATACCAGCCATGGGCAAACTACGGCCCGCGGGCCGGATCCAGACCGTTTGAAATGAATAAAACTAAACACCCCAGTGGTGACCCCCCCACACCCTAAAGGGGGTGTGGCCAGTCTGAAAACAACCATCAGCCCCTCACCCAGGCTGGCCAAACCTCCATGGGGAGAGGGTCCCCACTCGGGGGGG
>NW_006383006.1:4310601-4310802 GCF_000327345.1 Myotis davidii
CCTCGAGTCAAAAAGTTTGCCCACCCTGTTCTATACCGTGTTCATGGATTGGTAGAATCAATATCATTATAATGTCCATACTGCTAAAAGCAATCTATAGATAGATTCAATGCAATCCCCATTAAAATACCAACGGCATATTTCACAGACATAGAACAAACTCTCCAAAATTTCATATGGAACCAAAAAAGACCCCGAATA
>NW_006383006.1:4310872-4327807 GCF_000327345.1 Myotis davidii
ACATGCAAAAAAATGAAACTAGATCACCAACTTACACCATACACAAAAATCAACTCAAGATGGATAAAGGATTTAACCCTTTGCGGTCCAATGTTATTTTTGGAATTCAAACAGTCTGGTCCAAATTAATTGACGGGACTGAATGTTGAACTTTTTAATGTTCTTATTGCTCGACGTTGGACCTGATCCTAGCAACTGTCTGTCGAGTCAACCTCGAGGTTGGACCGAAAAGGGTTAAACGTAAGACGGGAAACCATAAAAATCTTAGAAGAATCCACAGGTAGCAAAATATCAAACATATGTTGTAGCAATATCTTTACCGAGACAGCTCCTAGGACAATGAAAACTAAGGAAAAATAAACAAATGGGACTACATCAAATGAAAAGCTTCTGCACAGCAAAAGAAACCATCAACAAAACAAGAAATCCCACTGCATGGGAGAACATATTTGCCAATGCTATTTCAGATAAGGGTTTAATCTCCAACATTTACCGGAACCTCATACAACTTAACAAAAGGAGGACAAATAACCCGATCAAAAAATGGGCAACAGAAGTAAATAGATACTTTTCGAAAGAAGACATAAGGAAGGCCAAGAGACATATTAAAATATGCTCAAAGTCACTAAACTCCCATTTGACCCTGTGATCCCACTTCTAGGAATATATCCCAAGAAATCAGAAACACCAATCAGAAAGGATATATGCACCCCTATGTTCATAGCAGCACAATTTACAATAGCTAAGATTTGGAAACAGCCTAAGTGCCCATCAGAAGATGAGTGGATTAAAAAACTGTGGTACATCTTCACAATGGAATATGCGCTGCTGTAAAAAAGAAAGACCTCTTACCATACGCAATAGCAAGGATGGACACGGAGAGCATTATGCTAAGCTAAGTCAGTCGGAGAAAGATAATACCACATGATCTCACTCAGTTGTGCAATATAATGAACAACATAAACTGATGAACAAAAATAGATCCAGAGACAGAGAGGTATCAAACAGACCGTCAAGCGTCAGAGGGAAGGTAGTGAAGGGGCAGGGAGGGAAGCAGGTAACACATCAACCAAAGAAGTGGTATGCATGCATATAAGCATAACCAATGGACACAGACACTAGGAGGGTGAGGGCATGTGCTGGGGGTGGGAGGGGCCAGGAAAAGGTCAATGGGGAGAAAGGAAGACATTTGTAGTACTTTAAATAATAAAGAATTTTAAAAATAATAAAATAAATTTATATTCTATTTAATTTGTAGAGAGTATTCTGATGTTTGCAAGTAAGAATCCTAACTTAAAGTTATTAAAGGGCGTATAAGAAAATGATAATTATGTAACACACTAGAATAAATAAAGCAACCAGTGGCTGGAGGCAACCAGCTCTATAGCTAATAATTTCCCTTGGTCTTGCCTGGCCACTCAAACATCAGTATATTAAGAGCATACCTGTCATATAATTATGGAACACCATGTGCAAAAATGCAATAGCTGGGAATCTGTGCTCTAGATAGTGCCAAATTACTCTCAATTTATACTCCAGTAGTGCATGATATCACAGAACTTTCCAAATTGTTCCAATCTTACTGGTATAAAATTATATCCTATTGTTCTTAAACCTGCATGTTTCTATTACTAGTGACAATCTTCTAATTTGGATTTACTCATTTATGAATTACTAGCTTCATATTAAGTGGGAAAATATTTAACTTAAAATTTTAACATAATTGAAGCTAAAAGGAATTCAAAGTATTAAGTGTCAAAGAAATAACCATTAAAAGTCATAGGTATAGGTTTCCAATAAAAAGCTTACGTTTTGCTAGTTGCCTAAAAGGTAAAGACATTAATTAGGTAAATTACAAATTTTTATGGTTAATTTACTACTATGTATCCTCCACATATAACTTATCTGAACAAAAGACGGCTTTTGTGTTTTAGTTTGCAATTTCAGTTCTTTAAAATAAATTTAATTTAATTATATGATGTGAGTAAAACTAACATAAATGAAACATTCTTTCTTCATGTTTCTGTATCAACTGGGGAGAAAATAAGACTATGAATCAAAACAACTGGTTTCTAATCTTATCTTTGGTTTAAACTTCTGTTAGCTTTAGTTTACTCATCAGTAAAATAAATATCAACCCATCACACTGGGTTTTATGTTTTAAGAATTTTACTTAACCTTCTCTGTGAAATACTCTATAATACAGATGTTGATAAAAAGACATTTCCCAGGCCTCAAGGAGCCTTTTTGTGATTTTTTCCAATGGACTCAGTAGTAGTAGAATAGGATAAATAAGTTCTATGAGATGTAAACAAAAAGAAATGATAATTGAAAAGCCCAAAGGAATCAGTAAACTGGTAAACGTTTTCAGAGGGTGTAATTCTTAAATTAAAATAAATAGGAATTAAAGAGGAAAGGTGGGAAGAGAGGGCAGAGTGGAACCAGAAAGCAAGATATGCACAAATTCAAGTTGAGAACTGAATCCTAAACAAAAGAATAAAATGAAATACTATAGTGCTTTCAGAAGGAAAAAGAAAATACTCTATTATTATTATTGATAAAAACTGCCAGAACAGCTGACTACATTAATGGTAGGAAAAAAAGAATTAAGTTGTTAAAATGTACCACACAACCAGGTTGATAAGCAGGCAAAATCTAGACCCATACAATAAATTTAGAAACTGTTTTTCCTACATATTTTCTTTTCTGCATTAACTTGTATTTGGAACTGCTACCTTCTCCCAAAAGTGATACCAACTCCTAAAAACAAACACAAAAATCACATTTATTTTAAATATACACATTAATTTTTTTAAAGCCCTAAAAGTAGAGGCCAGTGACACAAAAACACTGTTCAAAGTAATTCTCAATTTAGCTTATCGAGGCTATCCTGAAATGTTTGCCCTGCAAAAAATTCCTTCCCCAAGTAACATATACAAGAGACCTAAACGTAGTTGCTTTCATATGAATAACTTTAGCTTACAGAAAATAAGATAGTTAAATAACTCATAGAAAGCATATCCCCCCCAAATAAAACCCTTTCCACATATGAGTTTAAACAACATGATATTCCTAAATGTTTTTGACTTTTTGGCATTTTAGGAGATACTTCATAAAGATATATTATCATATATCTATTGCAAAAAAACAACAACAAAACCCATAAAGATAGAAGTGAGAAAAAAAATCTTTAGATTCAAAGTCAGGTAGGAATAAACTGTAGCAAAAAAGCCTGCCTGTAGCTAAATATATTGAAATAGAAAGCATCCACAAAAACACACTGAAGGAGAAAACATCTATGTAAATAGCCAACAAAGAACAGAAAAGCAGATAAATATAAAAAAATCTAGCTATTCATTTAACACTATATTCAGAATATTTTTTTATGTTTTTTAAAACTGATTTCAGAGAGAGGGAGAGGGAGAGATACAAACATCAATGATGAGAATCATTGATCGGATGTGTCCTGTATGCCCTTCCCCCCCCCCCCCGGGGCGGCAGGCACACACCCACCTTCTTGAAGACCAGGATGTATCACTTGCTTATGCCTCAAGGCTTTCAAATCTTCTATCAATTCTTTTTCCAACTGGGAAATTCTTGCTCTGCAACCTATTCAGAAAACAAATAATGATAAAGTAGAATAGTACGTACTACAGAAAAACGTATGTACTACAGAAAAATGAATATTGCATATTTCATTTCAAGAGCCAAATCCCAAATATATCTCTTTTTATATCATTATATAATACCTGGGTCATTTGTGCTTGATGCCTGAAGACTAGAGGGCTCTTCTGTTGTCCCATCAACTGCATGAATGTCTAGAGCTTCCTATATATAAAACAAAAATGTAGCTCATATCACTTCTAAAAGTTTAAAAGTAAACCAGAAACATTTTTCGTTTTGATATTTTGATATTTTCTAAATATTACATCACTTTAATAATCAGAAGAAAAAGCAAATTATCTGAATATATTCAGCTAACTGATCTAAACTATATTATGCCAATTTGCATAAAGACTTCTTAAAGTTTACATAAAGATAAGCTACATATAGGTAGCTTAAGACCCAGTAGAAAGAATTCAACCTCTGTGTAGCCAATTTAGAACTACAGATTAGGCTTCTATAAAAATCTAAACGAAAAGTAATCTAATTAAAATGTAGGAGTAAAATAAAGAAACCATTGATGGTGTAAAACAGCATAATTAATAAGACCATTAATACGTGGTTCTCCAGTGGCACTCTGCTGTTCCTGATAAAAATCAGGGGATTGTCCTAGACGGTATAGCTCAGTTGTTAGAGCGCCAGCTCAGACACCAAAGGATCTCGGGTTTGATTACAGGTCAAGGGCACATACTTGGGTTGCAGGTTTGATCCCTGCCCTGGTCAAAGCGCATGGGGGAGGCAACAATGGATGTGTCTTTCTCACATTGATGTTTCTTTCTCTCTCTCTCTCTTGCTCTCTCTCTCTCTCTCTCTCTCTCTCCTCCCCCACTCCTTCCCCATCCCCCTCTTTTCCTCCCTTCCATTCTCTCTCTCTTAAAAATAAGTAAATGGAAAAAATATACTCAGAGGACTAACAACAACAAAAACGGAAAAAAGAAATCTGGGGAGCCCAGCCAGCTTGGCTCAGTGGTTGAACTTTTACCTGTGGACCAGGAAATCAGGGCATATTCCTGGGTTGTGGCTTGATCCCCAGTGTAGGGCATACAGGAGACAGCTGATCAATGATTCTCTCTCATTACTGATGTTTCTATCTCTCTCACCCGTCCTCTGAAATCAATAAAATATATATATATAAAAAAAAAAATCAGGGGATAAGGTATCCCAAAAAAGTTAGTAAACTTTTCATGTACTTATGCCTTTTTAAAGTCCATAATAATGAAAATTCCAGTTAAGATCTGAAGATTTTTTTAAATTCCAGCTACACTGCACAAAAATCATGAATGCATATCAAAGCAGACATAAATTTTATCTTTACTGTTGAAAGCATTACAGATACCCCATTCTCCCCCACCCCCAATGACCTCTTCTAGCCCACACTAGCCTCCTGTCCCTAGGCCTTCACCACACTATTATCTGTGTCCATGGGTTATGCATATAAGCATATAAATTATTTGGTTAATCTCTTTCCACCCACCCACATGTGCCTTCCCTCTAAGATTCAAAAGGTAGACATATATTTTTAAGTTCATTCACACAAAATATCATGACACCTATTAACTAAACCAAACATTTTGGAGACACTCAGTTCCCCATGCACACATCCTCCTCACATAATGGATGCATTCACAAAAACTAGATTGTAAATTGGTTATAGCCAGGTATACAATTCAGTAATAATTACTTGGCCTTAGAAAGAATGCTGAAATAACAATCTTACCTTCGATTCAAAGGAAACAAAGAGAACACCATCCACGTCTTCCAGATCAGGCTTCACATCTGGAAAGGTACTCCCAGAGCCCATAGGAATGCTCTTGGTAGAAGTTAAAGATTTTCCCGTGTTTTTAGGTGGTCGCCCTGCCTTAGAGAGTTTCAATTTTCGTGGCCTTCCTCTTTTTCCACTGACATTTGTAGGGGCATTCTGATTAGTATTCACAGTCTTGGAAGCTGCAGCAATCTTAAGCATAGTTGCTTTCTTTCTGCCCAAGTCCTCTTTTGCTAAAAATGAGTCCCCAGGGGAACTCTTTGAACTGTCAATTATTCTTTCTGTATTCATGCAGTCAGAAATATCAGGATATTTCCATTGAGGCTCTTTAAGTAAAGGATATTTTTGTACCACTCTGAGATCTGGTGAATATTTTCTAAAACCATTTTCTGATTCCTTGCCTAAGCAGAAGTCAGCCTCATTGGAATTTTCAATGTATGTAGGCAAATAGTCTAATTCTGTCAACATAGATTTATCCTTCCGAGATGTCGAAATCATGTTATCAGGGAGCTCAGAAATCTTCACTGTGCTTTTGGTGACAGCACAGGGCTCCAGACAAACTACTGGCATCTTTCCAGCATCTAATTTGAACATTTGAGCTTTAGCGACACCTGATGGGCTATTTGGTAGCCATTTAGAAGACGGATGGTCAGCTTCTAGGTTATCAATTTTATTGTGCCTCTTTAGCTGTTTCTCTAATATAGGATCATCATCACTGTTTGAGTATACATCTGTTTCCTCATCCGTCTCTTCCTGTTTCACAGTGACCCCTTCTGGAAACTCACCAAGGTCATAGTCGTAATCATCTAGAGGTTCCTCTTTAATGACAACATTGAAATTTCCATTTGGGTCTACTGGTGATGCTACATGGGTACTGTCTTCAAAACTGTTGGCAACATGTCTGGAGAGACAGAGAAGGGAGGGTTAAAAAGGACAGTCCTTCCATAAATAAGACTCAGGAGAGAAACAAAAGGTTTTTAAAAACCAAGTAACATCAGATTTTGTAAGAGAAACACTTTGTAGAACTTAAGGATCTCAAAAGCACTTTATCAACATCACACTTTTATATTTTCTGTCAATTTCTCACAAAAGTATATATATATAATAAAGAGTAAAGTTTTTGTTTTTGTTTTATATGTATATTTTTTATTGGTTTCAAAGAGAGAAAGGGAGAGGGAGAGAGAGACAGAAACATCAATGATGAAAGAAAATCAATTGGCTTCCTCCTGCACAACCCCCACTGGGGGATCAAGCCCCGAAAACCGGGCACAAAATCCAGGCATATGCCCCGATCAGGAATCAAACTGTGACCACATGGTTCATGGGTAGACACTCAACAACAAGCCAAATCAGCCGGGCATAAAGAGCAAAGTTTTAACAAGCAACTTTTTGATTTATCACTAAATCAAAAAGTTATGACTTATTTTCCTAACTAGAGGCCCAGTGCACATTCATGCATTGGGGCAGGGCGGTGGGGTGTCCCCTCAGCCCAGCCTGTGCCCTTTAGCAGTCCAGGAGCCCTCAGGGGACGTCCAACTGATAGCTTAGGCCCGCTCCCCATAGGCACATCCTTAGCTCTGCCTCGGAGGACATCTGTTGGACATCCTTAGCTCTGCCTCGGAGGCGGGAGAGGCTACTGTCACTGCCACTGTACTCGCCAGCCATCAACATGGCTTGTGGCTGAGTGGCACTCCCGTGTGGGAGTGAACTCACCACCAGGGGGCAGCTCCTGCATTGAGCGTCTGCCCCCAGGTGTTCAGTGAGCATCATAGCGACCGGTCATTCCGCCATTCAGTCAATTTGCATATTACTCTTTTATTATATAGGATAGTATTTTTCAGATACACTCAATTTTGAAAGTCAACTAGCACTGAACCAAAATCAAACTCAAGAGAGCTTCAGTGATTAACAATTGCCAATAAAAGCAAACAAATGTCAGCTGCAATTAAGAATTGCACTAAATATCAGGAAGGGCTTTACAAACTGCCTGCTTGATTTTTCCTTTTTAAAAATTAAGACAAAAATCATAACATAAAATATAACACTCTCAAATATATATATCACTCTCACCACTTTAAAATGTGCATTCCAGTAGTACCTTTTTAGTATATTCACAATGTTATTGCCTAGTGGTTTTAAAGTTGAAAAACTCACTTTCAATATAAAAAGTCTAACATTAATTCTTCCAAAATAAAAAGGTAGGGTAGTTGAAGGCAAGTACATATGACCCATTCTGATTGAGTTTATATAAGTCTTAAAAAAACACAAACATTTTTTAGTTTCCCACTCTTCCCAATTAACCATTAAAAGCATATAAACTGTACCAATGTACCTTAAGGATGTGTTCGAACTATTCACTAACTCAATTAAAGTCACTGTCTTTGTAAAACTTTCATTTATCTCAAATATGCATAAGCAATCATTTACATTACTGTGTAGTTACTTGTTCCTTGTACAACTTAAGATCTTGACCTTACTTAAAAATCCTTCAATAGAAGACTTTCACTTCCAGTTAAAATGTTGAAGATCACAAAGATCATCACTTCTGCCATAACAATGAGAAAACACTAGATAAATTAAAAACCCAATTTTCTTTTAAAGCCATTGAAGACCTCTGGACACAAATAAGTCTAAATGAACTGAATTTCAGAGAGGAACCAACCTTCTCTAGGTGACAGATTGCTAATGCTTTCAACACTGAGTAGCATTTACACTGCTTGAAGCACAAGTGAACAGAGAAAAAAGCAACTCTAGGAAAAAAATCTTTGTTGGGACACAGAGAAACCAGTCTCTTTTCATGCCTGAGGATGAGCACACTAGAATCTGGAGGACCCCCAAAAAGAAAACTAGTCCTCATTCCCACCAATTATCCTCCAGGGGACTTCTGAAAAATAAGCAGAAGTGATGAAGCAAGGTTGGCCTGAAAACAGAGAACTTGTAGTCTCCTAGCGCTTAGATCCCAAGCCCAATCCCACCCTCAACATCTCAAATGTGAGGTGAGCTAAAATTTAATAAAGTAAATCACCTAAACAGAAAAATAGGGGGATGGGGGGAGTGTGTCAGAGACCTGTGAGACAATAACAAATTATCTGACAAATAAGAAATAAAATGGAAGGAAAAAGGAGAACCATTTGAAAAGAAAATGAATCAACAACTCCAAAAGTTAAAGACGTTAATCCACATATTCAAGAAGTTTAGCAAACACCAAGGGGAACAAATACAAAGAAAGCCATGTATAGGCATGTAAAGGCTAGGCTGCTGAAAATTAAAGACCAAGAGAAAAACCTTATAAGCAGCGGAGAAAAAAATGACATTACACTGGAGGATCAACAATGAGAACAATAGACTGACTACTCATTGGAAATAATGAAGCCAGAAGACAGTAGAATGACACCCATCATAAAGTATTGAAAGGGTCAACTTAATGTTCTGGATCTAGCAAAAGAAGCCTTTACACCTGAAAACATTTTTAGACAACTGAGAGAACTCAGACTGTACAAGAAATACTATCTCCTAAGATCAGAAACAAGACAAGGATGTTAGCTCTCACTACTTCTACTCAATTGTACAAGAGGTTCTACAAAGGTAATCAGGCAAGAAAAATAAATAAAAGACCTCCAGATTAAAAAGGAAGAAGTAAAATTCTACAAATATCCCATGTGACCAAATATCCCATTTTATGTAGACAATTCTTAAAAATCCACTAAAAAAACTACTGGTATAAATTAGTTGGGCAAGACTGAAGAATCCAAGATCAATTCACACGCAAAAAAATTCTATTTCTACACACTAGGAATAAATGTCAAAAGTAAAATCAAGAAAACAATTACATTTACAATAGCATCAACAAGAATAAAATACTTAGGAATAAGTTGTATAAGACTTGTACACACACACACACACACACACACAAAACTACAGAACAGCCCAGCCAGGTATGGCTCAGCAGCTGAGCATCAAATCCAAGAACGAAGAGGTCACCGGTTCGATTCCCAGTCACGGCACACAACCCAGGTTGTGGGCTCAATCCCCAGTGAGGGGCCTGCGGGAGGCAGCCGATCAATGATTCTCTCTCATCATTGATATTTCTATCTTTTTCTCTCTTCTTCTTCTCTGAAATTAATAAAAAATATTTTATAAAAAAACTACAAAACATTGCTGAAAGATATTAAAGATGACTTTAAAAAAGGACAAATATCCCATTTTTATACACTGGGAGACTTAATATTGGTAAGATAGCAATATTCCCTGAAAATTATCTGCAGTGTTTTTTGTTTTTTAATGATCTGCCGTTTTAATACAATCTCCCACGTCAAGATCCACCTGGGATTTTTTGGGAAAATGACAAATTGATCCTACAATTAATAAGAAAATGAAAGAGAACCCAAAAGAGCCCCCCAAAATCTTGAAAAATAAAAAGTTCTCTGAGGACCCATAGTTCCCAATTTCAAAACTTACTACAAAGCTACAGTAATCAAAACAGTGTTATACAGCTTAAGGCTAAATATCCAGATCAACTGAACAGAATTCAGAGTCTAGTAATAAGCACACACATTTATATAAACTGATTTTTTCAATTGCCAAAAGTACCAAGACAATTCAATGGGGATAAGAATGGGCTTATCACCACCCAAAACTGTTTCCACATGAAAACTTGACACAAATGTTCATGGCAACATTATTCTTTTTTTTTTTTTTAAATATATTTTATTGATTTTTTACAGAGAGGAAGGGAGTGAGAGATAGTTAGAAACATCGATGAGAGAGAAACATCGATCAGCCGCCTCCTGCACATCTCCTACTGGGGATGTGCCCGCAACCGAGGTACATGCCCTTGACCGGAATCGAACCTGGGACCTTTCAGTCCGCAGGCCGACGCTCTATCCCACTGAGCCAAACCGGTTTCGGCGGCAACATTATTCTTAATAGCAAAGTAGTGGAAACTTTAATGTCTATCAACTGATGAATGGATAAAATGTTTTATCTACACAATATTATTCAGCAATAAAAGGAATGAGATATGGATACATGCTACAACATGGATGAACTTTGAAAACATTACAATAAGTAAAAGAAACTAAGCACAAAAAACTACATGTAATTCCATTTATACAAAATAGGCAAATCTAAAACAAAAAGGAGACTGGTGGTCACGGATGACTGAGGTGGGGTTGAGGAGTGGCTGAGAAAAAATGGGGAGTGACTAATAGAGAGCACAGGGGTGTGTGTCTGTTTGTTTGTTTTGGGGGGAGATGAAAATGTCGTAAAAATGACTGTGTTCATAGCTACACAATTCTGTAAATATACTAAAAACCATTGAAATATACACTTTAAAGCAGGTGTGGGGAACGTCCGGCAGGGCATATAAGGCCTGCAAAATCAGTTGGTCTGGCCTTGCCAAGGCACTAAAGGTGAGTTAATTAAGTGTTTGACCAAGTATAGCAGGCTAATTTTTAAGTAGATAAGTTTGTATGGTCTGAGAATGAGGTTATATAAATATCCAAATGGCCCTTGGCAGAAAAAAGGTTCCCACCCGTTTTACAGGGTGAAATTATTACAATGAATTACATCTCAAAGGAAGTTTTTCAGACTGATAGGAAATGAACCAATATCCAAGAACAAATGAAAAGACCCAGGAAAAAATAAATACATGAGTAAATACAAAAGACTGTTTTTCTTATACTTCTTTAAATGACTACTGACTGTTGAAAGCAAAATAATGTTTTGGGGGTTTATAGCATATATAAGGACATGAACTATAAGGACATTAGCTGTTCATGAACTGTTATATATTAATTCAAGTTCACTTGAGAAATTAAGAACGCATATTATAACCTCTGTAACTACTGTTATGGATTAAACTGTGTCCCTTCCAAATTCATACACTGAAACCCTACTTATCAATATACATGAAGGCAGGGTCTTGATGTAGTAATTAAAATTAAGTGAGGACATAGAGTTGGGGAAATCTCTCCCCCTCTATGTGGTAGTGGTCTGCAAGCCATGATGATAGCTCTTAACAGAAAACGCTGCCAAAACCATTGTTTTGGACTTTCCAGCCTCCAGAACTGTGAGAAAATAATATTTTCATTGTTTAAGCCACTTAGTCTAGAGTATTTTGTACTGTCAACCTGAGCAGACTAATACTAAAATCACAAAATAAATAAAAAAAAGAGGTATAGCTAAAAAGTCACTAGGCAATGAAAACAGAATTTTAAAAACTCAATTCAAATGAAAACAGAGAAGAGTAATCAAAGCACAGATGAGAGAAACAGAAAATATTAAGACAAAATGCTTAAAATCCAGCCATATAAGTAATAATATTAAATGAACAAAACAGTCCAATTAAATGAGATTTGAACAGTAGAGTAAAAAATGTCCCAACTGTAAGGTGTTTAAGAAAAACACAATTTAATTCTGAGACACAGATAGATTGAAAGGAAAAGGAAGGAAAAGAAAAAATCATGTCAAGAGAAAATCAGAAGTTAATGTGGCTCAATAATCTGAGACAAAGTAAACATTAAAATAAGAATACCATTAGAGCCCTGACCAGTTTGGCTCAGTGGTTAGAGCGTCGGCCTGCAGACTCAGGGGTCCCAGGTTCGATTCTGGTCAAGGGCATGTACCTTGGTTGCAGGCACATCCCCAGTGGGGAGTGTGTAGGAGGCAGCTGATCGATGTTTCTCTCTCATCGATGTTTCTAACTCTCTATCCCTCTCCCTTCCTCTCTGTAAAAAAAAATCAATAAAGTATATTTTTTTAAAAAGTGAGTAGAGTTGTGTTCTAACAAATGAACACTGAAACCTAAATTTCAACCAGTTAACTGCCATGAAATTTTGAATTTAATTAAAAAAGGGCCACTGCTAGCGTCTATAGACGCATACAAATGGCATACAAATGGTTAAATAATTTTCACACGTGACAAAGTATTTTTCTTCTTTTGCTTTTCCCAACTATTTAAAAATATAAAAATCATTCTTAGCGTGCAGGCCATACAAAAACAGTGGGGTAGTTACGATCCACAGGCCTTAGTCAACCAACCCCTGATCTAAAATAGGCAAATTAAACTAAAAGCAAATAGAAATACAGATGGGGGGCAGGAGAAATCAATGAAACAGAAAATAGAGAAATTAAATTTGTGATTTGAAACCTGCCAATAAAGAAACTCCAGCTTCCCTGATGAAGTCTATCAAACACATAATGAACTGATCTACACTATTACAGTCAATTAATATTTGACAAAGGAGGCAAGAACATACAATGGAGTAAAGACCATCTCTTCAACAATGGTGTTGGGAAAACTGGACATACAAAAAGATGAAACCAGACCACCACTTACACCATACATAATAAACTAAAAATAGATAAGAGGCTTAAATGTAAGGCAGGAAACCGTAAAAATCTTAGAAGAAAATATAAGTAGTAAAATTTCAGAAAACTCATGTAGCAGAATTTTTGCAGATACATCTCCTAGAGCTAAGGAAAAAATAAACAAATGGAACTACATCAAAATAAAAAGCTTCTGCAACAAAAGAAACCACCATCAAAATGAAAATGGGATCTACTGTATTAATATCCAAAATATTTAAAGTTCTCATAATACTCAACGAAAGACAAACAATCCAATTAAAAAATGGGCAAAAGACCTGAATAGATATTTCTCCAAAGAGGACATATAAATGGCCAAGAGACATATGAAAGAATGTTCAAAGTCACTAATCATCAGAGAGATGCAAATTAAAACCACAATGAGATATCATCTCACATCTATCGACGGGCTATCATCAGTAAGTCAACAAACAAGTGCTGGTGAGGATGTGGAGAAAAGGGAACACTAGTTCACTGCTGGTGGGAATGCAGATTGGTGCAGCCACTATGGAAAACAGTACGGAGTTTCCTCAAAAAATTAAAAATGGAATTTCCATTTGACCCAGCAATCCCACTTCGGGGAATATATCCTAAAAACCTCAAAACACCAATCAGAAAGAATATGTGCACCCCTACATTCACAGCAGCATTATTTACAATAGCTAAGATCTGGAAATAGCCCAAGTGCCCATCAGTAGATTAATGGGTTAAAAAAGCTATGGGACATTTACTAGTGAACAATTGAATACTATGCAGCTGTAAAAAAAAAGAGGGATCTCTTACCCTTTGGGACAGCATGGATGGACATGGAAGATATTATGCTAAATGAAATAGGCCAATCTGAGAAAGACAAATTATCACATGATCTCACTTATTTGTGGAATCTAATGAACAAAATGAATTGACCAACAAAAAAGACCCAAAGCATGGAAGCATGGAACAGATCGACATACCTCAATGGGGGGATGGAGGACAAAAGATAAATCAAAGGATTTACATAAATATATGCATAGCCCATGGACACAGGCAATAGGATTGTGAAGACCTGGGGGGAAGAGGGGAGGAGAGAAGGGTAGAAGAAGGGAAAATTGGAGATATATGTAATACTATCAACAATAAAATATATATTTTAAAAAAACACACAATGAAAAAATACCAATTTTACACAAACTCAGAAAATACATGAGAAGGCAAAACTTTACAACTTGTTTTATGAAGAAAGCATAATCCTGAAACCAATGTATCAGAAATAAAAATACCAACAAATATCCTTCAAAAACATAGATGCAAAACCCTCAATAAAATATTAGCAAATTGAATCTGGCTATTAAAAAAAAATGTTATCATGACCAGGTTGTGCTTATCTCAGGAATGCAAGGCTCATATATAGCCCTAATCCCTACACCCCCCCCCCAAAAAAAAATCAATGTAGCCATATTAAAAAAAAATAAAGGAGTTCTAGCCAATTTGGCTCAGTGTAGAGAGTGTCGGCCTGCGGACTGAAGAGTCCCAGGTTCAATTCCACTCAAGGGCACATGCCTGGTTTGCGGACTTGATCCCAAGTAGGGGTCTTGCAGGAGGCAGCCAATCAATGATTCTCTCTTATCATTGACTAGAGGCCCAGGGTCCCTAGTGGCTGCTGGCTGGAGCCACCACCCCTTCCCCCAGCCGACCCCAACTCCTCGATGAACTCCCGGAAGAACTCCCGGTGGAGGGGACAATTTGCATACTACACTTTTATTATACCGAATGTTTCTCCCTCTCCTTCCTCTCTAAAATCAATAAAAATATGTAAAGAAAGAAGACAGGAAAGGAAGGAAGGAAAGGGAGGAAGGGAGGAAAGGGAGGAAGGAAGGGAGGAAGGGAGGAATGGAAGGAAGGAAGGAAGGAAGGAAGGAGGAAAGGGAGGAAAGGAGGAAAGGGAGGAAGGGAGGGAGGGAGGGAGGGAGGAAGAAAAGCGTATGACACCTCAATTTATATGGGGAAAAAATTTGATAAAATTCAACACACGCCCCGACCGGTTTGGCTCAGTGGATAGGGGGTGTGCAGGAGGCAGGTGATCTATGTTCCTCTCTCATCAATGTTTCTAACTCTCTATCCCTCTCCCTTCCTTGCTGAAAAAAATCAATAAAAAATGTATTTTTTTAAAAAATTCAACACTCATTCTTTTTTATATTTTTTAAATATATTTCTATTAATTTCAGAGAGGAAGCGAGAGGGAGATAAGAGATAGAAACATCAATGATGATAGAGAATCATTGATTGCTGCCTCCTGCACGCCCCCATGCCCTGACCAGGAATCAAACCTTGACCTCTTGATATATAGGTTGACGCTCAACCAGTGAGCCACACCGGCCAGGTTCAACACTCATTCTTAACACTCTGGAAATTAGGACAAGAAGGAAAGTTTCTCATGTGACAGAAGGAATTACAAAACCTACACATCCAGCATCATAACATCCAACTGAAAATATTAAACAATTTTCTGTAAAGATCAGGAGACATGACTAACCAGTCTCAACTTTTAGTTTTAACATTTTTTTAATATACATTTTATTGATTTTTTTACAGAGAGAAAGGAAGAGGGATAGAATTAGAAACATCGATGAGAGAGAAACATCGATCAGCTGCCACCTGCACACCCCCCACTGGGGATGTGCCCGCAACCAAGGTACATGCCCTTGACCGGAATTGAACCTGGGACCCTTCAGTCCGCAGGCCGACGCTCTATCCACTAATCCAAACCGGTTATGGCAGTTTTAACTTATTGATTGAAGTCTAACCAGTGCAATAAAGCAAGAGAGACAAAGAATAGGCATAAAGATTGGAAAAGAAGAAAACTAACTTTTGTTCACAGACAATATAATTGTATATGTAGAAAATCCAAAGGAACTAAAACTGAGTGAATTTAAGCAAGGTCAACGGATACAAGATCAATATATAATCCTAGCCAGTTTAGCTCAGTGATACAGCATCGGCCAATTTATAAAGCTATCTGTGCTATACTCGGAAAACTACAGGATGTTAAAAAAAAAAGAGATAGAGGAAGACATAAACAAATGGAAGAATATACCATGTTCATGGATTGGTAGAATCAACATCATTAAAATGTCCATACTACTCAAAGCAATCTACAGATTCAATGCAATCCCCATTAAAATACCAATGGCATATTTCACAGACATAGAACAAACTCTCCAAAATTTCATATGGAACCAAAAAAGACCCCAAATAAGCACAGCAATCCAGAGAAAGAAGAACAAACTTGGAGGGATCGCAATACCAGATATCAAGACTAAGGAAAAATAAACAAATGGAACTACATCAAAATGAAAAGCTTCTGCACAGCAAAAGAAACCATCAACAAAACAACAAGAGAGCCCACTGCATGGGAGAACATATTTGCCAATGTAATATTCGGTAAGGGTTTAATCTATAGGGAACTCATACATCTTAACAAAAGGAAGATAAACAATCCAATCAAAAAATGGGCAGAGGAGGAAAACCAAGATGGTGACATAGGTAAACACCAGGAGATTGCTGCCTCGCACAGCCACTCAAAAATACAACTAAAAGACGGAACGGACATCATCCAGAACCAAAGGAAGGCTGGCTGAGTGGAAATTCTACAACTAGAAGGAAAGAGAAAAGCATACCGAGACTCAGAGGAGGTGCGGTGCGCAAGTAAAATACAGAGGTACAGAGGCACATGGGAAGAGGGCTGGCGGCTGAGGACACGGTTGTCTTTTTCAATCGGGAGGGAGTCTCAAGCTCTGAGCTCCAGTTCCGGGCGAGTCTCTGAAGACCCAGACTCATATGGGAGAAACTGGACTGTCTGGCATGGTTCGGAACTTCAGGGCAGCTTTCTGTCGGAGGTGCTTGCAGCGATTGCCGGGATACTGAGAAGCAGGGCCTCTGAGGGCAGGACTGAGAGCAGCCATAACTGCTCGCTCGCCCTGTTGATCCACTGAAGCAAGTCTTGCCCTGGAGGGGTGTCTCCAGCACAGAAGTTCTCCCACTGCAGACACACGTGATTCTCACAGCCAATTGGCCTGAAGGTCAATCCCTCCCAGAATTACTTACAACAATCAAGGCTTAACTACAACAAGACTGTGCACAAAGCCCACAAGGGGGTGCACCAA
>NW_006383006.1:4330100-4348380 GCF_000327345.1 Myotis davidii
GTCCTGAGGAAGGAGGTGGTCTCTCCTGTCTGCTCGTAACTAATTCACCCCCGGAGCAGCGGTTCTCAACCGGTGGGTCGCGACCCCTGAAAATACATCCTGCATATCAGATATTTGCATTACGATTCATAACAGTAGCAAAATTACAGTTATGAAGCAGCAACGAAAATAATTTTATGGTTGGGGGTCACCACAACATGAGGAACTGTATTAACCGTTTGACTGCTAAGGAGCGCTATCGCGCTCTTCTTATTTAAAACAAATTTATATAAACAATTGATATTTTTTAATTTTTGTTGTTGCAAAGCAATACAAGTGAGTTTATTGTATAAAAAGTGTTTTACATTATTTCCCATACACGCGCAATTAGTGCTGCAGTTTTGGCATATGTCCGAAAAAATACGTCAGCAGCCAAACGGTTAAACAATAAAGAATTTTAAAGATAAAAATAAAAAATAAATAAAGATATGGAAGCCGCCCAAGTGACCATTAGCAGATGAGTGGATAAAAAAGCTGTGGTAACCTCTCTCTCCCCCAATTTTTTTGGGGGGAGACAACCAAAATTTTTGGTGGCCTTGTAAAAAAAAAAAAAAAAGCTGTAGTACATTTACACAATGGAATACTATGCAGCCGTAAGGAGGAAACCTTACCTTTTGCAACAGCATGGATGAACCTGGAGATTATTATGCAAGCAAAATAAGCCAGTCAGTGAAAGAGAAATACTACATACTCTTACTTTCACTGGTATGTGGAATGTAATGAATAAACAAAATAGAATCGAAGGCATGGATACATGGAGCACACTGAGGTTGGCAGGAGGACTGGTTGAAGAAGTGTGAAGTGCTTAACCAAAGATCATATATGCATAGTCAATGGACACAGACAACAGTGTGGTGGTGGCCAGAGGGAGGAGGGGTGGGGGCTGCATGGAGGTGGACAAGAGAAGGGAAATGGGGGACATCTGTAATAGCATCAACAACAAATAAGAGTAAAAGAGGGGGAAAAAAGTACACAGGAAAATTCATTTAGGTTATGTGCAAATATGCTATCTTATATAATCCTATATAATAAAAGGTTAATATGCAAATAGACTGAACGGTGGAACAACCAAACAACCAGTCACTATGATGTGCACTGACCACCAGGGCGTGTGCGTGGAACATGGCGGGTGTCAGCCACGGTGGGATGATGGAGCAGGTGAGCAGGGGTGCCAGACCAAGGCGGGGCACTGGTCGCTGTAATCGGGGCGAACCTCTGGTGGTTACTGAAAATTCTTTGTACCCATGTGCCATGGTCCCGCCCGGTGCTCGCATCCACTGCCGGTGCCAGAGCCGCCACCCGCACCCACTGCCAGCACCAGCCCCACTGACACCCGCAGCCAGTGTCTGAGCCACCGCTCTCACTCACTGCCGGTGCCATCAGCGGATGCGAGCAGCAGCTGCCATCCCCAATCGCCCCTGAGGGCTTCTCCACCTCCCTCTGCTCCTGAGGGGCGATTGGGGCAGCAGCCGCCGCTTGCATCCACTGACAGTGCCAGCCCCACTCAGCGGGTGCGAGCAGTGCCGGCACTGTCAGCGCGTGGGAGCTGGGCTGCGGACAGAGAGGGGACTGAGGGCTGTCGCAGGAGTGGCCGGGTGGGGGCACAGAGGATGGGCCAAGACCCACTCCTGTGCTCACTGCAGCCTCGCGGCCCACGTTCCTTTCAAGGTGCATGAATTTGTGCACCAGGCCCCTAGTTTTATATAAGGGATTTGAGCATCTGCCAATTTTGGTCTTGGGTGGGGTTGGGGGGTTCTTGCAGACAATCCCCCTCAGATATTAAGGGATAATTACACTGTGTCTACAACGTACCAGGCAAATTTTGTTGGGCCTGAGGATTACCAAAAGAACAGTGCCCACCCCACACTCAAGTAAATTACAGACGAGTGCAGGAAACAAACAGCTAGACAATACAATGTAATTTAATAGATATACAATAAAGATATGTACATGTACTAAGGATGCACATTTAAAAAACCTGTAACGTAATACATTCCAAGACACAGGTGATAATTAATAGAAAAAAGAAATCCACTGGGAAAAGGAAATGTGGAATGAAAAAGAAAATAGAAGAGCTCTTGAAATCTGATAGTTGCAATAAAAACTTTAGCAAGTTAAAAAAAAAAAACTTTACCAAGTTAGAAGGTAAATCAATGAAACTTCAACATAAAGTAGAGGAAAAAGATAACAGACAATAAAAAACTGATAAGATAATCAATCCAGGAGATGGAATATCCAACTATAAGGAGTTTAAAAAAAAGTGAAAGTGAAAAACGTAGACAAATTATACTAAAAGTGTTCCTAGAACCACAGTACATGAATTTCTTAATTGAAAAAAATATCACAATGATGAGAAGAACCACCCCAAGGCCCGTCACTATAAAATTTCATAATATAAGGAATGAACAAAAGACCTTAAGAGCCTTCAAATGACCAGGAATCAAAATGGCATCAAGTTTTCAACAGGAGCCCTAACTGCTTTGGCTCTGTGAATAGAGCATCGGCCTGCGGACTGAAGGGTTCTGGATTCTATTCCGGTCAAGGGTTGCGGGCTCAATCCCCTGTGGGGGACGAGCAGGAGGCTGCCAACTGATGATTCTCATCACTGATGTTTCTATCTCTCTCTCTCTGAAATCAATAAAAAATATATTTTAAAAGAATTCTCAACAGGAAACTGGAACTTGCAATGCATTTTCAGCACAGAACTAACCAAACAATTTATAAAGTACGAGGGCAAAATAAAACTATTTTTCAACATGTAAGAAGAAAATTAGGATTTCAGAGGTAGAAGAGCAAGGGACTATCATTACTTTCATCAGAAGTTACTTTACTTAAACATGCTAAAATTCTAGGTCCCATATATCCTTTCTGTTAATTTTACTGAAAAATATACTTGATCAAAAAGAGACACAGACAGTCCAGCCGGTGTGGCTCAGTGATGGAGTGCCAACCCATGAACCAAGAAGTCACTGGTTCAATTCCCCGTCAGGGCACATGCCCAGGTTAGAGGCTCAATCCCAGGTAGGGGGTGTGCAGAAAACAGCCCATCGATGTCTCTCTCTCTACCCTCCTCCCTTCCTCTCTAAAATCAATAAAAACTTTTTTTTTTTTAAAAGGAGACAGCCCTAGCCTGTTTCTCTGTGGATAGAGCAGGGGCTGGCTCGATTCTGGTCAAGGGTACATGCCCGGTTGTGGCCTCAATCCCCAGTAGGGGGCCTGCAGGAGGCGGCCAATCAATGACTCTCTCATCATTGATGTTTCTCTCTCTCTCCCCCTTTCCCTTCCTATCTGAAATCAATAAAAATATATTTTAAAAATAATAAAAAATATATATACCCTCAGGTGAAGGTTAAAAAAATATATATATAAGAGGTTGTCAGAGGTTCGAGGGAAAGATGAGAATTAACAGGCAGAGCACAAAGAATTTTTAGTGCAATGAAAATACTCTATGTATGTATGTAAGGTGGATATATGTCATTATATACATTTGTCCAAACTCATAGACTGTACAACACAAAGAGTAAACCCTAATGTACTAATGTAATCTATGGACTTTGGGTGATTATGATGTGTAAATGCAGGTTCATCAATAGACACAAATGTACTGCTCTGATGGGGGATCTTGATAATGGAGGAGGCTATGCATGTGTTGGGGCATACGGTCTATAGAAAAACTCTATACCTTCCCCTCAATTTTGCAGATTTTGTTGTGAACCTAAAACTGCTCTAAAAAAAATAGCCCTTGATTGAAAAAATAATAAATATCCCTGGCTGGTGTGGCTCACTTGGTTGGAGCATTGTCCTGTATACCAAAAGGTGGTGGGTTCGATTCCTAGTCGGGGCACACACTCCGGTTTAGGGTTCAATCCCCTACCAGAGACAACCTATCCATTTTTCTCTCTCCCATTGATGTTTCTCTCTCCATCTCTCTCCCTTCCTCTCAAATCCATTTAAAAAAAAAACAAAAATCTTTCCATTAAAAATCATAAATAATGCAAGTTCAATGCTATTTTAACCTAAGGGTGTAATAATAACTTTCAGCTTGTTTTTCAGTCAGACAATTTATGGGTTAAGATATCCACAGAGAGTAAATTCTTAAGTATTAAGTGTACTTTGAATCCCCTCTGTAACTTGTCTGGAAAAGTTTTCTTTCAGTTATGACATTTCTTGGAAGTCATTTCTTTTCCCTTCCTCAATTAAGTGTGTCTACATATAACCAAGGAACAGTCCTATGCATGATTAACTTACAAGTCTAAATGAATGAAAGATCCCCATTCTGATAAATCATCTAATTTGCCTACAATTCTGAATCCTCAACACAACTGATATTACAGAGAAATGAACCATCACTTCACAGAATGTAAAAGCAGTTGTGGTGTATTTAGCTTACATTTACCATTGTCTATGAAAATCAGCAGTCCACACAAACAAGCTCAACCCAAAATCTTTTATCACTAGAAACAGAAAAACTGTTACCTACCTTTCAGAAACCTCTTGTTTAAACTGAGTAACTTCACCAACTGATGAATCAATATCCATGAAACCAAGAAAGTCTTGATTTATATTAAGGAAAGGCTTCTCCAAACCCTTGCCTGATGTCTCATGACCCCTAGATAAAGGATCTGAATCAGTTAGCTGTATCTCTGACCCTTCACCTTCTGTGAGACGGGCCCGTTGAGCAGGAGAACTGGGAACACTATTACCTTCTTGGTCAGAGCTGTTTTTTTGCTTTCCATCTCTCTGGGGCTTACTATTCAGCCCATCATCCCGGAAGCCTTTAGCAAATGGATTGTAATCTATTTTCAGCTGAGTAATCTGTATGTTCTGATAAGCTGTTACTGCAAAGAATTCAGTCTGTGGGAAGGTAAATGTGTGGACACCAGGGCCATTTAACTTTATCACTTCAGTAGCCTTTTCTGCAGGTACCAAATGAAGCCTTGGCAGGTATCGATGCATAGAGTGCAAGATAATATGCCCTTCTTGGTCCAGTGTATTGTTGGTAAGTTTCAGTTTATAAAAAGATACTGGTTGGTGCATCCAATAATGACCTGTGGAAGGAGATTCTGGATGAATAAAAACCCTCCCCAAAACATGGGGCTCTGCCTTCCCACTGGGTTCCCACCAGCGACCATTCCACTTATAACGATGGTTATCCACAGGAGATATATCCATGACAAGGATATACTTCTTATTTGAATCTAAACCTGTTATCCAATAACGACAGTAAGGAAACATGCGTCTTCCCTGCTTGGTCAGAATCATCTCTGTGCTTCGATGATAGAATTCATTCCACATACTATTGTTATCCAAGGTGACAGTGATACCTCCCACAGTGCAATCGGCTGGAAGGCAAATCTTCCCTGTAGATTTTCCTGGGGATGACACACTGGTAGCCAAAGCACAAGCATCCCTATTAGTAACCAAAATTCCTTGATCTGTTTTGCCATTTCCTGCCTGTTTTAGGATGACAAAGAAGGTAGGTGCTGCTCCTGCCATTGTCCCACCATCTTGACTAGCCAATATAATCTGCTGTTTTTCCTCCATGATTCCAGTGGGAAACTCGTAGTAAGATAACTGTAGTCACCACATAGTCACAATGGCCTTCTCAGCCTAAAAAATAAGCAGAAAAACAAAAACCCTTTAATTAAGTGAATATTTTGTTAACATAGAGGACAAGAATAATTGTTATCCCCAAAAGATATTCCTAAATTCTACTAAAATGTTGCTTCTATCTTTATCCCTTTCCTTTCCGCTATCTCTAAAAAGAATAAAAACATTTTTTTAAGAAATAGGTAAAATGCTACCTTAACTTGATAGTACACACATTTAAAGAAACCATGACAGCCCTGGCAGCGTGGCTCAGCTGGTTGAGTGCAGTCCCACCCATGTTTGGTCCCTGGATCACTGGGTCCCAGTCTAGGTGCAAGTGGAGGCAACTGATTGATGTTTCTCTCTCACATCAATGTGTCTCTCTCCCTCTCCCTTCCTCTCTCTCTAAAATCAACAAAAACATTTAAAAAAAAAAAAAGAAAAGAAAAAAAAACCGCAAATTCCAGAAGGATTAAACATTTAAATCACAACCCATTCTTCAGCCTTTTTTAAACTCTTAAATCCTCAGAAAAGCTTGATAATAAGTATAATACAAAACCTTTGATAAATTCAACATCATATACATGTTTTATATCTGGAAAATATCATGCAAGTAAAATTGAAAAAACAAATGATTAACTGGGAAAGGCTTTTTGAAAATTATATCCTAATAACTCATTTACCTAATATAAAGAGGGTTCCTACAAGAACAAAAATCTAATAGAAAAATGGGCAAATGAGAGGAAGAGCCAATGGCTATGAAAATGTACATAGTCTTAGCATAGGAGAAATGGTAATGGAAATCATACGGAGATACTGTTTTTGACCTTATTAAACTGGCAAAAATCAAAGTTTGGTAGAGGTATTGGAAAGGGTGTCAGAAAGGGCAACATAAAATATCGAAAGTACAAATGCATACATCCCATGGAACAACAGTTCTAGGACTTTATCTTAAATATACACTCATACACTCACACACCTGTAATAAATATGTACAGATTAGCCCCTGCTTTCTACTTTTAACAGCAAAAAACTGGAGAAAAAGTCCATCAATGGAGACCAGTTAAGTAAATGGTGGTATATCCAAAGTGAAATATTCTGCAGCTACAAAGGAAAACTATATAAACTTCATGAACTCATACAAAATTACCTATAAAATATATTAAGGGCAAAAGATCCAAAAGAGTTGTTATAGATTATGTAACTCTTCTTCATAAAGTAAACCAAAAAAATAACACAAAAACTGGCCTGGTGGCTCAGTTGCTTAAAGCATCCTCCCCATACTGCAAAAGTTTGTGGGTTCAATTTCTGGCCACAGCGCATACCTAGGTTGCAGGTTCAATGCCCGGTTTGAGCATGTAAGGGAGGAAACCAATCCGTGTTTCTCTCACATCAAAGTTACCCCCTCCCCTCCCCTCCCCTCCCCTTCTCTCTATCTCCCCCCACCACCACCACCTTTCCTCTCTAAAATCAATTTAAAACAACAACAGCCCTAGCTGGTTTGGCTCACTGGATAGAGCGTCAGCCTGCGGACTGAAGGGTCCCAGGCCTTGGGTGAGGATTTAAACAAAAACACATAGCCCTAGCCAGTTTGGCTCAGTGGATAAAAGTGTCAGCCTATAGACTGAAGGGTCCTGGGTTCAATTCCTTTCAAGGGCATGTGCCCAGGTTGCGGGCTTGATCCCCAGTAGGGGGCATGCAGGAGCCAATCAAATAATTCTCTCTCATCCTTGATGTTTCTCTCTCTCTCCCTCTCCTTCCTCTCTGAAATCAATAAAAATATATTTTTAAGAAAACAGCACACAGAATATGCGTGTATTTGCTTGACATAGAATGTAAAGATAGAAAAGGAACTGGTAGTATTAGCTATATCCAGGGAAAACTGAGTGGCTGGGAAAATACATACTGACATGTTCTAAATTTTATATCTTTTGAACATACAACCCATTCCAAAAAACAGACTTAAAAAGCAAATTAGTTAATTCTTAAAAGTTATAACGAAAAACACAACAATATTGTATGGTTCCATTTATACAAAATGTCCAGAATAGGCAAATCTAGAAATAAAAAGTAAATTTGTGGTTGCCAGGAAACACGGAGAGAGGGATAATTCAGACAATTGCTAATGGGTATGGCATATCTGGGGTGGGGAGTGAAAACATTCAGGAACTAGAAACCACTTAAGTGTATCTGTTAAGATGCTGAAATGTATGCTATGTGAATCAAATCTCAATAAAAAGTTGCAAAGAAATCTCAGATTAAATTTAACTTAACTAGTGTGCTAAATTACCTAAATATTCTACAAGAAATAATTACCTCCAATTAGCCTTTGTACAAAAAAGGAAGATGCTACATCATTACTCCTATATAACTGGGTCAGTAATTTTGATTAATCAAATTCAGCCACTATGGGTGCTTCTAATTTATGTTTTGTGTTTTTAATCCTCACCCGAGGATATTTCTCCATTGATTTTTAGAGAGGGTTGGAAAGCGGAGGAGAGACAGAAAGAAATATCAATGTGAGAGAAACACATCAATTGTTTGCTTCCTGCACACCCTGACCAGGGCCCAGGCCAGGGATGAGCCTACAACCAAGGTATCTGACCTTGACTGGAATCAAACCGACACGCCCTGACCAGGGCCCAGGCCAGGGATGAGCCTACAACCAAAGTATCTGACCTTGACTGGAATCAAACCGGAAATCTTCGCTGCGTCCACTCACCCAAAGCGGCTAGGGCTGGGTGCTCCTCATTTTATTTAAAAAGTCTAATTTTACCTTTCATCAGACCTGACAAGCAATAAAAACGTCTGATTTTTATCTCTTCTTACAGGATTGGCCACATCACACCCTCCTCTTCTCCCCCCCCTCCCCCGCCAAAAAAGAACCCTCTAAAACTTAAAATATTCTCTAGCCTAAGGATAATAGACACAAGTATTTTAAAAATCAAGACTTCAGAAAGGTTAGCTATTGATTCCTATTATGGCTAAATATAGAGGTAGAAACCCACTTCCTAACACTAAAGCATAAATACCAAGAAAGGTGAAAAAAGAATCATTCCTCTGATTTAAAGCTTTTTTTTATATATATATTTTATTGATTTTTTACAGAGAGGAAGGGAGAGGGACAGAGAGTTAGAAACATCGATGAGAGAGAAACATCGATCAGCTGCCTCCTGCACACTCCCTACTGGGGATGTGCCCGCAACCAAGGTACATGCCCTTGACCAGAATCGAACCTGGGACCCTTGAGTCCGCAGGCCGACGCTCTATCCACGGAGCCAAACCAGTTAGGGCTAAAGCTTATTTTTAAAAGATAAAATTTAGGGTGACTCTTTTCAAAAGCTGCCTCAGGCTTACGACAAGTAGGTTCATTGGTTTACTAAAACTAAGAAGTTTAGGTAACACCTATCAGATATTCATAAAACTAAGTTTAAACAAAAAAGGTGACTGTAAAAAGAGTAAAGCTTAGAGAACTCACAAAAACTAATACCTCTACAATAGTATATTAACTCAAATAATGCTAACTCCTAATGCTATATTTAGTCCATATATTTCAAAGTTTTGTGAGCAATTATGCAAAAATGTTAAATGCACTTAAATATGACTATTGAAAAAGAACTATCTGAAAATATGTTTTAGCTATCCCAAACCTATGAGTATCTAAAAGGATTCAGAATGTCTTAAAAATTATCTTCTATAACATAAAAGCTTGGTTTTCAGACAATTCCAGGTAAAACAAGGACAAAGAAATTTTAAACAAGGCTTTAAAAATCACAATCTATGAAATGTCAAAAATTCAACTGACAGAAATCCAGGTTAGTGTTGCTAGATTTAGTGCACTGAATTTTATGCTTTTATATACATACATTTCAAAATTCTCCTTTCACCTAAGCAAAAAAAAAAAAATAAGTGTAAATATGTCGACCTGTCCTAGTTGAACTCTCTACACAAGAATCTAAGTTAAAATGTGAAAAAGTATACAAAAGAGAAAAAAATTAGAATTTTCAGACTTATGATGTGTATAGGGGTTTTTTTTTTAAAGAATCCTCTAGTGAAGTTATTCCATGAGTTTATCAAAATACATAAAACCAAAGACCTACTTTATGACCAAAACAATCTCTATCTCAAATTCTATTCCAAGCAATCTTTAAGCACAGATTCCACTTCACTATAATAATATGGCTATTCTTTTGGGATACTACACTGGATTTTCTAATGAAAGGATTATCAATTGGGCATATTCAGCTGTTTCAGACACACAATACCATACTAAAGGCTAAGACAACTTTTTTAAAACATATATTGTTATTAATTTCAGATAAGAAGGGAGAGATAGAAACATCAATGATGAGAGGGAAGCATTGGTTGGCTGCCTCCTGCACGCCCCCTACTGGGGGTTGAGCCTGCAACCGGGCATGTGCCCTTGACCGGAATGGAGCCTGAGACCCTTCAGTCAATAGGCCGACACTCTATCCACTGAGCCAATCCAGCTAGGGCAGGCTAAGACAACTTTAATTGCAAAAACCAATTGTACTTGAGGAAGAGCTAGGCCACTCATGAAGAAATACTCCTTCCAACAAGATTCTAAAATACTCTCATATCTAGCTCTCTAAACGCTTTTAAGGAAGACCACATATATATCTCAGGGGTCCTCAAACTTTTTAAACAAGGGGCCAGTTCACTGTCCCTCAGACCGTTGGAGGGCCGGACTATAGTTTAAAAAAAAAAACTATGAACAAATTCCTGTGCACACTGCACATATCTTATTTTGAAGTAAAAAAACAAAACGGGAACAAATACAATATTTGTATTTGCATGTGGCCCGCGGGCCGTAGTTTGAGGACCCCTGATATAACTTAACATTCAAAAATAATCTCGGGCCCTGGCTGGTTTGGCTCAGTGAACAGAGCGCCCGCCTGGAGGGTCCGGGGTTCGATTCCTGTCAAGGGCACATGCCCTGGGTTGGCTCAGTCCTGAGCAGGAGACAGCTGGTCAGTGATTCTCTCTCATCATTTATGTTTCTCTCTCTCACTCACTCTCCCTTCCTCTCTGAAATCAATAAAAACATTTTTTAAACATAATCTCAGTTCAGCTTTTCAAAAGCAAACTTTTCAAAAAAAAAAAGCAAACTTTCATCTGCATAAAGTAATTATCTGAGGAATGTTTAATCGTAGATGAGAAATATGTAAGTAACATTCTGAAAATGTCATAGGAGAGAGAGACAAACAGTAGCTTTCACAAAGAATGTTTTGAGATAAGTAATGTGGCAAGTTCCATAAATAAACTTAAAATTTCAGAGTCCCTATTCTAAATGTCTTTTCACCAATGACCCATTTTGTAGGTGTTTTAACTACTAAAGCGGTGACCCTCATACAACTTACAAAACACACTAGTTATTTTACTAGATAATTACCTAACTTAATAATTCATGTACTGAACACACAAAAAAATCAATCAAAATTCCAAACCAATACCATTACTTTTAAAACAAAAAATATTCAAATACTTATTCTGAAATGTTTCCAAGGTTGCTAAAAAATAACCATAACCTTTCATACAACAAATGCATTACTGTACTGTAGGCACTAAGATGTTAGTTTGTTCCTTAATATGATCATTCACAAGAGTATGGTTAAGGTAAATTACATTTCTGAAACTCAAATTTTAAGAGAATAGGTTGTCTCAAATTTCAGTATTTACCAATATACAATTGGCCCAGAAATTTTAAAAAGCTTAAAAATATATATTTTAACCATAAAAACAATCAGAAAATATAGCAAAGACAGTAAAATATTCAAATACCGGTTCTTAATTGTCATTAGATTAATTTTTAAAATTAAATAAATGGTACTTGTCTATTAGTCAGCACTTATTCCCAACCAGTCAATACCATGGGCATTTTCTTTTATCACCATCACCATCCTAATAAGGTAAATTTCAAAATACTATCTCTAATGCTTTAGGGTTTTACGGCACAGAATCACTTCTGCCTAAAATAGTACGCTCGATGTTCTCTCCCCAGATACCATTCGTTGGAAATATTATTCCTATGAATGGTCCCTTTAACTACAACTTGGGGTTACCAAGTTCTCAGGTCCCTAGCAATTGCATTAAGAATTTGAAGAACTTTTATGGCAGAAATGGACAGTAACCAAAGAGCTACCCTTCCTTGGAGTAGTAAGTATGGCAAGGTACCCAGGGCACTGAATTCCCTCAATTCCTAAGCATGCGTTTTCTGTTAAGTGAACCCAACCCACTCAACCATAGGATAGAAAAACAACACAACACTTCGGAGGCAAGAAACACTAATGCTGATCCCATACCCTTGGGAACAGAAAGGCTCAGGCCAGTGCCGAGGAGGTGCAGTCGCCGACGACTATTAATTGCCCACAATCACCGCTTTTCAACTGCAGAGGCCCTATCCACTGAGCCAAGAACCACGTGAAAATACGCTGCAAGGAAAGCTCTTCCGGGGAAGAGCAGTCCCGACAGATCACGTGCCATCCGCCGGAACCACAGATCACTCCGGGGGACCCAGTCACACTCTGTAACCCTGAACCCAGTACCCGTCTCTCCAAGCCAGCCCTTCCCAGCAGCCATCACGTAGCCTCCAGGCACTTCCCCTACAATCTAGCCACAACGACGTGTCCAAAATGTAAAGGCAGAGCAGGGAAAGTCTGCTAGGAACCCCGCCGCAGAAGCCTGTGGAGCTTAACAACACGCACGGGCGGCGCGCAAATTCTCTTGATCCTCGTCTGCTACGGCGACGTGAACACTGGGGGAGTGGTTTTCCCCTAAAACGATGGTACTTGAGTTACTGCCTCAATAATCCGTCCTTTTAGACCTCCTTCAGCGTTCCCTGCTAACACCCTTGCCAGGAGGAGGCATCCCCGGGGTCCCAAAGGCAAAGCAAAAACCTTCACCAACAAGTCACTACCACTTGCTACTCTCAATCCGATTTGAAAGATCCCTAACTTCATAACCTTCGCACACAGATTCCTCAACTTTGGTTACTAGTGCTTCAGAGGGGTTTATGCCCCTGACCCACCTACCACTAGGAGCAGAGTCCTATTTGACAATTTAACAGAAGCGGGAAGCCTCATGAAAAGAGAACTAGCCCAGGCTGCTCCACAGAGAGAAAAAGAAAATAAACACCTGCTCTTCCCACCTGTTTCCCCCGCCCTCATTTCTGCACTTTCGAACCACCGGTCCTTTGTTTACCAAGTCCCGACTCTTATACAGGTCACTTCCTCGCCCTCCTCTTTTATTAAATTCGCGGTCCTGCCTCAAACAATTTACTCGAAAATTACATGGTAGTAAGAGATGTGAACGGGTGTCAAAATGCCGCACACAGCTCCTTAAGAAAAGCGACGTCAGCACCGTTTACCTCGGAGTTTTGGAACCCTGAGACCTGCGCTCTAAAGTGCAAAGCGCAGCAGCAGAGCTCTCGACTTAAAGCCAAGCGCCCTAATGGAAGTCGTCACGCGGATCGTAGCATGCGGTGCGACACCCCACGCACGCGAGCGCAGGACCGCGCCAAGGGCGCTTCTCACCCCGCCCGCCTCGTGGCCGCTCTCTTTGGCGTCGATGCTCCTAGTCAGTTTGCTGCGCGACGCGGAAGTAAGACCGGGGACGCGCGCGAGGTGACATGCGCAGCCTCGCTGGGGGCATGGGGCGGGGGGCCGACCAAAGGCGCGCGCCAAAGACGGCCCAGCGCAAGGCCGGGCCCGGCCGCAGCGTGCGAAGATCGCTCAGCGGAAGGTCTCTCACGCCGCTCAAATACACAAGAGCTTCAAACTCTCAAAAAACTCCAATCGGGCCAGTACTACAGCGACACCCCCCCCTGCCCAGGCCCGAGAGTTACCGTGCGGGGCGTGGCCGGCCTCACCCGGAGTCCTTCACATCCCGCTGGGGGCGGGTTATTTTGTTCCGTTCGCACACCGTGTGTCCGCTCCAGCTGAAGAGCCTGCGCGCGCACGGGACGTCCACGTCACCGCGCAGGCGCTCCTACCCGCTCGGAGACCGCCGCGCAAGCGCAAAAGGAGGCGCAAGCAGCACCTCCCTCGCCCCTCCCCCAACACCAGGAGGCCAAATGGCCCCGTAGCAGCGACAAGACCCTTGGGACCCGCCCCTGGAGCTGAAGCCGCTGCCTTTCCGGGTTCCAACAACTGAGATCAGCCTACTGAAGCTTCCAGAATGAAGAAAGGCGAGGCAGGAGAGAGGCACCCCAATTCCCTCAGCCTCGCACACGAAGCCTTCGTGAAAACCGTGAAAACTTTGCTTGCGGGCTTTCTCAAATCGTGCCTTCCACCGGTTCCCTAGGGCTCCTCGCCGGCTCCGCCCCTACCGCGCCCAGCTCCACCCACAAGGGTATCCACAGTCCCTAGGGCTTCGTGAGCCCGTCAAATGAGTCGGAAATCTTCCTCCCCAATGTTCTGTGGGCTTGGATGGCGCCAAACCTTCGGCAAATCTTGAAGAAAAGACCTTGAGAAACGAGTGGTCGAGTTTGCAACATCAACGACGGAAGAACACTAGGAAAGTAGGGAGGAGAACGAAAACCTCAATGCCAAATGGGAAGGGAAGAAGAGTTGGCACTAACTTACCTGGTTAAATTAGCTCCTCACCTGTTAAAACAGTAAAACTTGGAAACGAGAATTTTACACGATAGAGCATTATCTGAACTTTAATGCCCTGATGCTGTGTTTTCAATTCTTGTTTGTTCAAGCTATTTAAGCCATGAAGTGCAAAGAAAAAAATTACCGAATATCTGTCAGAAAATTGCTGAGCTAAGTTAATGGACAGTATTTCTCCCAAAAATTATATTTTTTCCTTCCCTATTCCTAACCAGCTGCTCTTTCCTCTGTGCTGCTAACACTACAGTAAAAAAGTAAAGAGAAAAGAGGCAAAATAGTAGGAGTATGAGAGCAGATATGCGGTCCATGTTTCCAAACTTTTCTTTTACTCTCTTAGATGAATTAGCAAGTACTGAGAACCTTCATGCTAGATGACTAAATACAAAGTTCTATGAAGAAGGAGAATGAGGAGGTTCAAAGAAAGGAGCCAAGAGGAGGAGGCTTATCCAACAAAACTGATCTGAGCTAGACTCCAGGCATATTAGTAAGAGTCTTCTTTTTCTTCGTTCTTCTCTTCAGAGGTATGCCATGGGAAGAAATTGTGATGAAATTAGTATACTAGAAAATGTATGAGCTAAAGTTTACAGACTTCTGAAGTTGCCCTGAAAAACCCCATTCAGGCACTCTCAAGAGCACTGCAAGTAAAACAAATGATTAATGCCCAAAATCTTGGGCAAAACTGAGATGTTTTTTGACACCCTCCTCTTCCCTGACCCCAAAAATCCCTTTCCTGTAAGCTGCCTTGTCAGAATTTCCACCTCAGCTCATCCAAGAATGCCTTACTTTCAAGTGTCTAAGATTTCCTCATACAAAATTTCCATTTTCTGAGGCAGAAATAAAATTTGTGTTGACTTAGCATTAAAGCATCTGATCATAAGGTGTAAATGACTGATCACTGCTTAACAATCATTGCCTAGTGGTAACTGGATCCCAACACAAGTTAACACAAATAGTATCTCTAATTAGGAAATCTGGGAGGACACTTTAGTGGGGAAGGAGAGGGGAGAGTTTCTTTTGCTACTCTGTCCCTATACTAGGCAAACATAGAATGAAATGCCAGATATTTTTTTGAAAACACCACCAAATTTTCATGATTTACCACTGGATCTCCCGGCAGGAGAGGTAATACACTTTGATTCAAAGTGGGGCCTGCCTAACCTATATAAAGGTCTAGAGATATATTATCAAGAGTCTAAGAACTCTGGCTGGGTGAGTTGGTTAGAGTGGTCATCCTATACACCAAGAAGGGCTGTGGGTTCCATCCCAGTCAGGAACATACAGGAGGCAACCAATCAATGTTTCTCTCTCACATTGATGTTCCTACCAACAAGACAAACTATTCCCTGTCTCTCCCCCACCCCCAACCCCCAAACTCACACACACACACCGTTCCTTTCGCTCTAAAAAAAAATAAGTAAAAATAAGCACATATCCTTGAATGAGGATTAAAAAGAAAATAATCTGACAGCCTATTAACTGTTTTTATATAGATAATCTAAAAATAATACTGCAACATCATTTCAGTGGCCCAGTTTTGGTTTGACATCAAGCTAGTACCAAGTAACCACTTCTCTTTTGTTTGCTTTTTCAAGTAACCTCTTAAACAGTTACATTTAACTTTTTTTTTTAATCCTCACCTGGGGATATTTTTCCATTGATTTTTTTAGAAAGAGTGGGAGAGAGAGAAAGACAGAAACATCGATGTGAGAAGCACATCAATTGGTTGCCTCCTGCAGGAGCCCTGACCAGAGCCTAGGCTGGGGAGGAACCTGCAACCAAGGTACATGCCCTTGACCAGAATTGAACCCTGGACTCTTTGGTCCGCAGGCTGATGCTCTATCCACTGAGCCAAACCGGCTAGGGCAAACAGTTACATTTAACTTTTAATGCAGTATTTCTCAAACTGGGGTCCTTGGTTGTATTTTTTTTTTTTTTGCTCTGTAATAACTTCTCTCTTTAAAAGGCATCATTATATAACCCAAGTTTTAAAAATGCCAAGCTAACTGCTAGAATTGATGCTCCTGAATTTTACCTTGCTGTTAGAATTCTCTCAAGTTGTCATAGCTTACCTTGTTCATCCAGCCTAACCCAAAAATCCTTCCCTTGGTTTTCCTGGTTAAACTTCCAAAGAGATTTAACTAAATATTAGGGGGGGGAGTGGGGGGGTGGAGACAGAGAATGCCTAGAATATAAGCAATCTGGCTTAGAAAGTACACAATTTTGATCCAAGATTGCTCTATAAGCACATAGGCCCCCATTCACATGCACATTTTTCCTATTCAACAAATATTTGAGTGCCTTGTATATGCTGAGGATAGAGGAAAGACTGGCACCTCATGCACTATTCAGTTGTCTATATTAGAACCCAAAGACTTGGCACAGCTTAACAAAATCCACCAACAAGACAAACTATATTCCTTATCCAATCTATTCAGATCCCACCTTCTCAGTTCAGATTTCTACTGAAACATACCTCTCTTAAATAACTAGAAAAGACATAACCTCACTCTTCAAATGAGATCATTGCCACATCTAAAAACCCCTGGGTTATGGTCCTATTTACAATATCTTAATTCAATACAATAAGATCACTCTTAAAATAAGAACTACATATAGACTGGGCTACAAAAAAGACTTCCTTCTGCTCTCTCTGAAAAGCAATGGGGAAAAAACATATCCTCAGGTAAGGATTTTAAAAACTCGCACTCCATTGTTGCCTACCATTTAGTGCTGCACCAACTCATGTCAAGAGGCAAAGTATGATTTGCTCCAATATCTAAAACCTTGGACTAAGGAATTTAAAGCAACAAGAGTCCTAACCTCAAAGAGCTAATAATCTACCCAATGAAGAGCTGTAAAAAGTTTCTAAATCAGATAGTAATGCTATTAAAAGCATATTTTACAAAATGTGTTAAGAGGAGGATTAAAAATAGGATAGATGTGATGGAATGTAATCAATAGTCATTAAGAAACACCATTCCACCCCAGCCGGCTTGGCTCAGTGGATACAGCATCAGCCTGCAGACTGAAGGGTCCCGGGTTCGATTCCCGGTCAAGGGCACATGCCCAGGTCGAAGGCTCAATCTCCAGCAGGGGGCGTGCAGGAGGCAGCCAATCCATGATTCTCTCTCATCATAGATGTTTCTCTCTCTCTCCCTTTCCCTTCCTCTGTCTGAAATCAATAAATATATTTTTTAAAAAGAAAAGGAACACCATTCCCTCTTGCTGCCCCATAACTCAATTCTGCACAATCATGTTCCTTACCCTTTGCCTAAGATCTTCCTAGATGCCTCAAACCTAATTCCAATTCACCCTTCATGCCTAAGCTTAAATGTAACTTCAAGAAAGTTTCCTTAAACCCCAACATCAAGTAAGGTCTCCCTGTTAAATGCTCTCATAGTACCCTGTATTTCTTTATAGCACCAACCCACAACTGTAATTATTTTTAAAACTATGTCTTAATGAATGTCTTTCCCACTAGACTGTTAGCTCCACTCTATTCCAGGGCCTAGCACAATACCTAGAATAGAGCAGACACATAATATTTGTTGAACAAATGAATATGAAACCACAGATTCCAGTTTTCCAGGCATATCCAAATATCAAATATTTATTTAATGTACAACAATTTGGGATTTGGAAAACAGAATCATAATACATTTAACTATCCTCATGTTATACATAAGCATATAAGCATCCTGCTTTGACCAACATTTTCCAAAGGGGTGCAGTCATAATTAGGAAAAACTAGTACCACTGGATTCTTATCCCAAATTATTTCTCCTTGGAGGAGTGTGTAAATATTATTGACAGGGCAGATGCTTGCAAATGTAATTTTCTAGGAAAGTCTAATTACTTATTGACAGTCTTTGGCCTCAATGACTTTTGCCTGAAAAATCAACAAAGGCAGCCCTGGCTGGTGCTAGCAGTGATGGCGAACCTTTTGAGCTCTGCATGTCAGCATTTTGAAAAACCCTAACTTAACTCTGGAGCCGTGTCACATATAGAACTTTTTTGCT
>NW_006383006.1:4348481-4352588 GCF_000327345.1 Myotis davidii
CATGTGAGAATGAACAACAACAAAGAAAGGCAAACAGATTCTCTGCGTTGAAAAAAAACGTTATGATTCTATATTGCCATCTGGTAATAAAAACGACAATTTTGTAATGGAAACTGCCATTTTATTACAAGAAAAAAATTAGTAAATACTATCTTCAAAATGAAAGGACATTTTAATAACAATGAATTTGTTTTACTAAAATCTAAAGGGAAAATGTCATAAATCAGTAAGTTCAGAAAGCTAGTTTCAGAAGGATTACAAAATTAAAATAATAGGTCTAAAAGAAACAAAGTTTTCAATGTACTACTAAGCCACTCAGAGAAAAATCTCACTTTGTAACTAAGCCTAGAGATGCACAGAGATTTAAAACACATGAGGGCCCTAGCCGGTTTGGCTCAGTGGATAGAGCGTCGGCCTGCGGACTCAAGGGTCCCGAGTTCGATTCCGGCCAAGGGCATGTACCTTGGTTGCGGGCACATACCCAGTAGGGAGTGTGCAGGAGGCAGCTGATCAATGTTTCTCTCTCATCGATGTTTCTAACTCTCTATCCCTCTCCCTATAAAACACACGAGGCCCTAGCTCAGTGGTTCTCAACCTTCCTAATGCCGCGATCCTTTAATACAGTTCTTCATGTTGTGGTGACCCCCAACCATAAAAATTATTTTCGTTGCTACTTCATAACTGTAATTTTGCTACTGTTATAAATCGTAATGTAAATATCTGATATGCAGGATGTATTTTCATTGTTACAAAGTGAACATAATTAAAGCATAGTGATTAATCACAAAAACAATATGTAATTATATATGTGTTTTCCAATGGTCTTAGGCGACCCCTGTGAACGGGTTGTTCGACCCCCAAAGGGTCGCGACCCACAGGTTGAGAACCTCTGCCCTAGCTGGTTTGGCTCAGTGGATAGAGCATCGGCCTGTGGACTAAAGAGTCCCAGGTTCGATTCCAGTCGCGGTCACATGACTGGGTGCAGGCTCGATCCCCAGGAGGCAGTGTTCAGGAAGCATCCCATCGATGATTCTCTCTCATTATTGATGTTTCTCTCTCCCTCTCACTTCCTCTCTGAAATCAATAAAAACATATTAAAAATAATAAAAAATAAAACACACATGAGAACATAGGAAAAAAACTCACAAACTGTGGGGTACATAGTGGCTCATGGTGGCAAAGGAAGAGGCAGGTCAAGCTACACTTAACTTAAACTGGGCATTAGGCATATCAGACAAAACGAAAAATCTCAAGTGGGGAGCTTGTTTTATCAGAAAAGTAAACTTAATAGTATTTTAAATATGGCTGAAAAATAAACACTGTAAAGGGATTTCATAACCTTTACTAAAAGTTAGCTGTGATCTAACCACTGGAGGGCAGGGAGCACCTGTTAAAGGATGAGGAAAGGCTATATTGAAATAGAGAATGTAAAGATTATTCAAGCAACTTGAATGCAGTGCCTTATCCAAATTATCTACATATCCTATTTAATAAAAGCCCAGACCGAAGGGAGTAACGACCAGAATGACCAATTGACCAGACGCTCAAGGTAGGAGCTGCTCCCTGGTGGTGAGTGCTTGGTAGCAGCCGCTCAGAGGGCAGGCGGGTCCACAGCCCCTGGGCTGACCGGGATGAGCGGTGCTCGCACAGCAGGCTGATCCTTGCAGGCTGCCCTCCACCAGTGCACGAATCACAGCTCTAAAAGATGGTGGTTACTAAGCACCGTCCTTGTGACCGGCAAAGGTTGCATACTCTCCACAGAAATCTAAGATAATCCCAGGACCCACCTCACTGGGTTGATCTAAGGGTTTCTATTCATAGCTTTCAGAATGGAATGAGATTATTGGCTTTTAAGTACAGTGGGGCCTTGACTTACGAGTGTCCCGACTAACAAGTTTTTCAAGATACGAGCCATCTCTTGGCCGATTTTTTTGCTTTGAGTTGCGAGCTAAAATTTGGGTTACGAGCCAGCTTCAGATACCCCACTGCTAGTTGGCGCAGCGAACGTCACAGTGAACTCCACAACATCAGCCCAGCATCACGTGTCTCACTCGTTCTCAATTGGCTAGACATACGAGTAATTTGAGTTACGAGTTCCGTCATAGAACAACTTAAACTCTTAAGTCAAGGCCCCACTGTAGTTGAGGGAAAACACTGCTCCTTTTTCATTCTCTTCCTCCCGCCTTCTTGCAAGAAAAGGAACAACTGGCTCCTAAGGCCCCGCCCTGAGTGCTGTGCAGAGGCCGGCCCTCGGCTCCAAGTGAGTCTGCCTTCCAATGGCCTTTACACTTAATGCCGCTGCCTGAGCATCTTATTCAACCCGTATCACTGACTGAGCACCCACCGTGTCCCAGGTGATGCCCGCGTGCTCGCAGAGCAGCAGGGAGCCAGCCGCCCTGTCCTATGGAGTGTGCGTTCCGCCAGGAGAGGACTGGGGTGAGGGGAGGAAACAGCCTCGGACAGACCAGATGTGAGGTGCAGCCATTAAAAGGGCACGGGCATCATGAAAACATGGGAATGAAGCCACATAGGGACTCTTAGAGGGAGGGGCAAAGGGAGGCTCGCTGAGGGAAACTGGACTGATGGAGGAGAGCCAGGCAGATGCCTGGAGAAGGGCATCAGGCAGAGAGGACAGCCCACAGAGGGGCAGCAGGACGAGCAAGAGGCCGAGTAGAAGGGGGTCAAGGCTGGGTCGGGGGGCACATCCTGCAGGGATCGAGGGCCCATGAGAACCTGGCATCCCCTGAGTACAGGCGGAGGCACCAGGGCTGTAGGTGAGGACCCGCTGGCTTCTGTGTCAGGAGCAGACTGAGGAGGAAGATGAAGCAGGGAGACAGCAGGCCATAGCACCCTCCCCGAGGGTGATGCGGAGACAATGGAAATTGTGACAGCAGAGTTGGCGGCTTTGGGGTGTACTGGTGGAAAGCCAGAGTGTGAGGAACGATGTGGGGGGTGAGGGTGGGGGGAGGAGGCCCCATACTCTGCTAGGCCCCTGGGAAGGCAGGGTCTCCAGCAGCTGCTGGCAGGGGGCCGTCCGTTTTGAGGGTCTGACTGTAAAAACCAGACCTTAGTTTGAGCTCCACGAGGGACGTGGATGTTCATAACCAGCCTCCCACGCTGAGGTCCAGGAGGCGCATCATTCCTGGCTGGCGGCTCTAATCCCTGCACGCTCCCCCCTCCCCCAAGCTCTCTTCAGCGATGACAAGTACTTATTGGAAACAAGCAAATGGTTTTATTTTTGGTACAAAAACCAACAAAACAGAATGTACAGTATTATAAAAAGCAAACATTGAAAACTAGGAAAATGAAGCCCCTTGTGGACACACAGATCAGTTGTGCCCGCAACCGGGTCACGCGTGACACAAAAGGGCTCAGGGTCCAATGCAAAGGGGGCTTGCCCAGGTGGTCCGACTCCAATCCCCAACTCCAGTTTCCAGGACAAAGAGGATCCCGTACCACAGAACGGTGGAGAACAGCCCCAAGTTCCATGGCCTAAGGCAATGCTTGCAGAGCTTCTGGAGAAAGAAACGCGCTGCGACGCTGGGACAGGGCAATCAGCATCCAGATCACTGCCTCTAACTCCCACCCGGGGTCTGTGGTGCTCCCAGCTCTGCCCCTCCCTCCCCTTCCCACATGCCCTTCCCATCGTCCACCCTCCTCAGCTCCGATGGCAAGTAGGGAGGATGAGGGGTCATGTGGGAAATCTGAAGGCCTCCAGGAACTGCAACTTGAAGAGCCAGAGACAGTGTCTGTCCACCTGCCCCCCTGGGTGAACGCATTAACACAGGCCTTATGAGTGCATGTTTAAACCCGGTACCCCTCCCTCCCTTAGACTCTGCCACTGCCTAACTTGGCTGTTTGGGGCAAGTTGACCTCTGGAGTGTTAATTCTCTTCCCTTTAAAATAAGAACAAGAGGAGAGAAACCAAGATGGCAGCATAGGTAAACACTGGAAATTGCTGCCTCGCACAACCACTTCAAAAATACAACTAAAAGATAAAACAGACATCATCCAGAACCACTGGAAGGCTGGCTGAGTGGAAATTCTACAACTAGAAGGAAAGAAAAAAGCACACTGAGACTCAGTGGAAGTGCGGAAGTGCAGAGG
>NW_006383006.1:4353118-4360139 GCF_000327345.1 Myotis davidii
CTAAAGGGAAGGCCTGGAGGTCAATTCCTCCCAGTGATACCTACAACAATCTAGGCTTAACAACAACAAGACTGTGCACAAAACCCACAAGAGGATGCACCAAGAGCGTCCACCTCAGGTAATTGGGGAGGCTGAGCAACTGAGTCCTATAGGACACGTAGCACAGAAAGTCACTCTATCAACACAGGGAAGCATAAAATATGCAGAGACAAAGAAACAGGTCATAAATGACAGAAATGGAGGAAAGCAAACGACTGGATATAGAGTTCAAAACCACACTTTTAAGGTTTTTCAAGAATTTTCTAGAAACCGCTGATAAACTTATTGAGACATTCAAGAAATCTAGTGAGATCGCCGATAAATTTAATGAGATCCTCAATAAGTCTACTGAGACCCTCGAAGTTGTGAAAAAGAACTAGAAATTAAGCATACACTGACCACTCCCATTTCAGAGAGTCCATTAAACCTTCCCCAGATGAAGGTATCAGTGCTGGCACCAGGCCAAGCCTTTGCTTGAGGTCTCAAAGCCCCAGCACATAGGGGCTCTTTAAGAACTTGCAAAGGGGACCGGAAAACCACATATTTGGGAGACAAAGAGGGTAAAAAGGTATAAATACAAGAAACTTCCTGTGTGACTTTGCCTAGAATTCAAGAGACATTTTTCTCTGGGCCCGCGCATAATAATAAATGTAACTCCATCTCTCTAATCATTGCTTGGTCTTCTCCGTCTTCTGTAACATTATTACAGCTTCCAGATCATAAGCATCCTCCTTTATGGCCCCACCTTCAAGATGTATCTTCTTATCACGAACATCTTCTGATACTCTATCTGTACCCTCTCATTCACTGAAGACCTGGACGCCTACTTCAATCTTCTCTCCTATCACAATCATGAGAAATTTCAATGGCCATGAAGACCCATCAAATGACTGTATATTAGATAGAATTCATAGTTCCAAAGTTTTTTTTAGCTCAACTGTATTTTAGGCACCTCTTCTTCAGTTTTTTTTTTTAAATATATTTTATTGATTTTTTACAGAGAGGAAGGGAGTGGGATAGAGAGTTAGAAACATCGATGAGAGAGAAACATCAATCAGCTGCCTCCTGCACACCTCCCACTGGGGATGTGCCCACAACCAAGGTACATGCCCTCAACCGGAATCGAACCCCGGACCCTCCAGTTCGCAGGCCAACACTCCATCCACTGAGCCAAACCGACCAGGGCATCTTCTTCAGTTCTTTATTTTGGATCTTGTCATCATTTAAAACTGCTCCCCCTTGGCCTGGCTAGGTACCTCAGTTGGTTAGAGTGTCGTCCAGAAACGCTAACATTGCAGGTTGGATCCCCAGTCAGGGTACATACAAGAATCAACCAATGAATGCATAAATAAGTGGAACAACAAATTGATGTTTCTCTCTCTCTCAAATCAATTTTAAAAAAGAAAGAAACTACTTCTGCTTGATTAATAGTTCTTATTCTGACCATACTTACTCTGTGGCTTTATAGAAACTTCCTGTCCCTCAAATCTTCTGATTCCCCCTAATCCAGATCCTATGGTTAGACATCTAAATCTCTTAGCAGCAACTACAGATTTGTACCCCTTTATCTGAACCTGACCACAAAACAATAGCTCCAGGTCAATACTGGTTCTGAGAACTGAGCTACTATAAAGAAAAAACACACAAGCCGTAACCTGTTTGGCTCAGTGAATAGAGCGTTGGCCTGCGGACTGAAGGGTCCCAGGTTCGATTCCAGTCAAGGGCATGTACCTTGGTTGCGGGCACATCCCCAGCAGGAGGTGTGCAGGAGGCAGCTGATCGATGTTTCTAACTATCTCTCTCCCTTCCTCTCTGTAAAAAATCAATAAAATATATTTTTAAAAAAACACACAGATACACTGATACCACTATAAGGTCTCCAACCTTAGTCCTTTCAAATAAACTTGATAAATCCCTCTCTCCCATTCCCCTCAACAACTCTTTCAATCATTTTCTCAAGTCCCCTAGTCATCCCCTGCCCAGGTCCTTTACTTCAATCAACCTCTCCTTACATATTTTTATTTCGGTCCTAGAAAATTAGGTGTCCCTCCTCCTGTTCAAAGCCAGCCCATCCACCTGTACCCTTTACCCACACAGTGATTCCCAACTCCTTTCTACCTCCTTCAACACCTTGTTCTATCAGCCATACCATATCTTGAATCTTCAACCTTTCCTTTCCTGTTGGTACCTTCCCCCTCAGCACATATACTAAGTCAGATTTTATCCTAAAAAGAAAGTCCTTCCTGGCTCCCAACCAGTCTCTTCTTTCTCTTCTCAGCAAACCTTCCCAAAAAGAAGTTATTCTCCCAAGTGGGGGGGGGGGGGGGGGAAGGGTGGGGGGGGGGAGTTATTCTCTTTGTCCCTCCTTCCCTCTCCCTTTCCTATTTACTTCCTCCTTCTCCCAACTCTCCCTCTCTTCCTTCCCCCTTTCCCCTTCTCATTTTCTTTTTGTATTTCCCCTCTCACTCCCCATTTCCCCCTCTTCTGTCCTTCCTTTTTCACTTGCCATTTACTCTTTCACCAGCTATAAAGGGGATTCCACCGTTAACCTCCTACTGAAAACTGCTCTTAAGGTCACCATGACTACTTAATCATCAAATCAAATGAAAATTTTTCCTGTCTTTCTTTTTCTATACCAAGATACACTGTTTTGACACTGTTACTGTATTTGACAGTTAATGTCTCCCTCTGAAAAGTTTCTACTCATTAACATATTGGCCAGCACATAATAGACACTCAAATATACAGGGTGAGACAAAGTAGGTTTACAGTTGTTCATGTGGAAAAACGATACAATAATGAAGAATAATACAAGAATAAACTCTGTGTTTTGTGTACTCACAACTGTAAAACTACATTTGCTCCACACTGTATTTGAATAAATGAACAAGGATACAAAAAGAAACAAAAAATATCATACATTTCTATGTGTGGAAAACAAGTAAGAGTCAATAACCTATGAAATGTTCATGGATAATTACAACACCAAGAGCCAAATTAGACTAACCGTATTATCAGTAATGGAACAATTAGCTCAACCACGTGATTTTTTTTAATTGATTTTTTTACAGAAGGGAGAGGGAAAAGAGTTAGAAACATCGATGAGAGAGAAACATTGATCAGCTGCCTCTTGCACACCCCCTACTGGGGATGTGCCCACAACCAAGGCACATGCCCTTGACCGGAATTGAACCTGGGACCCTTCAGTCCAGAGGCCGATGCTCTATCCACTGAGCCAAACCGGTGGGCAACCATGTGATTTTCTATAGTCATCCTCAGCACCCAGAAATTGTAAACAGAAGCCCAGGAGTTATGATAAGAGCAAATTAATGGAAATGCTGAAGGAATTTAGAGTTCTAAGAAAAGCACAATGCAGACCTATTTTTTTACTCCATACCATGTGACAGATTTCCTACACATGATAAAAACTATGCCTAAGTTTAATGAGGTCACATCTATACTAATAATAGAGGGATATGCAAATTAGCCAGGACGCCCTAACATCACGACTGAACAGCAGGGACCTGAGGCTGCCTGGCATCTGGCTGGAGCGAGGGACTTCAGGCCACCCCTCTCACCCTGCAGGGCTTGATGGGGAAAACTGGCTGCACCCCTTGCTCAACAGGGCTTGATGGGGGACCCCAGGCCGTACCCTCCACCCTGGCGCCAGACCAGGAGACCTCAGGCCGCACCCCCTCGCCTGGCAGTGCTTGACGGGGGTGGGGCCAGCCGGGTCTGGGTCTCCTGTGTTTTCAAAGCATGCAAGGGTGGTGCACGAGGACTTGACTCTAGGTCCCATGGCGCACCCCAGACTCTGACAGAAAGGAGATTTTCATATACATTTTACTAATTTTCTTTCATCTCTGACACTTCTATTATAGAGAAAGGGCAAACAGCAATATTAAAATATTTCCTCTAATTAATTCCCTTTTAATGTGCATGAATTTCATGCACTGGGCCACTAGTGTATAAATAAAGTAGGAAAGAGCTAATCATGAATCCAAGGAGTTCATAAACAAAACTGAAGCCTAGTTTTTCAAAACTTATGAGAAGTGAACTAGCAAAAGACACATATGAGAACGCAGAATACCTGCTGTCTTGTGCCAAATTTAAAACACTGAAAATTCACTTTACTTTGTTCTAGGCAGATTTCTTCCCACACATTTCCCTTAATTATTCCTACCATCACAATTTTAAATTATTTCAGGTGCTAATGTCAGCAGCAGTACTTATTAAAACATTCCTGACCTGTAAAGAAACCTTTTTAGAAACTAGATAAAGACTCAGAGACTTAAGACTACCAAACATTATGGTCCTAAAACACCAAAAGCCTCTGCAACTTCTTGCTGTTTGGAGCATTTTGACTTAGTAAGTTTTATATACTCTATACAAGGTAAACGGCTTTCTCAAAGACTGACTAAGAGCAATAGGCTACAGATATGTGTAGCATTTTAAATTTCTAAGGCATTTCAACATACACTTATTTCATTTTTAACTCACATCAAGTCTATGAGACAAGCAAGGTAAGCATTAATACTCTTTCACAGCAAAGTCACATAGCTGAAAGTGTCCATCAGGCACAATCACCTCCAAAGTTCCTATTTCTCCTACTCCTATGTCCTCAGCCATTCTTGCCTCCTTCCTGTTCATCTTAAAGGGGTATCTCACCTTTCTAAAATTAATCCCCACCCTGACTCTTAAGCCTAGAACCCCCAACCTCCTATAAAGCCTTCAATTAACTATTTTTCCCACCCACAACATCTCCCTTTCCTCTAACTACATCTCCTTAGTCTATAAATATGTTCAGCTCTTCCCTCACCTAAAAAAATTTCCTCAATTCTACCACATCCCACAAGCTATGTACCCACTCTTTTTTCCTCCTTTCCCTGCTAAACTCTTCACGACTACAACTATAGGCATTTGTACTGCACTTTCATCTCTGCACTAAAATCTCCTTTTTTATATATGTTTTATTAATTTTGTTTTTTAGAGAGAGAGAGGAAGAGGGAGAGAAGGAGAGAAAGATCAACGGGCTGCTTCCTGTATGCTCCGCAATGGGAATCAAGCCAGGGACCTCTCAGTGCATGAGACTACACTCAACCGAACCACACCGGGCAGGGCTAAAATGTTCTTTATCTTTAAAGGTAACCAATGAAATTTCTAGTGGCCAAATCCAATAATCACTCTTCAATTCTTATCCTTAAGTTTACAGTGTTTGTCCTAAGGTATTTGACACCATTGACCACTCTACCTTTCCTAAAACTTGCTTCACCCTTGGACTCTGCTATGTCCGTTAATATACAAAATACATAAGGAACTTACACAACACAAAAGGAAGACAAACAATCAAATTAAAAATTGGGCAAAGGACCTAAGTAGACACATCTCCAAAGTGGACATACAGATGGCCAAGAGATATATGAAAAAATGCTCAGAGTCATTGATCATCAGAGAAAGGGTGGATGGGTGAGTGGATGGGAAGTAATCAACCAAGAACCTTGTGTGTATATATGCATGGCCCATGGCCACAGACACCCCACTGTGGTCAGTGCACATCATAGATACCGGCCAGTCAGCTGGTCGCTTAGGCTTTTATATATGTAGATTGCACTGCCCTAGCCTGTTTGGCTCAGTGGATAGAGGGTTGGCCTGCGGACTAAAGGGTCCCAAGTTCGATTCCGGTCAAGGGCACATGGCCGGGTTGCAGGCTCGATATCCCGTAGGGGGTGTGCAGGAGGCAGCCGATCAATGATTCTCTCTCATCACTGATGTTTCTCTCTCTCTCCCTCTCTAAGAAGAAGCAGAAAAGGAAGGGGGAAAAAAAAGATAAAAAATATGAACAATTAAATGGCAATAAGTACGTATCTATCAACAATTGAATCTAAAAATCAAAATAAACAAGAAATACAATGAACAAAATAAACTGATGAATAAAATAGAATCAGAGGCATGGAAACATGGAAAAGACTGACAAATCTCAGAGGGAAGGGGGAGGGAGGTGTAGGGGCAGCGATTAACCAAAGATCTTATATGCATAGTAGTGGCCCAGTGCACGAATTTTTGCACCTTGAATGGATTTGTGGGCTGTGAGGCTGCAGTGGGCACAGGGGTTGCTCTCAGCACATCCTCCGGGCCCCCTGTCTGGTCCCTCCCACCACAGCCCCTGGTCCCCAATCTGCCAGCAGCCCTGCCCCCACTGCCGTGACTCCCACGGGCTGAAAGCGCCAGCCTGGCTCGCACTCGCTAAAGGCACAAATTGGGGCCAGCACCAGTAGCAGGTACAAGCGGCACCTGCTGCCCCAATCACCCCTCAGGAGCAGGGGGAGGTGGAGAAGCCCTCAGGGCTGATAGGGGCTGACAGCCACTGCTTGTACCCGCTGACGGCGCCAAGCGATCAGGACCAGCGCTGGGTGCCGGCCACGGATGCGTTGGCTCCAGCTCTGGCACCAGGTGCACATGTGAGCAGGCTGGAGCCAGCAGTGGGTGCAAGTGGCAGCTCTAGCACCAACAGCAGGTGGGGGCGTGGCCATCGCCAGCAGTGGGTGCAAGAGGCAGCTGCAAACCTCAATCGCCCCTCAGGAGCAGAGAGGTGGACAGCACTGGCAACAGGTGTGAGCAGTGGCTCCAGCGCTGGCAGAGGTGCGAGTGGGGGCTGGCATGCAGGAGCAAATATTTTCCTGAAATCACCAGAGGCTCGCCCCGATAACAGCAACCAGCACCCCGCCTTGGTCTGGCACCCCTGCTCACCTGCTCCACCATCCTGACGTGGCCGATGCCCGCCATGTTCCGTGCTCTGCTGCCTACTTCCAATGCCCACCATGTTCTGCGCACACCCCCTGGTGATCAGCGCACGTCACAGTGACCGGTTGTTCGGTTGTTCCACTGTTTGGTCTATTTGCATATAAGGTTTTTTATATATAGACTAGAGGCCTGGTGCACAAAAATTTGTGCACTTGGGGGTAGGGGTCCCTCAGCCTGACCT
>NW_006383006.1:4361040-4361679 GCF_000327345.1 Myotis davidii
CAGCTTCAGCTCTGAGGCTCCAACTCTTAGGCCTCCACTGCTGAAAGTAGGTAATCGAAACAATGTATAACTCCAGCTCTGACTCCAGCTCTAAGATCCCAGCTCGCTGAAAGCTGGTTTCTGGGGGTTTTTTTAGCTTCTATATTTGTTAAAATGTTTCAAACTGCAGGCTCAGCGGCCTGCAAGGCAGGTGGGAACGTTGGTTTCCTCGTCACTGAAGCAAACAGGCCTCATATTAGTTTCAAACTGCCTGGCTGACGGCTGCCATCTTGGCTGGCAGTTAATTTGCATATCTTACTGATTAGCCAATGGGAAGGGTAGCGGTCGTACGCCAATTACCATGTTTCTCTTTTATTAGATTAGACTAGAGGCCCGGGGCACAAAAATTTGTGGACTCGGGGGGGGGGGCTCAGCCCAGCCTGTGCCCTCTCACAGCCTGGGACCCCTTGGGAGATAACGACCTGCTGGCTTAGGCCTGCTCCCGGGTGGCAGAGGGCAGGCCCAATCCCTAGGTGCAGCCCCTGGTTGGGCTCAGAGCAGGGCCAATTGGGGAGTTGGGACACGGCCCCCTGTCATGCACAGAGCAGGGCGGATCAGGAGGTTGCGATGCCACCCTCAGACACGCGCAGGGTAGGGCCC
>NW_006383006.1:4362200-4364491 GCF_000327345.1 Myotis davidii
GGTATGTTTGGCTTCCTCCATCACCAGGGCAACCAAGCCTCCTGCTTGCTCCAGCTCTGTGGCTGCCAGCAGCCATCTTGGTCAGGTTAATTTGCATATGGTCGCTCTGATTGGCTGGTGGGCGTGGCTTAAGGTGTAGCAAAGGTATGGTCAATTTGCATGTTTGTTTTTTATTAGATTAGATATGCATTACCTATGGACACAGACAATAGGGTAATGAAGGCCTGGGGCAGGGCGGGGGTAATGAAGGGGGGAAAAGGGAGACATCCGTTATACTCTCAACAATAAAGATTTTAAATATATATAAAAAAAGAATCAGCCAATGAATGCACAAATAAGCCAAAAAACAAATCAATTTCCCTCTCTCCCTTCCTCTCTCTCTCTAAAATCAATCAACAACTAAAAAGTCAACTGTACTTTTAAACTCATATTCATACACACACACACACACAATTTGTTCTCTAGGTTCTATATACTCTCCTCCCCCTAACCTTAGGTAGGAGAAAATATGTCTAGGAAAAGCTACACATAAAAAATTATGAAAGTATGTCTCTGTCACACTTATAAGGGATAAGTGACATTCTACCTTATGTATTTGCTTTATTGATGTGGAAGAATAAAATGTCTGAATGCAATGTACTGGCAGGGCTTTCATCACATCAAACAAAAAGCCAAATAAATATCTTATTGAAACTATGTATGTTAAAGGATAGGAGAAATTGCAGAACTTGCAGGTCAAGTCAAAATGTTGAGATAAGATGGTACATAACAGAGACTATAATTATGGGCTTAACAGATGCAAAGTCCTTAATTTATACCACAATACTTTTCACTTATTAATACATATGCTTGCTAAGATTACATTCCTTGCTAATGTTATATTTTAGTTCCTCAACTAAACTGTCAGGGATTCATGTACAGGGAACCATGTCTTTTATTTCTTTTGTATGTCCCCCACAGCATCTCATATAATGCCCATATATGGTAGGTGCTCAATACATGCTTATGATGGAATGACAAAATAACTAACCCTACTTAGAACTCACAGACTGAAACTCTCACACCTACAATTCACACAATTAAACCTCCCTCTATGCAACAGTTTAATGGACATTCCTGGGGAGAGTACTGCTGATCCCACTGAACTTGTTACACTAGGTTTCTTCTCCAGCAAAGAGCTCAAAGAACACATATAATGTTAAAATAGAATTTCTGACTACTGAGAAGGTGGGCGGGAAAGTGGGCAAGTGAAGAAAGAATATAATAGCTTGCCTCCAAAGAATAAGCATTATTCAGTCCTAGAGATTAGAACATTCCTAAAATGTCTCTGAACTAAAACTCCTAACTGATATCACTTCATTAAACTTTGCACTAGCATCCTGGCTGGTTTGGCTCAGTTGATAGAGGGTCAGCCTGCAGGCTGAAATGTCCCGGGTTCAATTCCCAGTCAGGGCACATGCCCGGGGTGAGGGCTCAATCCCCAGGAGGGGGTGTACAGGATGCAGCAATCAATGATTCTCTCTCACCACTGATGTTTCTCTCTCTCTCCCTTCCTCTCTGAAATTAATAAAAATATTTTTAAAAAAAACAACTTTGTGCTGGCTAAATTTCATCACAATGAATATCATTAAAACCAAAAACTCACCATAAAAAAAGATCCTAAAAATTTCAGCTAATGATCCATATTGATTGTGTACTTCAAGATATGATTTTAATTATTTACTCTCTTTTACCAAAACAAAACTTCTAAACTTTTTCAAAGCATTATGATTGAGTATCTACCACATGCCAAGTACTGGGGAAACAAATGAATAACAAACAAAAAAATGAAAATATCAACTGATTCTATATTGCTATAAAGTACAAAACAATAGAGCTAGAAGAAGTACCATGCAGTGAGGAGCCAACTTCTATCTGTGGAAATCTAGGGAAATTACATAGCAAATTTAAGCTGGACATTGAAGACTCAGTAGGGGTTTGAGGCAAAGAGGAGAAAGGCACCCAACAGGAGTGGCTCAGTGGTTGAGCATCACAGGAGGTCACAGTTCAATTCCAGTCAGGGCACATGTCCAGGTTGCCTGCTCAATCCTCAGTGATGTGTGCAGGAAGCAGCCAATCAATGATTCTCTCTCATCATTGATGTTTCTATCTCTCCCCTTCCTCTCTGAAATCAATAAAAATAGATTTTTTTTTTTAAAAGAAGAGTCTTGCCCAATGTCACACATTAAACAAAGGGGAGGGTCCAGATTGAGACCCAGCCCGCCAGGCCCCAGCGCCCAGGCACTGAACAG
>NW_006383006.1:4364520-4368569 GCF_000327345.1 Myotis davidii
ATTGGCCATGGCAGGAGTGTTAAAGAGGAGAGAGGAAAAAAGGAAAAAGGTAGGGTAGAATCAGACCGTGATGGGTCTGGTATGCTAAGCTATGAAATTTGTAGTTTATGCCCCAAGGTAATAGAGAGTAAGTGGAAATTTTCAAGCAATACAGTGACAAAAACCTGAAGAATCAGTTCATGTAATAGGAAGAACCTAGGTCAGTGATGGCAAACCTTTTGAGCTCAGCATGTCAGCATTTTGAAAAACCCTAACTTAACTCTGGTGCCATGTCACATAAAGAAATTTTTTTATATTTGCAACCATAGTAAAACAAAGACTTATATTTTTGATAGTTATTTTATATATTTAAATGCCACTTAATAAAGAAAAATCAACCAGAAAAATGGTTCGCATGTCACCTCTGGCATGCATCATAGGTTCGCCATCACTGACCTAGGTTACATTACAATCGTCTCAAAGGCATTATTTAATACTAGTAGCCCTGAGCACGAATCTGTGCACCAGTAGCTCACCAGTAGCTCTCCGCCCACTGTCCCACCCTCCTGTAGCTCCCCCATCTCCCTGCCTCCTGCCCCCCACTCATAGCTTGCTGCCCTGCCCCCTCCTGTAGCTCTCTGCTGCCCACTTGTTGCTCGCTCCACCACCCTCCTGCTGATCTGTGATCCAGTTGTTACACAGTCAGTCATTATGCTTCACGGCATTAACGACCATTTGCATATTACATCTTTATTATACCAGAGGCGGGGGTCCTGCCTCCACACTGCACAGAGCCAGAAGGCGGGACTCCCAGGACCCCCAGGCAGGGCTCACCTTACTGAGCCGGGGGACAAGTCGAGCCCTGCCCATACCCCTGCCGTCCATCTTGTGGCAGCCATCTTGTGATGGCATGAGGGCGTCGCACAAGGGTGCGAGGACCACCTAGGCCAGTGGTTGGCAAACTCATTAGTCAACAGAGCCAAATATCAACAGTACAACGATTGATATTTCTTTTGAGAGTCAAATTTTTTAAACTTAAACTATATAGGTAGGTACATTGTGATTAACTTAATTAGGGTACTCCTAAGGCTTAGGAAGAGCCACACTCAAGGGGCCAAAAAGCCACATGTGGCTCGTGAGCCATAGCTTGCCGACCACGGACCTAGTCTTTTATTAGTATAAGTTACACCATATTGACTGTGCTGATGCAGAAACAAAAGAAATCTACATATAACCTATTCCTCTGTCCTTGCTTTCAACTGCATCTCAAGACCATCTATATACTGATGACATCCCAAATGAATATGCATAGCCATGACTTTGACTCTGGGCTCCAGACTTGAATAGTAAACTCCCTACACAATGGCTATTCCTGAATATCTAGTGAGCATCTCAAACTCAACATATCGGACTAAATTCTTTATTTTAAACCCTAGACTAGCTCCTTCCAGTTTTCCATCTCTGTTTACATGGCACCAGTTGCCCTAGTTAAAAATGTTAAAATCATCTTTGATTCCTCTTTCTCTTATACCTTCCCACAACTAATCTATCTGCACATTTTACCTTCAAAATGTACTCTGAATCTGACCCCCTCCATCTTTGCTCCCCTGTCTAAGCCACCATATTTCCTATCATTCCAACAACGTCCTAAATGGTCTCCTACAGCCCTCTTGCCTATAAAGCAGTCAATGATCTTTTAAAGCATCAGTTAGATTGTATCATTTTTTTTCTTTTTTAGTTTTCTGTTAATCCTCACCCGAGGTTATTTTTTGCATTGATTGTTAGAGAGAGTGGAAGGGAGGAGGAAGGGAGGCTGGAGAAGAGGGGGGAGAAGTAGGGGAAAGAGGGAGAGAAAGAGAGAGAGAGAAGCATCCATGTGAGAGAAACACATCGACTAGTTGCCTCCCAAACTCGCCCAGACAGAAGCCAGGATTAAACCTGCGACCCTTTGGTGCAAGGGCAACAGTAACCACTGAGAAACACTGGCCAGGGCTTTATCATTTTTCTTCATAAAACTGTCCAATCACACTTAAAAAACAAGTGCCTTTCTGGTATGCAAGGCTCTACACCATCTGAAACCCACCAACTTCCCAATATCATGTCCCCCACCATCACCACCACCACCAACTAATACCCCAACAATTTCCACACTCTAGCACACTAGCCTTCTTGCACTTCCTTGAAAATCCCAAACTAATTTTCACCCCTGAATTTTTGCATTAGAATTTCCACTGCTTGAAGTGGTCCACATATTAGTGTGGCTCCCTCCTTACCTCTCGGGTCTCTTTATCCTCAAATGTTACCTTTGAGAAGCCTTACCTAACAACCTATCTAAAAGAACCACCAAACCCACCACCACCACTTGTGCTATTTTCTTCACAACACTTTGACAATAACTGAAATCATACTTATTAGCTTATTGTCTATCCATTAGAATATAAATTCCAAGAGAGTAGAGACTATCTTATTCACTGCTCTCAATCCCTAGATCTGGTATAATACCTGGCATACAGTAGGGCTCATTAATTATTAGATTTTGAATGAACAAATTAACCTAATTAGTCTATCTTATTTATATTCTCATTCTGTTATGCATAATTAAATAATTCCTTCTGCATCTTTGAATTTAGATCTAATTCATGATTACCAGGCTGTTCTTCCTAGAACAGAGTTCTAAAACACTTTAAAGACTATTAAAATAGCCCAGCTGGTGTGGCTCAGTGGTTGAGCATTGACCTAGGAACCAGGAAGTCATGGTTCAATTCCAGGTCAGGGCACATGCCCAGGTTGCTGGCTTGATCCCCGGTGTGGGGCATGCAGGAGGCAATGATTCTCATTCTTTTCTCTCTCTCTCTCTCTCTCTCTCTCTCTCTCTCTCTCTCTTTCTCTTCCTCTCTGATATCAATAAAAATACATATATTTTTTAAAAGACTATTAAAATAAGCTATACTACACTAATGCCTTTAATTCCTTTCTATAATTAGCCCTTCCAGCAACTTGGTCAGTTGTTTTTCTTTGACTATAACTTCCATTATCCTCTATGTTATCAGGCTTATCAATATACTGATTATAAAAGCTATTGATAAAGGATGGACAGACATACCCAGAATATTACAATACTTTTTATATTGTAAGTTAACACCAATTATTAAAAACTAGAAACTACAAAAAAGCAAACATTTAAAAATCAAATTGAGGCAGATGATTAAGGTCAAAATCAAGAGACATGTTGATAGTATGTACTCTAACCCCAGTCTAATCATGAGAAAAACATCAAATCCCAACTGAGGGACACTCTACAAAATACCTGGCCAGTACTCCTCAAAGCTATCAAAATCAAGGAAAATCTAAGAAACTATCATAGCTAAGAGGATCTCAAGGGGACAGGATTACTAAAAGTTGACACATATACATGCTAACATAACATTATTAATAGGGAAAACTGGGTGTTGGGTATATGGAAACTATAACATTTTTGCAATTTTTCTATAAATCTGAACTGTTCTAAAAAATAAAGTTTATTTTCTTTATTTAAATTCACCCAAAAAATTAAAAATTAATTCATCCAAAAATCCTTCCACTCAAAATCACTGGTAGTTCACATTTGATGTATACCATTCTAGACTTCACTAATAGTTTTTTTTTATACGTTTGTATAAATTTTTAGAGAGGAAGGGAGGCGGATAGAGAGATAGAAACATCAATGAGAAAGAAATACCATCAATCGGCTGCCTCCTGCACACCCCCTAATCTATCTTGTTTATAAAGGGGATCAAGCCCACCTCTACTAGGGACCCAGCCTGTCCCTACTGGGGATAGAACCCGCAACCCGGGCATGTGCCCTTGACCAGAATCGAAGCATGGACCCCTCAGTCTGCAGGCCAACGCTTATCCACTGAGCCAAATCGGCTAGGGCTCCAGCATAGTACTTTACCTACATTTGTCTCTTTTTTTTTTCTTAGCAAAGGTGGAAATTTATTGAAGAACAAGTACAGATACCCACATGGGGAAGGGGAAAGAATCTCACAGCACAGACTCCCACATGGGGAGGGGGAAAGAGGCCCCCAAAT
>NW_006383006.1:4368619-4378076 GCF_000327345.1 Myotis davidii
CTCATGCCAAACTTGTGAGGTAAGTACTATTTTCTCTATTTACCAATGATGGAAATAGCAACAGAGAGATTAAGTAATTTGCATAAGACTATTATGCAAATATTCTTATGGCTGATAATTTTACAGAATTCCAACCAGAATTCCTTTTGAAAACTTGACAAAATGAATCTAAAGTTCATTTGGAGGAACAAAACTGTGAAGTAGGAAATTTTTTGGAAGAGAAGTGAGGGAGGGAGTTACACTAGTGAATATACAAATAAAGCTGTGATTAAGTAGTAACTCTGGAGGAGACAGAGCAGTGGATCAGATAATAACTTTAGAAATATAAAGACTATTTATTTAAAAAAATATTTTTATTTATTTGAGAGATAAGGGGTAAGAAAGGGAGGGAGTGGAGAAAGATACATCACTGACTGATTGCCTCCCTCAGGCACCCAATCAAACTAGTGACCGTCTGGTATCCAGGACGAAGCTCAACCAACTGAACCACACTGGCCAGGGCTACATAAAGCTACTTACTACTAGAAAAGTGGTGTTTCATAGTAGTTGAGAAATAAATTCAAAATTATATTGGAACAATTTTTTTTCATGTAACAAGATATCTTTATTTCTACTAACTTGTAAGAGAAATTTAACATTTTCTTTCTTTTTCATTTACTCCATTTATTTTTATTTTTTATTTTTTTTAAATTCTTTTTTAAAAATATATTTTATTGATTTTTTTACAGAGAGGAAGGGAGAGGGATAGAGGGTTAGAAACATTGATGAGAGAGAAACATCGATCACCTGCCTCCTGCATACCTCCTACTGGGGATGTGCCCACAACCAAGGTAGATGGCCTTGACCGGAATCGAACCTGGACATTTCAGTCCGCAGGCCGACGCTCTATCCACTGAGCCAAACCGGTTAGAGCTATTTTTATTTTTATAGAACGATCAGCTAACCATTTGAAAAAATACAGGGACTGTACCTTAAAATATAAATAAAACAAAATCCAGGTGAATTAATATTTAAATATGAAATGTGAAGTCAGAAATTTACTACTTTAAAAAATGGGTCACCGCAACCAGTTTGGCTCAGTGGATAGAGCGTCGGCCTGCGGACTCAAATGTCCAGGTTCGATTCCGGTCAAGGCCATGTACCTTGGTTGTGGGCACATCCCCAGTAGGAGGTATGCAGGAGGCAGGTGATCGATGTTTCTCTCTCATCAATGTTTCTAACCCTCTATCCCTCTCCCTTCCTCTCAGTTTAAAAAAAAAAAAAAAAAAGGGTTGTTTTCCAATCTTGACTGTAAAGGCAGCTGATCAATGATTCTCATCACTGGTGTTTCTCTCTCTCTCTCTCTCTCTCCCCCTTCCTCTCTGAAATAAACAAACATTTTTTAAAAATAAAATATAGTACTATGCTAGAAAGATGTTAACTATTATTATAATCGCTCAAAAGAGAAAACTATTGCCTGGCCAGCGTGGCTCAGTGGTTGAGTGTCCACCTATGAATCAGGAAGTCACAGTTCAATTCCCCATGGGGGCAGATGTCCTGATTAGAGGCTGGATCCCCAGTGGGGGGCGTGCAGAAGGCAGCCAATCAATGATTCTCTCTCATCATTGATGTTTCCATCTCCCTCTCCCTTCCTCTCTTAAATCAATAAAAATATATTTTAAGTGAAAATTAAAAAATTAAAAGTGAAAACTATTATTATGATTATTCAATAAATGTTTTCCAGATTTGTGCTCCCAAAAAATTCAAAACCTCTTTAAGATACATCAAAGGGTAGCATAAAACCTAAGGAGGGATATGAAAAATGCATAATGTATGCCTGCTTCATTTTACTCAAGGCCTTGACCTTTGGTAAAATGAAGAGCTGGAGCTAGGGGTAGTGAACGACCATTAGCAAGTCCCTTCTAAGTCCTTGTGTTTTCCCCATCTCCACCGTTATTAAAACACTAATCTTGATTCCTTACCAGGAAACACAGAGGAACTAGATGTCTAAAAGAATCGTTTTCAAAGAAGAAAGTGGGCAGTTAGAGTATAAATGCTAGTGATAGTATGGACAGACATGCTGGGATATAATAACCAATTGCCTCCACCAAGTTTCCTACATCACTGTAATGTAGGGGGAGGGGGCTGCTGTGGGTTTTTTTTGTGGGGAGATGGCATTGGCTCATAGTTATGAATAGTCTGCTCACTGTTAATTCCTTCGTCATCTGCATGACATTGGAATTAGGCGGAGGTCATATACCATACGAAGGACCTTTACAAAATAATCTAGGCAGAGCTAAAATATAAATGAGAAAACGGAGACCAAGAGTGGCAACATGACTAGCCAATTACCACGGCAGCCAAGGTTTAGCCTCCGGTCTCTAATCCCCGGACTGCGGCTTATTCCACCACACCGCGCAGGGTCTCCGCCAGGCTTGACACGCTTCGAGGGGGAGGAGTAAAAGCGCACAGTCCCGCCGCGGCGGAGGCGCCGATAAACCACAGGGCGCCGCAGTCGACGGCACGTGACGGGTTCCGCCTCTTCCCTCTCCCCGCGCCCCGCCACCCCCTTCCCCGCGCCAGCAGCACGCGCTGCCAACCTCGTCATGTGACCTTCACGCGGCCCCAGCGCTCCCCCTGCTCGGCGATTCTTTCCAGCAGCCATTTTGCCGAGAACTTGTCGTCCGTGTTCACAGGGGTGTTGGCCGCCGCGAAAACCCGCGGCCAGATTTCACAAACCGCACACGCGCTTCGAAAGAAAGCTCGGGCCGTCAGGGCTGAGCCGAACCTCACTGAACACGTCGCACCCCGGGGCGCCGGGGAAAGCCGTGGGTGCGCCTCGGCCGGAGATTGGCTGTCGCGTCCACGGCCCCCCAACCCTCTCCTTCCCCTTACCCCACAAAAAAAACCCCGAACAGACGCTTAACACCTCGCGCCAAGTCCACGCCACTGGGCGCGTGGGGAAAGACAGCGCGCGTGGCAACCAGGGCGCCTGCGCGTACCTGCCGGGGCCGACCGCCGCGGGCCCACGCGCCGCTCCGCTCACGGGTCCGGGAATCCTCGCGCTGCCGGACCCCCGACTCGTCATTGGCTGCCAGCTTTGATCACGTGCTCCGCTCAGGCCGGCCCCTAACCGCTAATCACCTGGCACGGAGCTCGAAGAGGCGCCGAAAGTCGTTCGCACGCGGAAAGGGAGGCCAGTGAGAGGACCTCCGTTCCTGCCGCTACGGGGTTGTATCCATAAAGTGCAAACCGGAAAGCAGGGTCTCAAAACGAAGGAAGCTCACACCTACCGGGTTAACTTCGCGTGCCCCTCCAGGAGCCGAGAACCATCGCCCTTGGGCGCTCCCCGGTGCACGCCGGGATACGTCTGGCGCCCCTCGGTGTGCTGCAGAGCATGCCGGGAAAGGCACCTCTCCCGATTTCCTGGCTCTCACCTCGCGGGCATTCCTTCCAAGTACCCTTGAAAGCCGGTCCTTGGGCTCGGAATTAGGCGGTGTGAGCAGTTGTGGGAGTGGAACTGGATATAATGGGCGCTTGCAGTCCCCCTCCCCGCCCCCCACTTGTTTGATCGGTGTGGTCTTGGGAAACGCTTAACGGCTTTCTTCAAAGAGCATGCATTTAGTTAGTGCCTGCTGAGTGCCTTTGTGACTATTGCAAAAAACAAAAACAAAAAAACAGCTAGGGGTCCTGCCAGGTATGGCTCACTTGGAGAGTCATCCCCTTAGCGGAAGGGTCGTGGATTGGATTCCCAGCGGGGGCAGATGCCGAGGTTGCGGGTTCGAACCCGGGTAGGGGAGGCTACGGATGTTTCACTCCCCGTCTCCCTTCCTCTCTTTATCAAATCAATAAATACGTGCCCTAGGGTGAGGATTAAAACTTTTACTATTGATTTCAGGGAGGAAGGGAGAGGGGGAGAGAGAAACATCAATGATGAAAGACAATCATTGACCAGCTGCCTCCTGCACGTCCTCCACTGGGTATCAAGCCCACAACCCGGGCTTGTGCCCTTAACCGGAGTCGAACCTGGGACCCTTCAGTCCGCAGGCTGATGCTCTGTCCATGGAGCCAAACTGGCTAGAGCTGGGGTGAGGATTGAAAAAAAAAAAACAGCAAGGGTAGCCTACAAGTAAACTACCAGCCTTTCACGGTCAGTGGAAAACAATGCTAATTGACCTACAACTTCAAACCCCACCTCATGTTGTGGCGACCCCCAACCATAAAATTATTTTTGTTGCTACTTCATAATTGTAATTTTACTACTGTTATGAATCGTTATGTAAATATCTGATATGCAGGATGTATTTTCATTGTTACAAATTGAACATAATTAAAGCATAGTGATTAATCACAAAAACAATATGTAATTATATATGTGTTTTCCGATGGTCTTAGGCGACCCTGTGAAAGGGTTGTTCGACCCCCAAAGGGGTCTCGACACACAGGTTGAGAACCGCTTGCTTAAATACTCTTCCTAATTCTCTAAAACACAACAAACTTACTATTCTCGTTGGGGAAAATGAGGGGGAAATGGGGAGGAGCAGGAGACATTTTAAAACGACTACAGATGTAGCCCTGTTACATTTTCTGGCTCAAGCTAATACTAGCTATGGTATATTGGAACCGAGAAAAACACCATCTACTGTCACTAAGAAAAGATGGTCTTACATCAAAACGAGTTAAGTTTGTAACCTATTCACAAACCGACCTTCCCATCAAAACTTAATATTCTACTCCCATGAAGGCCCCAATTAAAATAATGTATACCTCTTCTGCTTTGAACTCCATTCCTCAGCTTTGCTGATTTCAAAACTTTGTTTTATCAGTTCATAAAGGGATGATCAAGCTTGGGGATTCATAAGAGCAATGATTTATAAACAAAAAATTAAATACATTAGTTTATAACATAGTTACCAAACTGAAACATATAATTTTGGGCCCCCTTTTCTGGTTTCAAGGTACTTGATAAGCCTAATTAATCAGAAAATTACTTACTGACTAGAAAATCAAAACAAAGGGAATTAGGCTTCGGGGTTTTATCCAAAGAATATGAAAACACTAATTTGAAAAGCTATATGCACGCATTATGTTCATTGCAACAATATTTACAATAGCCCAGATATGGAAGAAACCCAAGTGTCCATCAAGGGATGACTGGATAAAAAAGATGTATATGTAGTCCTGGCCAGTGGTTAGAACATCTCCAGGGGACTGAAGGGTCCTGGGTCCGATTCCGGTCAAGGGCACATCCCCAGGTTGCAGGCTCTATCCCCAGTTGGGGGTATGCAAGAGGCAGCTGATCAATGATTCTTTCTCATCATTGATGTTTCTATCTCTCCCTCTCCCTCTCCTTTCCTCTCTTAAATCAATAAAAAATATATTTTTAAATAAATAAATAAATAAATAATCAATAAGTAAATAAAAATTTAAGAAAAAAAAGATGAAATATTGCCATTTACCACAACATGGATGGACCTTGAGGGTATTATGCTAAGTGAATAAGTCAGATGAAAAAAGACAAAAAACATATGACTTCATTTATATGTGGAATATAAAACAAAAAAGAAACAAATGAACAAACAAAACTCATAGATACAGACAACAGATTGATAGTTAACAGAGCAGGAAGGGAAAACAGGGCATAGCAAGGGCAAAGTGTATAAAAGGGGGTCAAATGTATGGTAGCAAATGGAATCTAGTTTAGATGTATACATGCTATACAGATATTGAATTATAATGTACACTTTAAAATTCTATAATGTTACTAACCAATGTTACCTCAATTAAAATATAGTAAATAAAAATTATACAGAAATAAAAGAAAGGGAATTAGATGATCATGTAATAAAACTATATCTATGTTAAACTTAAAATTTATGAAACACTTCAGTATACTTTATTGTTTGAAATCCTAACAGCCTGGCCTGCATGGCTCAGTAGTTGAGCATCCTCCTATGAACCAAGAGATCGATTCCCCTTCAAGGCGCATGCCTGGGTTCCGGGCTCCATCCCCAGTTGGGGGCATGTAGGAGGCAGCCGATCAATGATTCTCTCATTGATTGCCTTTCAATAAAAAAATATATAATATGCCAAAACCGGTTTGGCTCAGTGGATATTTTTAATCCTAACAACAGCCCTTAGAGAAAAGTACTATACTAATATTACCATCTTGTGAGACAATCTTGAATGGGAAGCTGGAAAATGTGTTTTAACATATTCTCCAGGCAACTGATGCACAACTAGGTTTGGGGTTCTATTCACTACAGTGGAAAGAGCCCAGGCCTTGAAGTCAGACCCATCTGCGTGAACTTGCAGTTCTCTCATTTTGAATGGATTTTGAACTTTTTGAGGCTCAGTTCCTTGAACTATAAATTAGGGCCAATAATGGTTTTTGGATTATCATGGTGGTTCTGAGATAAAAAAAAATTTTGAAATACCTGTAACAGTTCCTGGCAAATAGGAGGCACTCTATAAATATGAATACTACTTAGTGGCAAAGATTGTATTCTACCCAGCATCCTGTTCTCTATCCAATATAGCAGATTCTTGAATCCTTTTTCTCTGCTATTCTCTTTCTCCCCTAGACAGTGCTAGAGGTACACTAACAGATTCTTAGCCTGCAGATCTCTTTTAGACTCCTTGGTGACTGTTGCCAATCTGTTGGTACAAATTGTTACATTATCTCCTGCCTTCATTTCAAGTTTTTTTTCCCTGTTAACATTAAAATGCTGAACTGTAGACATTATTGAAATAAAATAGCGATGATACAGAGATGCTTAGAGGGTGGAGGGGGCACTTCAGGGAGGTTAAAACGGTATATATCTATATGCCTCAGAATAAAGATACCCTTGCCCTAACCAGTTTGGTTCAGTGGATAGAGCGTCGGCCTGCAGACGTAAGGGTCCCAGGTTCGATTCCGGTCAAGGGCATGGACCTTGGTTGCGGGCACATCCCCAGTGGGGAGCGTGCAGGAGACAGCTAATCGATGTTTCTCTCTCATCGATGTTTCTAACTCTCTATCCTTCTCCCTCTCTGTAAAAAAAAAAAAAAATCAAAAAAATAGATATTTTTTAAAAAAAGAATAAAGATACCCTCAAAACTCATTCTTCCTTTCACTTAAATACCAGTGTTTTACATGCTCCCTTTCCAGTCTCCTTCCAGTGGTTCCTTTTCCTCCTAGCTTCATCATTAACTCCTAACAAAGGGAAGGTTTAGCTAAATGAGTTTTCCATACACATCTGAAATTCAGTATTTCCAAAGTCAAATTAATTATCTCTTCCTTCACCCCCCACACCAGCTACTACTGTATTCCCTTAAACAGTAATACCATCATTCCAATAAATTTTTCAGCCTAAGAAACCTCTATTGTCCTTAATTGCTCCTTCTCGTCTATTTTCCACATTCAATTGGTTACAAAGTTCTGCTGCTTCTAATACTTAAATATCTTTTCAATCCACCTCTACTTTCCATTTCTTCTACCAATGCATTAGTCAACCTTTATCTCTATGAGGCCCTACAAATATAAGTTTTTCATTATAATGACAATAGCATGTTAAAGTTGATTTCAGAATATAAAATTTGTCATCTATATTGTTCTTACAATATACTATACAAGATTTGTAATGTCCTACACTGTGAATGTTCTTGGTAAGGATAAGTGAAATAATTCGTTTAATATAAGCAAATATATCTAAATACACGTTATAGGAAGTTATAAAGTCTGGGAATTTTGGACAGATTTTACTGAATGTTGAAGAGTATTAGTAATGAACTTGGAAGTGGTTATAGACATTTATGCTGGTCTCAAATATTGCTGGTTCTCCCAGTCTTCAGGAACATGATATAATTGCTCTTCCTTGCTCTCTTAAAATTAGGGGTGACCCATATGACTTGCTTTGGCAATGAAATGTGACTGAAAGTGACATGTATCACTTCTGGGAAGAAATTTTAATGCCAGTGCACAATTCAAACATTTTCTCTTTCCTTCTGCCACAGCTACAAGCAATGGCTCAGTGGTTACTCCATCAGCCCTTGTCCTATAATATAGATGAGACAGAGCAGACACTCCAAGCCAACTAGCACTGAATATATGTCATAAGCAAGAAATAACTTAGGTTGTTTGAAGACACTGAGGTTGCTATGGTCAGTTATCACACATAACCTAGCACGCACTGAATGATGCAGAAATGGAGGAAGTTGCTAGAGGTGACCAAAACCCATTCTATTAAGGAAGACCTTCATGCTACTGTCACACAAATTTAGAAACATAGGAGACTCTAGCAGCATGAGGGACAACTACCTGAGGATGGTGCAAAAGAACATTCATTGGAATTCTGAAAAAAGAATATTCAATGGAACCTTGCTTTTCATCTTCCTCAACTATGCAATCCATTCTTCACAGATCAGCCAAAGTGATATTTTTAAAATATTAGTGAGAACTTACGACTCCTCTGCTTGAAACTGGCCAATGTTTCCTACACTTAAGATAAAATCCACACTCTTTACCTGGGCCTGTGAACCCTACTCATCTGGCCCTTTTGTGGTTTATGTATCCTTGATAACAGTTTTCATCCCCACTTTGTGGACTTCACACTGATTGTGCCCTCAGCCTGGGATGGATCCTTCTCAGTGATTCTCATCAGCTCAAAAACCAGTTTCTAAGAAAAAGAGCTCAGCTGAGACTCCCTCCATCTACCAATCATCTATATTTTATCACCCTGTTTTCTTTTTTTATGTTTTTATTGATTTTTAGAGAGAGAGGAAGGAAGAGAAATAGAGAGATAGAAACATTGATAAGAGAAGAACACCATTGATTAGATGCCTCCTGCACGGCCCCTTGTTGGGAATCAAGCCCACATCCTGGGCATGTGCCCTGACCCGGAATTGAACTGGCGACCTCTTGGTTTTTAGTTGACGCTCAACCACTGAGCCACACTGGCCAGGCTGTTTTAATTTTTTTTATAACACGTCTCACTATCTCAAAATACCTTATTTGTTGTTTTTTTTATTGTTTCCCTTCTGCCCCTACCCAAGTGAATGTAAACTCCACGAGAGTAGAGGCCTCCTATGTATTCTCAACATCTTGAACAGTATTTGGCACATAAAAAACAGTCAACAAAAAAATATTTGCAGCCTGATTGGCATGGCTTAGTGATTGAGTGTTGACCTATGAACCAAGAGGTCATGGTTCAATTCCAAGTCAGGGCACATGACCAGGTTGCAGGCTGGATTCCCAGTGGGGGGCAGCTAATCAATGATTCTCTCTCATCATTGATGTTTCTATCTCTTTCTCCCTCTCCCTTCCTCTCTGAAATCAATAAAAATATATTTTAAAAAATATTTGCAAACCATATGTCTGATGAGGTGTTTTTTTGTTGTTGTTTTTTTTACAGAGAGGAAGGGAGAGGAATAGAGAGCTAGAAACATCAATGAGATAGAAACATCTATCAGCTGCCTCCTGCACACCCCCAACTGGGGT
>NW_006383006.1:4378180-4379812 GCF_000327345.1 Myotis davidii
CAGCTCTTCCTGTCACTGAAAAGAGCACATTAAAAAAACAACAACTAAATAATTGAAAGACAAATAGCCCTAAATAAAAAATGAACAAAGGATTTGAATAGACATTTATCCAGAGAAGATATACAAGTGGCCAATAAGCACATGAAAAGATGCTCAACATCACTAATCATTAGGGAAATGCAAATCAAAACTACAATGAGATACCACTTCACACCTTTTAGAATGGCTACTAATTCTTAAAAAAAAAATTTATTGATTTGAGAAAGAGAGAGGGAGGGAGGGAAGAGAAACATTGATTTGTTGTTCCACTTTTTTATGCATTTATTGGTTGATTCATATATGTGCCTTGACCAGAATCAAACCCACAATCTTGGCGTGTCTGGACAATGCTCTAACCAAATGAGATACCAGGCCAGGGCCTTGGCTACTAATTTTAAAAAACACAGAAAATAATAAGTGTTGGCAAGGATGTGGAGAAACTGGACTTGGCTACCTCCAATGATTACTAACTAGTATTGTGTGTGTGAGTGAGAGAGAGAGAGAGAGAAGGGAAAAATATGATGGATTCCAGGATTAATGAAATGTTACAATGAAAATCAATATTTATTTATTTATTTATTTTGGATTTCTAGCTCTTTTGAAAAATGAAAAGATCTGACAACACTGGGCACATTCCCACGGTAGTCCCCACCACCCAAGAGTCTCCTGACACCGAGGCAGCCCAACGGAGCCACCCCTCAGGTACCCCAGCCAGGTCCCTGCATCCTGGCCCCTGATAGGCCCTGGAGTCGGTGACCCAGCCCCAGGGCAACAGGCACATGAGGAAGGGGACTGCCAGGGCTACACAGGGGCAGGAGCCGCCTCTCCCTCCAGAGGGTAGGCAGTGAGGGCCGAAGCCCCTACAGGCCTCCTGGGCCACCAGCGAGGCCAGGCACGTGGAGGCAGGGAGGAAGGCAGACCTGGCCAAGGGCACAGTGCCCGAGGCTGCAGGGCAGGCGTGGGGTGGTCTCCATTCTTGTTGGAGTAAATACAGTGCCATCTTCCCCCAGAGGCGCCCTGAGGGCAGGGGCCTGGGGGTCCCAGAACCAGCTGATAGCCACAGTGCTTCCACCAAGAGCTGTGGCACAGTCCGTGCACGGCCTGGTCCCATCGCTCCTCCCAGTGGGGGCGTGGCCGTCAGTCCTTCTGTGGGAATCAGTCGGGGAAGAACAAGCAATAGGAGTGTGAGGAGACAGATTGTGATGGCCACACGCAGGAATGGGCCCCCCACTCCGGAGGCGGGTGAGCCCGGTGGGGCCTCAGACTGCCGTGTGCGAGAGAACGGGACTCGCACCCACACCAGCAGGCCCCTCGGTCGGTCAGGGAGCTGCCACTGAGCTACCCTCGTGGGGAGACTCAGCTTAGGCCCCAGCTCCCCAGGGCGGCCATCACAGCCCCTGTCCTGTGCGGTTCCTACAGAGCAAGCAACGAGGAAGCACCTCCTAGAACTGAGAGGCGGAGGGAGGGCTCCGTCCATCAGCCCCCTCATGGCTGAGGACACGGTCCTGAGCAGCAGGGAGAGCTCCCCGAGCGGGAGAAGCCGCCTCGGGCCACCTGCCCGGCGAGGAAGACACCCACACACACACCCCCCTC
>NW_006383006.1:4380047-4390047 GCF_000327345.1 Myotis davidii
AGCTCTTGTCCCCGGGGCCCTTGCTCTTGCTGTCACGCTGACTTCCCAGCAGCTTCAGCACCTTCACGGTCTTGAATGTCCCCTTCTTCCTGCCCTCGGATTCAGCCTCCTTCTGCAACTCTTTTTCTTAATCATGGCTTCCAACATCTCATCTTCCTCTTCCTCCCTCTGCCGGGCCTCATCCGCGCTGTGGGCCCTGAAAATCACTATTTTTTAAATGTATTTTTATTGATTTCAGAGGGGAGAGGGAGAGAGAGATAAACATCAATAATGAGAGAGAATCAGTGATCGGCTGCCTCCTGCATGCCCCACACCGGGGACTGAGCCTGCAACCAGGCTGTGCCCTGACCAGGAATCGAACCACCGGGCACAGTGGCCAGGTGAAGTTTTTATTTTTAATTTTAAAAAGTGTTATGATATATCTTAGCTATGGTATTTGCCCTAAGAAGTCAGGCTCTCTCTGTCCCTGATTCTCTCTGTCTCTATGTGGGTCTGTGTGTGTCCCTCCATCTCTGTCTCTTATTTTCTTCTTTGATTCAGCATTTTACTCAATTCTTACAGTAGGCTGCTAACTGGCTTCTGTCTCCAGTCTCTCTCTCCATCCAATCAATCCTCCACACTGCCACCAGGTTTATCTTATATTTATTTTTTTAATATGTTTTTATTGATTTCAGAGAAGAAGGGAGAGGGGCAGATAGAAACATCAATGATGAGAGAGAATCATTGATCGCCTGCCTCCTGTAAGCCCTCTACTGGGGATGGGGCTTGAAACCTGGACATGTGCCCTGACTGGGAATTGAACTGTGACCTCCTGGTTCATGGGTGGATGCACACTGACCGGGCTACCTTATATTTCTGAAACACAGGTCACATTAACTCATGCCTCTATATAAAACCATTGAGGAAGTCCAAGTTATTGACCTTTTCTTTATGATTTGTGATTATTTTATCTTATCTAAGAAATCTTTGCCCATCTTAAAGTTGTAAAAATTTTCTTCTGTACTTTTTTTAAAAAATATTTTTTTATTGATTTCAGAGAGGGAGGGAGAGGAGGAGAGGTAGAAACATCAATGATGAGCCCTAGGCAATTTGGCTCAGTGGAGAGAGCATCAGCCTGAGGACTGAAGGGTCCCAGGTTCAATTCCGGTCAAGGCTTGATCCCCAATATGGGATGTGCAGAAGGCAGCTAATCAGTGATTCTCTATCATCATTGATGTTTGTCTCTCTCTCCCTCTTCTTTCCTCTCTGAAATCAATAAAAATACTTTTTTTAAAAAAAGAAAGAAACATCAATGACGACGGAATCGTTTATCGCTGCCTCCTGCATGCCCCACACTGGGGATCGAGCCCAAAATCTGGTCATGTGCCCCTGACCAGAATCGAACCCATGACCTTCCAGTCCACAGGCCGACACTCTATCCATTGAGCCAAACCAGCTAGGGCTCTTCTGTGCTTTTGAAGAAGTTTTATAGTTTTAGCTTTATGTTTAGATCTAATATATTCCTCAGTGTATAGTGCAAGGTAGTGGTTGAGGTCAAATTTTTTTCCATAAGGGTATCAAGTTGATCCAACACTATTTGTGGAAGACTGTTTTTCCCCCTTTGAATTACCCTGGTACCTGTATTAATTATCTATTGCTCTGAAACAAATTACCCCAAAACTTAGAACTGAAAACAGCAAATATTTATTACCTCGTAGTTCCTGTGGTTAAGGGATCTGGGTACAGTTTAACTGGGTGGTCTGGAAAAAGGTTTTTCATGAGGTTGAGTCAAGCTGTTGATCAGGGCTGTAGTCTCATCTGAAGTCTTGATTCAAGGTGGTAGAAGTTCATTTCCAAGCTCATTCATGTGGTTCTTGGCAGGCCTTGGTCCTTTGCCACATGGGCCTCTCCACAGGGCTGCCTTACAGTATGGCAGCTAGTTCTTTAAACAATTGCAGGCCATCCAAGAGAGAAAGAGTACCCCCAAAATATAAGCCACTGGATTTTCTTTAAATTTTTAACATGTTTTCATTGATTTTATTATTTTTTTGTTTGTTTGTTTTCATTGATTTTAGAGAAAGAGGAAGGGGGAGGGGGGGAGAGAGAGAGAAAAACATGGATGTGAGAGAGTAACATTATTCGATTCAGGTCAAGGGCATGTACCTTGGTTGCGGGCACATCCCTAGGGGGCGTGCAGGAGGCAGCTGATCGATCTCTCTCATCGATATTTCTAACTCTCTGTCCCTCTCCCTTCTTCTCTATAAAAAAATCAATAAAATATTTTTTAAAAAGACCCCCTATAACAAAATAATAAAAGAGCAACCCAATATTTTTTAAGTAAGCAAGACTGGAACTGATACAACAACAAAATTTATAAATATCTAATAAGCATATGAAAAGATGTACAATACTATTAATTATTAGGAAAATGCAAATTAAAGCCACAATGAGATACCACTTCATATGTGGTATCCATATGTCTAAAATTAAATAGACAGATGCCCAGGCCACTGTGGCTCAGTTGGTTGAGCAGCGTCCCATGCACTGAGAGGCCGCTGGTTCAATTCCTGGTCAGGGCACAGGCCCAAGTTTCAGACTCAATCCCTGGTAGGGTGCATGTTGAAGGCGGTGGACCCATGTTTCTCTCATATCAATGTTTCTCTCTCTTTCTCCCTCTCCCACTCTGTCCAAAAGCAACAATTTTTTTTTTAAACTGGCAATAGCAAGTGTTGGCTAGATTTGAAGCAATTATAACTCTCATATATTGATTGCTGCTGGGAGTGCAAAATGGATAGTAGTTTGACAATTTTCACAAATTGTAGCATATACCTATCCTATGACCCTGAAATACAACTTCTAGGTATTTATTCCAAAAAATGAAAACATACATCTGCAAAAAAGTGTCACATAAGAGTTTTTAAAACAGCTTTATTCATAATAACTAGAAACAACCCAAATGTTCATCAATAAATAAACAGATAAACATATTATCAATGGACTATTACTTAACAATAAAAAGGAGTGAACCACTAATAGATTTAGCAACATGGACAAATCTCTAAACACATGTTGAGGAAAAGAAGCCAGATATAGAATAATACATCCTATATGATTCCATTTATATGACATTTTAGAACCAACAAAATTAATCTATGATGTGGTGGAATAAAGAAGGCCCAAATTTTTGTCACTATCTTCACTAAAGGTGGGGTTTATTTCACCACCCCTTTTTATTTTTTTTCTTTCTAAAATATATTGTATTGACCTTTCACAGAGAGGAAGGGAGAGGGACAGTGTGTTAGAAACATCGATAAGAGAGAAACATTGCTCAGCTGCCCCCTGCACACCCCCCACTGGGGATATGCCCGAAACCAAGGTACATGCCCTTGGCCAGAATCGAACCTGGGACCCTTCAGTCTGCAGGCCAATGCTCTATCCACTGAGCCAAACCGGTTAGGGCTCACCACCCCTTTTTAATTTAGGCTGGAGTTCTGTCTGCTCTGACCTAGAGAATACAGCAGAAATGATGCTGTACTAGTTTGTGGTCTAGTCTTTTTTTTTTCCCAAATATATTTTTCTTGATTTCAGAGAGTATGGGAGAGGGAGAGAGAGAGAAAAACATCAATGATGAGAGAGAATCATTAATCAGCTGCCTCTTGCATGCTCCCTACTGGGGACTGAGCCCGCAACCCAGACAACATACGGACTGAAGGGTCCTAGGTTCAATTCCTGGTCAGTGCACATGCCTAGATTTTGGGCTCGATCCCCAGTAGGGGACATGCAAGAGGCAGCTGATTGATGATTCGCTCTTATCATTGATGTTTCTATCACTCCCTCTCCCTTCCTCTCTCTGAAATCAGTAAAAACACATTTTTTTTAGTCTTTGAATTAGGACATAGATGACTATAGACACAGCCATGTGAGAGTGGGGCCTGGGGGAGAAAGCCAGATGGCAGAGGAATAATGAGAGAATGAGTCATGAAGACATGGAGGCACACAGTATTTGGCAGTGAAAGGAGGAGGAAAAATGGGACAGTAGCTTAACGAAGGTGGGGGCCTATAGAGGCCTTTCTCAAAATAAGTGAGACCTGAGTGTCTGAGAAGGAGAAAAGTAAGCCAGGAAAAATGAATCGATTTAAAATGTGAAGGAGAAAAGAATTCATTAAATAAATTCCCTTGAGGCGATAGGAGAAGATGGGATCAAGACACAGGTGGAAAGCACAGACATAGAAATGAGGCAGCCTTTTACTCTAAGGTAGAGAGAGACAGGAAAGGATGGCGATATAGATTATTTTTAGGTGGAAAGGAGTTTGGATAATGGAGTTTATGTCATCGGCCTCTGTCTTCTCAATAAAATTAAGAGATAATACCTTTACTAAGCATTCACCATGGTACTGGCCTAAACACTTTTTATATATTAACTGTTTGTTTTAATCCTCACCCGAGGACATGCTTTTATTGATTTTTCTTTCTTTTTTTAAAATATATTTTTATTGCCGAACCGGTTTGGTTCAGTGGATAGAGCGTCGGCCTGCGGACTGAAGGGTCCCAGGTTCGATTCCGGTTAAGGGCCTGTACCTTGGTTGCGGGCACACCCCTAGTAGGGGGTGTGCAGGAGGCAGCTGATCGATCTCTCTCATTGATGTTTCTAACTCTATCCCTCTCCCTTCTTCTCTGATCCAAAAAAAGGTTTAAAAAACAATAAATAGTAATAAAATGAAAGAAAAAAATGAAAAATATATATATTTTTATTGATTTCAGAGAAGGAGAGAGAGATAGAAATATCAATGATAGTAGAGAATCATTGATTGGCTGCCTCCTGCACGCCCCACAGCAAGGATTGAACCCACAACCCGGGCATATGGCCGGACCGGGAATCGAACCATGAGCTCCTGGTTTATAGGTTGATGCTCAACCACTGGGCCATGCCAGCCAGGCCCTCACTCAGTGTTAGATGATTTAACCCTTCCTTTTGAGTTCCTGGGCTCCTGGGCTCCCCATGGGACAGGATTCTCCTAGTAAAGATGACAGAGAATTATTTTTGCTCTCAGAAATGAGGCCTGAAGTCATCCACACATCTGGGCAGCTTTACTAAACCTTATAAAGTGAGTGTTTGAGCCCTGGCTGGTTTGCGAGTGGTTAGATAATTGGCCCCTGCACCAAGGGCGGAGGGTTCGATTCCAGGTCAAGGGTTCTATCCCCAGTCAAAGGCATATACCTGGGTTTCAGTTGGCTCCCTGCCCTTGTTCTGGGCACATTCAGGAGGCAACCAGTCCATGTGTCTCTCACATATCAATGTTTGTTTCTCTCTCTCTCTCTCTTTCTCTCTCTCTCTCTCTCTCTGATATTGGCATTAGAATTGGGGTCTCAGTAGGCCTTGTGTTTCAGGGGAAATTCTCTAATTTAAAGTGACTTAAAGAGGAACAGACAATGTCTTGCTGAGATTATTCCTGTAGCCCTTAACACAGGTAACAAACCTGCTTTTTCAAAACCAAAGTTGAATTTGCTAAAAACTTTTTATATGTTTCATAATTATTTACATCACCAAGGAAACAGAACATTTTGCCAGAAGCCAAATTGTCTCTATTCTCTTCTTCAAATGTCAGCAGTATGTTGGCAAAGATTCTTAGAGGAGTAAGAACAGAAAAGTAACAACACTAAAAAGGCAAAAACCTCCTTATATAGAAACATCAATCAAAGAATGTCACAACCCAAATTTTATTTCACAGAAAGGCAAACTGGATTTAGGATAGATTTCAGGCAAATTTGCATCATTGATATCACTTCCGCCAGCGATATATATTAGTATTATTTTCACATCAAAACATTGTGAAAAACACCCAACATTTTTTTTCAACTTTAAAACTGAGTGTAAATCTTTTTTAAAAAAATAAATATATTTTTGTTGACTTCAGAGAGGAAGGGAGAGGGAGAGAGATAGAAACAACAATGACGAGAGAGAATCACTGATGGGCTGCCTCCTGCACACCCCACACTGGGGATTGAGCCTGAAACCCAAGCATGTGCCCTTGACAGGAATCAAACCTGGGACCCTTCAGTCACCACAGGCCTGTTGGGGTCCAGCGCCAGCAGGTCCAGGGGTTCCCAAAGGTGTGGACGGAGTCGGCGAAGAACGAATGACACGAAGACAGCGTTCAGTTGATCAGCAGCCTAGCCAGGTTCTAGCCAGGTTCGGTCACCCAACATTTTAATAATAATTTTCTGAAGGCATGAACATTCAATATTACAGTTCACATGTGCATGTAGAACTGGGTGGATTCAATTTTATGACTCAAAGGATAAATACCTCCACAAATGCATTAGATGCAGGGCAGCCTGGATATTCAGCTAGACAACCAATTGGGAGTCAAACTCAGATACAAAGATGTAGAGATCGTTGTTACTGAGATGTGAACAAGGAGCAAATACAGCACAGAATGGAACTGGGTTTAAGAATGTGTCATGTGAATCCGCCTACAGACAGCTCTGGGAGCTGTTCCTGAAATGGGAGGAGGCTGTCGCCACCTCTCCCTCGGTAGCACCATGTGCCACAGAAATCATTTTCGCGTTGGAATTGCATTTTGACATGCTGTCTCCCTTCCTCATATTCCTCCTCCCTACTCGGAGAAACAAACTTGCCGTTGACCTCAGTAACCGCTGCATTTGCGGTCAGGGGAGGAAGTGGGGTGGGGAGATGGGGGAGTTTTATAAAACCCCTGTGGAGCGAAGCTGCCCCTGGCATCACTCAGGCTGGCCTGCTCTCTGACTCCTCCTAGTGGTTGTGGAGGGAAGACTAATTCCTTACAGTGAAGTGGAAAGCTAAAATTGTGGGCAATGGAAAGACCTTTAACGAAGGTCAGTTCAGAAGCACAGTAGTGATGGGTAAGCTTTGACCTATTTCTTCATTCTTTGTGGACTTAGGAGGAGTGATAAATGGAAACATCTAGTCTTTTACTGGGAAGAGAAGCTTACAGCTTTTCTAACTGCTCTGTGTGAAGGCTCAGGGAAAGGGCAGCTGTGCCTGACACTAAAGCAGACTGAGTTTAAACTGTCAAAGCCATTTCATTAACAGCTTATCATTGACTAGAGGCCCGGTGCACAAATTTGTGCATGGGTGGGGTCTGGCTGGCCTGCCCCATTTGGGGTGGGGGGGGCCGATTGGGCATGGGGCTGGCCAGGGGGAGGGGCCATGGGCAATTGGCAGCCCCCCCCCACAACCCCCTGGTTGAACTCCCGGTAGAGAGGACAATTTGCATATTAGCCTTTTATTATATAGGATATCCAGCCACAGTCCTGAGAGCTCCACATATGAGCAAGTAGTCTCTTATAACAGAGGCAGGCCATCTTCTAATTACTATTTCTTTTTTATTATTATTGTTTATTTGAGAGAGAGAGAGAGAGAGAGGGAGAGAGAAACATTGGTGTGAGAGAAAAACATTAATCACTGCTTCCCACATGCACCTCCGCAACCTAGACATGTGCCATGACCAGGAATCAAATCCTCAGCCTTTTGGTGTATGGGAGGACGATCCATCCAACTGAGCCACTGGCCAATGCTCTAATTACCTTCTCTAATCAGAGCTAAATGTTATGCATCTACATGTGTAAGTCAATCACAGATTGAGGGTCATCTCATGCCATTTGACCTTATGCTATCTGCATGTCTTTTCAAGAAAGTTCTATATAGTCCCAAAGTCCCACCAAGCCTCTGTCTCTCTGAACAGAACAAAAAGATACCTACAGATTCTAAAAATCTGTTTCCCCCATTACTTTTGCTTCTTTTTTTAAAAAATTTTTATTGATTAAGCTATTACATATGTGTCCTTATCCCCACATTACCCCCCATCCCGCCCCACCCGTGCCCTCACCCCCCTGTTGTCTGTGTCCATTGGTTAGGCCTATATGCTTACATATAAGTCCTTAGGTTGATCCCTCCCCCTTACCCCCACCCTCCCCTACCTTCCCTCTGAGGTTTGACGGTCTGATCAATGCTTCTCTGTCTCTGGATCTGTTTTTGTTCATCAGTTTATGTGTTCATTATTTACTTTTGCTTCTTGAACAGGCTCAAACCCTCTTCTTGAATCTTTACATCATATTTCATTCCCTTTTTGTCACTGCTTAGCTATATAGATTTTGGTTCTTGTATTTCTACCAGAAATCAGCTCTTCTTTTCTCCTGTTCTTCTCTCCTATTGGTTTAGAGTTATCTCACCACACGATACAGAAGGCTGTCCTTGCTACTCCATTATTTATTTCTATAGCATTTTCAAGGTCATCCCCCTACACACACACATACACACTCAGTATTTACATGGGGTCCAGATGCCCTGGGCCCAAGTAGTCTCCTTCTAAATAGGTATGCAGAGCCTGAATCCATAGCTCTTGGGTAGTTTGACCCTAAAGTGCCTGCTAAACTGAATGAAGGGAAAGCAAAGCTGTGAGTTGTGAATATGCAAGGTGGATCACTCACCATAGAACAGAAAACACTGAGAATACAGACTCCGTGTTAATCCCAGTGATCCAACAGTTGTTTTCTAAGTTCTCATAAACGTGTCCTGCTGCCTAGGAGATAGGGAAGCTCTGAAAACACTCTGACAATCACACTGAGAAACGGGAAGCTTGGGTGTTGGGGAAAGCAACTTATTTCATTGTAAGTTACAGCCATCACAATTAATACTTGTGTCATAATGTGCAATATGCAGAGCACTTTTATAAATGAAAGCTGATTTGATCTTTTCAACATTCTAGTAAAAAAGCTCCCCAAAAGTGTTCTTATTTCCATTTTATAGATGCAGGACATTCAGAAAGGTTCAGTGACTTATCCAGAATCAAGCAGGCCGAAAGTGGACACAAAGCAGAATGAAAGGAGAGAAAATCCAAGAAAGAAAAAGATAAAGTACATTATCTTCAGAGAACTGTTGGCATCTTAATACTACAATGTAGGGGACCCTCTGTCAATTCAGGGACAGGGGAGTGCAACAAAGCCACTCAGCTCTACTAGTCTCCTCAACCCTAAACTCTGAGACCCAGTTGCAGAGGAAACCTGGGGGGGGAAGGAGGGGGGGTTGGCCCACAGCTCTACCCAAAGGGCACTGTGCAAACACTGGGCTTTATCATCAGTTCAAACTTCCAGCTTCCTTCCTTTCTTATGCATACTTGCCAGGTGACTGTAAAAAACGGAACTGGAGTTAATACTGTCATAAGTAGAATCCTGCCTTTCTGCCTTTCCCTCACACTCCTGATTTTGTTTTTTAACCCTCACTCTGGGATATTTTTTCCATTAATTTTTTAGAGAGAGTGAAAGGGAAGCAGGAGGAGGAGAGAGAGAAAGAAACATCAATGTGAGAGAGACACATTGATTGCCTCCCACATGCCCTGAACTGGGGCTGGGGATCAAACCTGCAACCCAGATATGTGCCCTTGACTAGGAATCGAACTCGAGACCCTTCAGTAAACCCTCACTCTGGGATATTTTTTCCATTACTTTTTTAGAGAGAGTGAAAGGGAGGCCGGAGGAGCAGAGAGAGAAAGAAACATCAATGTGAGAGAGACACATTGATTGCCTCCCACATGCCCTGAACTGGGGCTGGGGATCAAACCTGCAACCCAGATATGTGCCCTTGACTAGGAATCGAACTCGAGACCCTTCAGTGTACACCAATGCTCTAACCACTGAAAAAAACCGGCCACGCCACATTCCTAATGTTTTCTGCTCCTGCTGCTGTTCACCAGTTTCTCCTCCCTCAGCATCACTCACTTCCTCTCTATTTTTTGCATGAGTCTTTCTCTCCCCAGTCCTCCTCCTCCTCACTGTTTTCCTCTAAGCTCCTGGAGGAACGGAACAGCTCCACTGTAAGGAGTCTGTGAAACACAGGAACCGGCTGTTGTTGACTGACCTGGTGTGTGGAAGACAGCACAGGAAACCACACTGATATCCTAGGGCTGGTCAACCTGGGCCGGGCTGGAGTTTCCCTTCTGTTCTATTGGCAGCAACTCTAGGGAGTCCAGATGGTCCTTGAAAA
>NW_006383006.1:4391186-4392543 GCF_000327345.1 Myotis davidii
GTCACTGCCCTAGCTGGTTTGGCTCAGTGGATAGAGTGTCGACCTGTGGACTGAAGGGTCCCAGGTTCGATTCCAGTCAAGGGCACATGCCTGGGTTTCAGGCTCGATCCCGAGTAGGAAAGGTGCAGGAGGCAGCCAATCAATGATTCCCTCTCATCATTGATGTTTCTCTCTCTCTCTCCCTCTCCCTTCCTTTCTGAAATCAATACAGATATATATTTTTTAGGTCAGAATGAAACAAGTGAGCCACCACAGCACTGCTGTTAGCTTACTGAAAAGTCAGAGAATAGGAAGCCTGAGAGACAGGTTCAAGGGTAAGCCCATTGCCCCCCTGGCTGCAGGTTTCATGGGGACCCTTAGAGTTCAGGAGAGTAAAGGTAAGATGCATGCCTGAGAGGGAAGGGCCTGCGTGGGCATGCCTAGATGAAACTAAGTTTCAGAGAGATGAAGTGAATTGTCCAGGCTCACACCTCTAGTCAGCGGCAGAAGCGGGATTGGGGCTAAATCGCTGTGAACTCCACAGCCTATGCGCTAACCTCCAGCCTCTTCCCTCAGTACATCCTTCACACTCCACCAAAGCAGCCTGTGCGCCAATTCCAGAGACCGTGTTCCCAACCCACCATGCGCACTCCCACCATAACATCTCCAAAGGATCCCTTTCAAAGCCACTACTACTGAGAAGCCTTCCTGGTTCCCTCCCTCGGAAATCCTTGCTTCTTCTTGTGGGTTCACAGAATTCTACTAATCACTTCCAGTAGAGTAGTTTTCCATCTGTCTTATGGTGGTGTGTTAAAGGTTTCCTGTTTTCATTAGATTTTAATCTCTCTGAGAGTGGGAGCCCTTTCTTATTCATGTTTGTATTCTCCTTGTCAGTTCGTTGTGCATTATGCATTCAAAACTGGTTTTTGAGACTCTTTGAGGCAAGATGGCTCTGTGAGTTTACTCTTTAGGCACTCCCTCTGCTCTAAATACATAGCAGGAATAGATAAAACCTAAAAAGAAAACACCAAAATGATAGTGTTGAGCTCAGAAAAACAATATTATCATCTCTGTGACCCTGAACTAAATAGAAACACAAAGTCATGAGCAGGACTGAAGTCTCAAGGCTTCAAGGATCCTAGTAGAGATGCAGGGGAGGCAGCCAAGCACTTAGGGGAAAAGCTTGGGGCAGTTTCTCCACTAAGGAAAAGAGACCAACAAACGTAGCTGCCGCCAGCTGCCAGAGATGTCGCTTACTTGGATTATAAAGAAAAGTTTTGTAGCTCTGGCCAGTGTGGCTCAGTTGGTTGAACATCCATTGTCCCATGCACCAAGAGGTCACCAGTTAGATTTTTGGTGAGGACACATGCCCAGGTTG
>NW_006383006.1:4392599-4396969 GCF_000327345.1 Myotis davidii
GAGGCAGCTGATCGATGTTTCTCTCTCATCGATGTTTCTAACTCTCTATCTCTCTCCCTTCCTCTCAAAAAAAAATCAATAAAATATATTTAAAAAACATATTTTAAAAAGAAAAGTTTTGTAAAAATAATAAAAGATTTAGGGTTGGATGATAATGAAAGTAATATATGGCGAAATTAGTGGAGAGGGTAAAGACTACAATGGCAACAAAGTGCAACCGGGATAGCAAACCAAAGACCCACTGATGACATCTCCACGTACCTGGGTGGCCAGGCATTCCTCTGCCCCCAATTCAAGCAGGAGATGATAAACCCTGTCAGCTACAAAACTTGTGTGGGACCAGATTTTGTGCAGAGGGAGGTGAAGGGAAGAACTTGGCTTTTGACAACACTGCAAGCAAGAGAACCCTAATCACCAACTCATTGGAAGCTGATAGGATAATTTATGATCTGATAGATAAGATAGAGCACCTGAATTAATCTGAAAAATAATCATATTATTTTATCTTAAATATATATTTTTAGTTGATTTCAGAAAGGAAGGGAGAGGGAGAGAATGAAGTATGGTAGCAATCGTCTCAGGTAGAAACTATAGTTTAACTTTAACCCTGCTGTTTAATTTCTGTACTTATTTGCTTGCTAAAATAATAGAAAAGTTATTTTGATTTTCTGAATTATATAAATCATCCCATTTGATTAAATACCATATTAATGTGTTCCTGGCAACTCAGTAGTTTCAAGACCGGAGGGCTCTAGATAATGTGTTCCTGTCAACCCAGCGATCCCAGATAATGTGTTTCTGTCAACTCAGTGATCCGGAGACCCAAGACTATAATTTAGATAACATGCTTAAGTCTGCTTCTGTAAACTGTTTTTTGCAAACCAGTTTCCTCATTCCAAACTCTGGGATGTAATCAATACCTTTGTGATCTTTGTCTATATAAATCTGGTATTGGGGCTGGGGAGGGCACTATGAGATTTGGGAAAGCGAAATACCCTCTCATAGTCCCGGATTTGCAATAAATGTGACTCATTAATTCGACTTCTTGAGGCATCCTTGTGTGATTCACGGGGTACATTACAACAAGAGATAGAAACATCAGTGATGAGAGAGAATAATTTATCGGCTACTTCCTGCACACCCCTTACTTGGGATCGAGCCCACAACCCAGGCAGGTGCCCCGACTGGGAACTGAACTGTGACCTCCTGGTTCATAGGTTGACACTCAACCACTGAGCCACACTGGTGAGGCCAATAATCATATTTTTTAAAAAATATTTTTATTGATTTTAGAGAGGAAGGGAGAAGGAGAGATAGAAACATCAATGATGAGAGGGAATCATGAATAGGCTGCCTCCCATACGCCTCGAGCCCACAATCTGGCATGTGCCCTTGACTGGAATCGAACCTGGGACCCCTCAGTCCGCAGGCCAATGCCCTGTCCACTGAGCCAAACCAGTTAGGGCTTATTTTAAATCATAGAACATATATACTTATGTGAATAGGGGCTTAAGTTCCTTAAGTTTTCTTTTCAAGGCCTGTGTGAAGCGTTTGAGGTGACTCAGCTGTAAATCCAGCAAGCAGAACTCATAAGCATGGTCAGACCAACCCACCAGGAGTCAAAATATCATCTCATCAACATCATCTCATCACCTGATGACTAAGGACAATAGCTGACATCTGCAGACTTCCAGGGCTGCACGTAGCTGCATTCCATTCCCACCGCGGCTCGTGAGCCACATGCAGCTCTTTGGCTAACGCCTTATATGATTCAACCCTGCCTTCATTATTGGACACAACGACAAGCAGCCCGAGCCCACCCAGGGGTTTCCCGGTAACAAAGCCAGGATCCAGCTCGCCAGCGAATGCAACAGCACCCAAAGATGCAATAAAGTCTCATGTGATGGGGTAGACTGGTCCCTATAAACTCTCAGAACTACAAACAAAGCTCCTTCCAAGACAAAACCCTGCAATTAGGAGACACTGTTGGGAGTGAAATCCTAGAGACAGGGCCAAATAGGAAGAAGGTCCAAATAAAAGAAAGGGAGGGACCTGGCTGGGCAGCTTAGTTGGTTAGAGAATCATCCAAATACACCAAGGCTGTGGGTTCACTCCCCAGCCAGAGCACATACAAGAATCAGCCAATGGCCGAAGCCGGTTTGACTCAGTGGATAGAGCGTCGGCTTGCGGACTGAAGGGTCCCAGGTTCGGTTCCGGTCAGGGGCATGTACCTGGGTTGCGGGCACTTCCCCAGTGGGGGGTGTGCAAGAGGCAGCTGATTGATGTTTCTAACTCTCTATCTCTCTCCCTTCCTCTCTGTAAAAAAAATCAAGAAAAAAAATATGTTAAAAAATAAAATAAAATCTCTGAGTGCCACTTAAAAAAAAAAAAGAATCAGCCAATGAATGCACACATAAGTGGAACAACTAATTAGTGTCTCCCTCCATTCTTCTCTTTCTAAAAATCAATTTTAGAAAAAAGTAAGGGAGGGAAGCAGAAGAGGCAAATCTCAGAACATATGAGGTCATCTTTTTTGTTGTGGGTTTTTTTTTTTGAGGCCATCTATTTTTTTTAAATGTTTTTATTGATTTCAGAGAGAGGAAGGGAAAAAGAGTTAGAAACTTCAATGATGAGAGAGAATCATCCATCTGCTGCCTCCTGCAAGCCCCCTATTGTATTTTTGTAAGTTAACACTTAATCCAAAAAGCAATGAAAATGTGAACTACAGGTTTAACATCCAGCCAAACTGATCTTCAAGTATAAAGTCTAGAGAGAGATGGTCAGGTAGAATAATCCTTACCTGTATCTCCTTTTTTAAAAATGTCTTTATTTTATTATTTTTTTGTTTTGTTTTGTACAAAACCATGTATTATTTCCCCCCTCACAAAATCGAGTGGCTGTATTACAGGGACAAAACCAGATCAAAGACATGAAAAGAAAAAGTCACTACTTACACTGAAAGGTAACAGTGCTAAGAATTTGGGTTCTGTGTAGAATTGTCACCAGCGCATTAAAAATATTCCCACCCGGATCTTTTATTTTTTTTTAATCTTTAATTTCTTTATTGGTTAAGGTATTACAAATGTGTCCTCATCGCCCCCCCCCCCAACCCGGATCTTTTAAACTTGAAAGTGATCACATTAAAAACCTGAGGTTACAAGGGACCATAGTATGAACCAGAATTTCATTTTCCTTCTAAGACCCCAGTGGAAAAGGTAAGTATTTGGAATGAGTTTCCTTTGGGAAAAACTGGCCATTGTCAGAAGGCACTGGGGTTGTTCTGGAGGCAAACGCATGGGAACTCAACGCCAGAAGCAACAGGCTCACTCCCATCCGAGCCCCGAACAAACGCGAGGAGCAAGGTCCTGGCTCCAGTGCCCAGGGGACCCGGGCCGCCTGGTCAGAGGCAACACTGAGGGCTTGAAAGGCAAATCCTCACCGTGATTTTCTTATGTTATTTGCTCTCTGATATTAAGGGGGAAGTTCTAAGGTGTTTACACACACCTAGCTATACCCTCTCATATGTAAAGCTTATACAACCTGTAGAAAAGATCCCCAAAAGTTGTTCCACTAGCATTCTAGCTGAAACTGCCGTTAGAGACTGTGACGGGACAGGGCGGGGACTCTGGGCGTGGAATGGGGAACCGCGTTCCCACACCCACGCAGGACGGGGCAGGGCAGGGAGGCCCGTGGAGAAACCAAGAGTCTCAAGTCATCTCCTCAGCAGGGTAGGAGTGGGCTCCAGTTCAGGCGTTTCCGCGGCTCTTCCTCTGGGATAGCGTCCCACGCCCGGCTGGCCGAGCGCCTGACCCTCCAGCACATGCTCTGTTGCCATGAGCTCCATGACCCGGCGTCTCCTCGCCGGAATGTGGGATCTCAGAGCGGGAGGGGAAGGCACGAGGCCCGACAGGCCCCACCTGCTGGCCCATCCCAACCCGAAAGCACCGCTTCACTCAAGTCCACTCGCCCTGGTGCTGCAAGAGGCAGCGTGGGGACCTGCCCCCGGCCAGCCTCATCATGAGCTAAATGTCAGCACCATCTACTTCCTTTTTCTTAGGTTTTCTTTTTTTTCTAAGAGAAAAAGAATGCACACAAGCAGTGAACAAGTGGGCTAGTTCACAGGGTGGCGTTGCCCTCGGCCCAGAACCTTCCTGGCCGGTCCCAGGGGCGAAGGGATGTCCCCCCCGCCCCCAGGCCAGCCCTCCAAGCTCAGGCTGCCTCGGCAAACAGAAACACCCACCGCAACCCAGCCAGTCACCCGGCAGGGGAGCGGGCCCAGTGGCCCCGGAGGGGAGGGCGCGGCCTGTGCTCCCTCCCGGCGCTAGCGGCGATCTGCGGGCGGCGGGCGGGCAGGGCGCGGCCCCAGCCCT
>NW_006383006.1:4397204-4409524 GCF_000327345.1 Myotis davidii
GCGCCTCTTCGGGCGGCCCAAGCCTCGGAGGCGTCACCATCAGCGCGTTCTCAGCTCAGATAAGCAGGAATAAGGCCACTAGCAATGCCTTAGGGCTGTCCCTGCTGGCTGTCCCTCTGCCCACCACCAGTTTGGTTCCTATTAACTTTGAATGCTCTCCCTTAAAGCAATGAAGGAAGTAAAAAGAAATGATTAGAAAACGTTATCCACAGAGGCGTGAGACAAAGCAAGACCGCGGGACAACCGAAATGACAGAGCCCGGAACGCCCACACCAGCACAGACACAACTAGCATGCCCAGGGCACACGGTCACCGGGAGGACTCACACCAGGGGGGCCGGGGCTGGAGCGGGGAGGCCAGCGGAATGGAGAGCGGGAGGTGGGACACGTGCTTGGCCTGAGAAGGAAAACCCTGAAAGAGACCAGGAAGCTGAGGAATGTGTCTGAGGATCCCCTGCGGAGGGCGGGGGTCGTGCGCTCCCAGCAGCCCTCAGGCCAGGGCGCGGCGGGGGCGGGGGCGCGGGGGCCTGGAGCCTCCCAGCGGCGCCAGGCCCGGCCCCCCGTGTGCTGGTGGCCCTGTGCAGGGTTCTGCCCCTGCTGCTGCTGCATTTGCTGGCGGGCTCGCAAGTCCCGCGTTTCAGCTGCTCCCTGTAAAAGTTCTGGCGTCCAGTGAGCAGCTGCTGCCTCTGCTGCTCTAAAGCCTCCTTCTCTCTGTCCAGGATCGTCTCCAGCTCCTCGAAATGCCGGAGTTTGATCTTTAGTTTCCTCACCTGTGTCTCAACCAGCAGCGCGACCAGGGGCTTGATCTTTCTCTCCCACGGCAGCCAGGTGCTCGGCTTTGGTTGCTGCTGAGGGGAGAGCAGCTGCTGCGGCCGTGCCTACGTGTCCTTCGGACACCTCATGCTCTACTTTCTTCTTCCCAATTTCGCTTTCTCTTCCTTTACCAGTATCAGTGACTTCCTGGTTCTCTTCAGGCTCCTTTCCCTCTGACTTGATGTCCTCACTAACTTCACGATCCTGTTCCTTCTCGCTGTTCTTCTCATTGTCTCCGTCTTGGGCTCTATCACCTTCATCCGTTTCGTTTTCCCCTTTGTTTTCTGCCTTTTCAGGCTGCTGACCATCAGCATCTGTTTCCATTTTTTCCTCCTCAGCTCCTTCAAGCTTTCCCGGCTCCTCGGGCTGGGCCTGCGACGCAGGCTCTCCAGGCCGCAGGCGGGACCACTTTCCCAGAGGCTCGGGGTTGCTGCTTGTACTTTCTTGACATGAGCTTCAGCCAGTTCCAGGGGCACCTCGTCCCTGACCGAGAGAACTCCTCCAAAGCCGCTTTAGCTGCAGCAGGTGCCACTGGAGCTCCATCTCAGATGCCAGAAAGGCTACCTGCTCATGACGGGTTTCCTGACTGGCTGAAGGGGACCGGCTGGGAGGCCAGGGCCCCAGGGAGGCATCGGAGTTCTCCAGGTGGGCTCCTCCTAGATGGGGAGCCGCAGGAAGTGGAGGGTGCACTCATCCTGAGTCCGGCTGCCCACGTGCTCCGACACTTTGTCCCAGTCATCCGTGTACACCTCCAGGCCTCCAGCAGCAGCAGGGCCTCCTGCTCCGTCCACTCCCTTCCCGCGCTGGCACCTTTACTCTTTGCCAAGGTTTTTTTCAGAGTAAATGTCAGTACGGAGACCAAAGTTCCACAAATCAGTTGGTTTTTCCTTGTTCTCCTCAGGAAAATTTAACATCTGCTGAGCAGCAGGGACCTGAGGTGATCGAAGGTGTAGAGCAGGGGTCCTCAAAGTTTTTAAACAGGGGGCCAGTTCACTGTCCCTCAGACGTTGGAGGGCCGGACTATAATTTAAAAAAAAACTATGAACAAATTCCTATGCACACTGCACATATCTTATTTTGAAGTAAAAAAACAAAACGGGAACAAATACAATATTTGTATTTGCATGTGGCCCGGGGGCCGTAGTTTGAGGACCCCTAGTGTAGAGGCACCAGCCCAGAGAGGGTATCAGCCAGCACATTGAAGTGAGGCATAGTCCCATCCCCATGGGCTGGCTTTCCAGGTCCACTTGGTAACTAACAAGGCCCCACTGCTCTAGGAAGGCATGAACCCTCATCACAGCACACACATCTCCAGTCAAGTTCCTCTGACAAGCGGTGCTGGGGGTTCAGGCAATATTTTATTATTATTTTTAAATATATTTTTATTGATTTCAGAGAACGAGGGAGAGAGAGAGAGATAGAAACATCAATGATGAGAGAATCATGGATAGTCTGCCTCCTCTACGCCCCCCACTAGGGATCGAGCCCACAACCCTGGCATGTGCCCTTGACTGGAATCGAACCCAGGACCTTTCAGTCCACAGGCTAACGCTGTATCCACTGAGCCAAACCAGCCAGGACTTTTTATTGATTTTAGAGAGATAAGAACACCAATGTGAGAGTGGAACAACAATCGACTGCCTCCTGCACACCCCCTACTGGGAATCGAGTATGTGCCCTGACGGGGAATCAAATCAGCAATCTTTCATTGCATGGTGCACGGGACAACACAACCAACTGAGCTACACCAGCCAGGCACCTGTTCTTCCTTTTAGAGGACAGATTAGAACATGATGATTGGAGTTTGCATTATTCATGATTAGTGTCTGCGTAATCAGGATTTACAATACCCTGATTGCTCCTGAGTCTTAAGAAAAGAAAAAATTATAATAAACAAACAAGTAAATAAATAAATAAATGCTATAGAGAAACTAGGAATATTATAAAAACTCAGACTACTGTTCTTTCTGAGAAATCAACCAAAGAAAAATATCGAAGTCAAATAATCAAGTATGGAAATAAAGTGAGATTTTTACTGGTAAGCTTGGTGGCGGACACACCCAGCTTTCTATTTGTCTCAAAACTTTTCTGAGCATTAGAAATATTTTCTAATTATAGCATCAATTAAGACCAGACGGCTTTGTCATTTATGAGTGGGTAACATAGGGAAAGTTACCTAACTTTTCTGTGCCTCCTCGGAAAAAATGGGATAATAGTCTCTACCCGTACCATTGTCAAGTATATTAAATATGTTACTATTTAAAGCTCTTTTCCCCAATATTATTATTTACTTTTAGAGAGAGGAAGGGAGAAGGAGGGAGAAAGATCCATGTGAGAGTGAAACATTGATTGGCAGCCTCCTGCATGTCCCTACTGGGATCAAGCCTGCAACTAGGGCATGTGACCTGTTCAGGAATCAAACCAGCAACCTTTTGGTGCACAGGACGACACCCAACCAACTGAGCTACACCAGCCAGGGTTACAAAGCTCTTTTAAAAACACAAAGCAAAAGATTGTTTGTTAAGTAAGTTAAATATTTTAAAGTTTCTGGATTAAAAATAATAAAGTTTACAAAGGTATAAGAAGAATCCTGGTAGTATATGCTTGAACAGAGTGTTAGGAACAATGATTATAATGTCAAATTGTTTCCAGTTATCAAAAAAGGACCCACCATCTGATTAAACAAAATAATAGAATTGGAAGAAAGCTGCACAGATCCAATAATATTCGGTGTATTTCTAGAAGACACTACTGTGCATTGCAGGGCTCAATTTCCATTAGATTAAACCCTTTCTTCACCCCAAGTTTGCAACTCAGGATAATTTAAGATGTGCTAGAAATACTTGCTGCATTTACAATGGACATCTGAGCAAGTAACAAATGATTCTGGCTCTCTCTTTTTTTTTTTTGTACCTATAAATTTCAGTAATTGAACTAAATATACCTCAGGTCACAAATAAAGTGTGGGCTGTAAAAGTAACCACAAAGGGTGATTTCATCATAAATTTCTAACAGAGCAGTCTTGGTGGATAGTCATACCTCAGGCCTGTAACTTGCCTAAATGAAAGGTTATCTTTGCATTAAGCAATTCATGTCCATTGTTTTTTGTTTTGTTTAGGCTTTTGAAATGCCTCATTATCAGACCCCCTCAATCAAACCACTCTCAGGAGGGCACATAATCTTGTCAATGATCCAATCCCTGCCTTGCTTTCTCCCACCTTCATATAATAATCTTAATTCCAAATGTATAAAAGAGCCCTGGCCAAGGAGGGTCAGTTGGTTGGGCGTCATCCTGTGCACCAAAAGGTTGTGGGTTTGATTCCCTGTCAGAGCACATGCCCAGGTTGTGGGCTCAATCCCGGGTGGGAGGCATGCAGGAGGCAGTTTATCAATGATTATATCTCATCATTGATGTTTCTACCTCTCTCTCCCTCTCCCTTCCTCTCTGAAATCAATAAAAATATTTTTAAATAAATAAAAAATAAATTAAAATTAAAATGTTCAGTGGTTGGAGCACCAGCCCTCACATGGAAGCATCTCAGGTTCAATTCCTGGTGAAGGGCATATACCTGGGTTGCAGGTTGATCCCCCATCAGGTGGGGTAAGTGCAAGAGGCAACCACTGGATGTGTCGCTCACATTGATGGTTTCTCTCTCTCTCTCTCTCTCTCTTTCTCTCTTTACCTAACTTCCACTCTCTCTAAAAATCATGGAAAAAATATCCTCGGGTGTGAGGATTTAAAAAAAAACCTCCAAATTCTCCCCCGGCAGCCTGGCCGTCTCTGTTTCTGGACCGTGCGGGTCCACTCCCAGCCGGGCCCTTGCCCCGCGATCCATGCCCTCTGAGTCCTTCCCCGTCTTTCCTGATGAGCTGGGAGCAGTCCCTTCTCCATCTCTGTCTGCACCTTCTCACGGTGCTGCCAGCTGAAGTTGTCTTTCTAAATTATGTTTATTTGCTTGTATGTGGTCTGTTCTCAGATAAAGAAATCAGCCGCAGGAACACACACAGCCCCTGATGCAAACAATATTCTTAATAAAATCAGTCGAATGAATGAATAAATGACTAAAACCAACACGTGAGCAGAATCTAAGATAACTTGCAACTCTTTTTTATATACATACTTTTATTGATTTCAGAGAGGAAGGGAGAAGGGAGAGAGATAGAAACATCAATGATGAAAAATATCCTCGGGTGAAGATTAAAAACAATAAAAATGTGTAAAAGAAATGAGCATTTGAGATCTTGCTTCCTGGCATTGTCATCAGTTTGGCTCAAACTCATAAAAATTCTCTGTAAGTTTGGACCTTTTTGCGTAGACAAAAGTATATCCTAACAATGATGATTTAAATGTTTCGAGGGCCTCATTTATGATGTCCATCCATTTTGCATATGACATTATACATAATATAATGTTTCATTTTAATGAAAGACTACTACTAACACAGCCTGTAAAAATACATTGAAAAATTGTTTGTTGAGCTGGATGTGGTCTTTGGCTTGAGCAATTTCCTCCTCCTCTCCATTCACGTCTTTGCCCAGTAAGCATTTGCAGACAGACTTCTCTTCCACGTGGCACTCCCACAGCTCCAGCCATCTGGGTGGGACATCTTGAGGCCTCCAATCTGCATAGATGGCTGCCGCCCACCTCGCTCTCTCCCTCCCTGCCCTCCCTGGCAACTAACTACTGCCTAGACTGCTCCTTCGCTCTTCTGGACAAACTGGGGGTGCTTTGTTTCCATAAGCGTCAGCTCCCGGGGCGTAAAAACGAGCTCACCGTTCTTTTTCTCTTGCTTTTGGCCCAATCAGTCCTTCCTTGGTGAATTACATTTTACTTCCAACAGACACAAACTTGGCTTTAACAAAAGCAGCGCCCGTGTTAGGTGACAGTGGAATGTTTCCTGGGCCATGGCAGGGCCCACTGGGAGCCCGCAGACCGCTGGAGGCCACTCACCCCACCCTGGCGGGAAGCGTCCCCTCCCGCCGCCGCCGCCGCAGCGGGTCCCCTCGGCCGGCCGCCAGCCGCTCCCCTCTCGGACCTCGCAGCTGGGCCCCTCCACACCGCGGGGACAAAGGGGCTTGTGTCCTGCCGGCCGCCAAGAGGCCTCTACCCGGGCTGGGGCGGAGCGCGCCCGCATGTGACCCTGCGAGCGGCCTCCGCCTGTGGCCGGTTGGCTAGTGGCTGCAGTCTCCCCAGCCTCCAGCCTCCGGCGACCCCAGCCGTCACCCCTGTGGGAGTCTCCCCCGGGGCGATCCCGTCGGTAGAACGTCCCCAGCGGCTACCGCGTGTCCCTCCCAGGATTTTTTAGCGGATTTGAGCAAAGTTCAGGCACCGCGTCTGGGTGGGAATGTGACATTCCTTTCACCCAGTTCACGATCCAGGGGCTTCCCCCACCGCTCCGCGTTTTGGGGAGGGACCACGCAGCTGCTCCCTTCGCTCCCCCCAGGCTGTGTTTGTTTTTGTTTTTTAGGTTAACACACTTTTGAGAAGCCGCTTTATCAGGCGCCCTCAAGCAAACCACCTCAAGAGTAAGAGTGCCCATAATCGCCCTGACTGGTCTGGCTCAGTGGATAGAGCGTCGGCCTGCGGACTCAAGGGTCCCAGGTTCGATTCCGGTCAAGGGCCTGTACCTGGGTTGCGGGCACATCCCCAGTAGGGGGTGTGCAGGAAGCAGCTGATCGATGTTTCTAACTCTCTATCCCTCTCCCTTCCTCTCTGTAAAATATCAATAAAATATATGTTTTTTTTTTTAAAAAAAAGAGTGCACATAATCCTGTCATCGAAGGGGAAGAAGAGGCGGGCCTAACATCTACACAACTTGCCTACACGCCAGGACTGTGAAATAAATATTATTTTCCCATTCTGTCTTTCCATTCTTAGAAAACTGAAGTTAGAAGTTTTCCCCGCTGTGCCCCAGGCTCTGGTTAATAACTTCTTTGTTCACCAAATCCTCCAGTTACAAACTTTACTAGACTCTTCCTTTCGCTTTACTCACACCATTCATTTAATGTCTACTCATAAGGAACTTGTTAAAGAAACTGCCTAATATTTAAAAGCTGCATATGTACAGCTAGGGGAAATCTTCATATTCTAGAGGCTCTGTAGGGTATACTAGATTTGAATTGAATATATAAAATGAAAACAGTAATGGTACCTAATGCACAGGGTTGTTGTGAAGATTAAATGAGTGAAAGTACTTAGAACAATATCCAGAATATAGACCATTAGCCATTTACTTATACATATTGTTAATAAAAAGAACAGGGGGCAAAAGAGCATGTACAATAAATTTTTAAATATTTTTATTGATTTCAGAGAGGAAGGGAGAGAGAAATAGAAACATCAACTATGAGAGAGAATCATGGATCAGCTGCTCCTGCACACCCCCTACTGAGGATGGAGCCCGCAATCTGGGCATGTGCCCTGACCGGAAATCGAATCCTGACCTCCTGGTTCATAGGTTGACACTCAACCACTGAGCCATGCCAGTTGGGCTACAATAATTTTTATAAAAGAAAAATAAGTATATGGGTAAAATATCCCTTAAAAACTTCCCCATCCTACATAATAAAAAGCTAATATGCAAATTGACCAAATAGCAGAACAACCAACCGGTTGCTATGATGTGCACTGACCACCAGGGGGCAGACACTCAATGTAGGAGATGCCCCCTGGTGGTCAGTGCACTCCCACAGGGGGAGCGCTGCTCAGCCAGAAGCTGGGCTCTGCGGCAGCGCTAAGGATGTCCGACATCCCCCGAGGGCTCCCAGACTGTGAGAGGACACAGGCCAGGCTGAGGGATCCCCCCTCCCACTCCCACCCCTAGGTCCCGCCAGTGTACGAATTTCCTGCACTGGGCCTCTAGTAAATCAATAACAGTGGTTGCTCCTGGAGAGAGTAACAGAGGGGCCAAAGCAAGGCAACTTATTTTCACTGTATACCTTTCTATACCTTTTTAATTTTTTACCATGTGTGTTTGACATCTATGTGAAAAGATAAACTAATTTTTATTAATTCTTTAAATAGAAAACTATCCATCAGAAACACATTAAGAAAAAGTAATTAAATTTTTTTAAAAAATATATTTCTTTATTGGCTTCAGAGAGGAAGGGAGAAGGAGAGAGAGATAGAAACATCAATGATGAGAGAGAATCATTGATCAGCTGCCTCCAGCATGCCCCCCACTGGGGACTGAGCCCCCAACCCCGGCATGTGCCCTTGGCCGGAATCGAACCTGAGACCCTTCAGTCAGCAGGCCGACGCTCTATCCACTGAGCCATGCCGGCCAGGGCAAAAGTAATTAAATTTTATGAGATGTAGAAGTCATATTACAATCTTTTCCATTAGTGTTATTTTGTTAAAATGATTACATGTTGTAGTCACTGAATGATTTTTTAAACACTTGCTGCACAGTTTCAAATTATTGATGGAGCATAGTGCTTGTACCTCAAAGTGTGGTCCTCAGACCAGCAGCCTCAGTGCTACCTAGGAACTTGTTAGAAATGCAGACTCTCAGGCCCCACCCCAGAGCTACTGAATCAGAGTCTACATTTTAATAAGAATCTCAGGTGCTTTGTCTGAAGGATCTTGTTTGGGGTATGAGAAATGCTGAGCTGTCTACGGCCATACCACCCTGAACGCGCCCGATCTCGTCTGATCTCGGAAGCTAAGCAGGGTCGGGCCTGGTTAGTACTTGGATGGGAGAAATGCTGAGCTAAAAGATATAATAATAATTAAAAGACCAAATGTTTTACTCATCTCTAGTCTTTGAGCCCCTGCCTCTCAAAATTGCTGTTGAGTGTTAGACCGACATGAGCAGAGCAAGGACGATGAGCCAGGTACAGTCACCAGGGTAGAACGCCCCAGATGCAAGGGGCAAAACTGGGAAAACAAGATCCTGGCCCCCAGGGTAACCTATCCTCCCCTAGTGTATCACTGGCCATGTGATTTGGACCCCTGATCTTTCATATTGCTCATCAGGCAATTTAGACCCTCTGACCTTTTCCTCCCTGAAGATAACATCTAGGCCTCAGCTGTATTTCAGCTCCAGGCCCAGAAAAGCAGTAAAACCAGAGGACAAGTGAGGCCCTGGCAGCCTCAGGACCAGCTGCATTGACCCCTGACCTGGCACTGACCAATCAACGGAGACTGTGAGGTCCTCACTGAAAGGAGCCGGGCTAGGAGATCTTGTGAGAGTTTAGGACATTTTATTACATTTTTTCACAGCGGGCTGAGGCTGGTATGTCAGTGTCGGCCCTGAGGCGGTGGTTAGGTTCTCTGATATAGGGTAGAAGTATGCAACAAGGGTGAGGGTGTGGGTGCACCAGCAGAGGGGAGGGCATGAGTTGGTCAAGGGAGGCACGGGAGGAGAGTACAGAGGGCTGTCATGTAAATGGGGATTCATCTTATCTTGCTTCTGCAGGTACAAGCCATCTACTCCAAGCGATGGGAAAAGGCTTATATCAATATATATTTCAGAAAACATGTCCAAGCAGGAGAGATTTAGGATAGTTCATCCTAACAGAGGCCACGATCCTGAGAGAGCACACCTGGAAAGCTGATGAATATTCTATTAAGACCCTCTCCTGAGATCTCCCCTAAGATTTCCACCTGCCAGAGAGAGGTAAATAGCCCTAGCCAGTTTGGCTCAGTGGATAGAGTGTTGGCCTGTGGACTGAAGGGTCCCGGGTTTGATCTGGTCAAGGGCACATATCTGTGTTGTGGGCATGACCCCCTGTAGGAGGCGTGTAGGGGGCAGCCGATCAACAATTCTTTCTCATCGTTGATGTTTTTCTCTCTCTCTCACTCTCCCTTTCCCTTCCTCTCTGAAATCAATAAAAATATATTTTTTTTTAAAAAAAAGAGAGAGAAATACACTCAGGACAAAGGATCCAGTGCATGCTCTCCCTCTAAGGAGCATACCTGTACCATTGCCTTCCCCCTCTCCTTTCCACACTTATCCCCTAACCTCTAAGGGACCCCATGAGACTTGCAACCAGGGGAGCAACAGGCAGTGGCATCTCATCCTGGACTAAGCCCCTGAACCTGTCTCCAAGGCCCCCTTTCCTCTGACTTCCCAGTGAGCCAAAGCAGCCCAGTCTAGGCTCTCCTGTTGCTTCTACTATGCCCTTCCTTGTATTACTGTCCTAAGTGTATTTTTGCTGCCATCATGGACCCAATACCCTTTGGCTCAGTGCTATGTAGTCTTTCCCTTTGGGTATCACTATTCCCCAATCCCTTTTCCTTAAATAAATTCAAATTTTCTTTATTCACCCTCTGAGATGGCTATTTAGCCTGCCCATGCACCGCCGACTTTAATCTTTCAGTTAGATGATTCTGGAAAACAAATTACTGAGTAAAAGGAGGCAAGCAAAATAATACAACCTGTATGACTCCATTTATATGATCTTCCAAAACAGCTACACTAATCGTGGTGTTAGAAGTGAGGATAGCACTAGCCAGTTTGATTCAGTAGAGAGAGCATAGGCCTGTGGACTGATGAGTCCTGGGTTTGATTCTAGTCAAGGGCACATGCTTGGGGTGTGGGCTTGATCCTCAGTTGGGGGTATGCAGGAGGCTGCTGATCAATGACACCCTCTCATCATTGATGTTTCTGTCTTGCTCTTTCTCTTCCTTCCTCTCTGAAATCTATATATATATAGATTTATATATATATAATTTTTTTTTTAAAGTCAGGATAGAAGTTATCTTTGGGGAAGAGGAAGGAGATAGACATTGCAGCAGGGTCCAAGGGTTGCTTTTGGAGGGCTAGTAATGTTATTGGTTATTTATGTTTGTAATATTCTTAAGGACCATGCACCTCTGATTGGTGTGCTTTTTGTGTCTTATATTTCAATAAAAAGGTTTTAAAAAAAATTCCACTATTATCACCTACCTCAAAACCCTTGACCATACCTGATTTGGGGCTGGGGATGGGGTCAGGGACAGGTGCTTGATGAAAAGATACTAAGCTGATAAAATTATCTGCGCTGATTTAATTACTGGTAGATGACTCCCACACACTCATTTCAGAAGTCCTGTACATTTTAAAAGGTGCCTACTACTGACGGCTTTCACCCAAAACATGACATGAGTACAACAGAGCTTCAGGTGCTCCCTGGAGCGGTGGGAGGAGAGCACAGGCTCTGCTCTCTGGCTTAGTGGGTTTGGAGCCTGGACCTACCGCTCAGTAGCTATACAGGGTGGGCAAAAGTAAGTAGGCTTACCGTTGTGAGTACATACAAGTTTATTTGTGTATTATTGTTTATTGTAGTACAACGGTAATCCTACTTTTGCCAGCTCCTATATCATCGTAGGCAAGTTACTTGGCATTTCCGTCCTATGGGAGGATGACAATTATAGTCCCACTTTATAGGAATGCTCTATGTATTAAGTGGGATCATATATATGAAGTGCCAGGCACAGTGCCCGGCATGTAATAGACCATTAGTGGACAATTATTTGAGTACAGGTCTTCTCAATCAATAACTCCCAAACACTGCTTCACAGGTAATCATTACCTGCCGTTCAGGAAAATCACAGAAAACTTTCCGAAAGCCACTTCCCTGAACTCAATTCAGGTGTCGTGATCGATGTGAGAACCAGAATCAACAGGTTTTTCAGAAGCAGCTCTCATTCCATTGCCTTTAGCCGGCAGTAATGCCTGTGTCCGCCCACTTCCCCCAGCTCTCAGTACAGAGTTGCGCCTGCTTCTCACGCCTCCTGCTGCCCTTTCCCAGGAGTTGGCTCTAAAGCTTCTAAACTAAAATTTTCAGGTGGAAATACTTGCAAGCAAACTCCATGCTCTTTTTTTTTTTTTTTTTTTTTTTTTTAATTTTTTTTTTTTTTTTTTATTGCTTAAAGTATTACAAAGGGTAGAGAGATAGAGAGTTAGAAACATCGATGATGAGAGAAACATCGATCAGCCGCTTCCTGCACATCCCCCACTGGGGATGTGCCCACAACCCAGGTACATGCCCTTGACCGGAATCGAACCTGGGACCTTTCAGTCCGCAGGCCGACGCTCTATCCACTGAGCCAAACCGGTTTCGGCAAACTCCATGCTCTTATTTCTAATCCTCAAGAGGCTCAACATTCTCTTTGTCCACTTCTTCCCAGATCCCCTTGGCTCCAGGCAACAGTGTAAAGGTGATGTAAAGGTGCCCTAACTGGTTTGGCTCAGTGGATAGAGCATCGACCTGTGGACTGAAGGGTCCCAGGTTCGCTTCCGGTCAAGGGCATGTACCTTGGTTGCGGGCACATCCCCAGTAGGCGGTGTGCAGGAGGCAGCTGATCGATGTGTCTCTCCCAACGATGTTTCTAACTCTCTATTCCTCCCCCTTCCTCTCTGTAAAATATCAATAAAATATATTTTAAAAAAATAAAAATAAAAAATGGAGTTAATATTATTTTCATGGAGTTGAAAGAAAAATATAAAAGGCTGTATTTCTAAAAACAAAATCACCATACAACAGATTAGCACTTACCGTATAGTGGTTATTTCCTTTCTA
>NW_006383006.1:4409613-4414400 GCF_000327345.1 Myotis davidii
CTCCCAAACACTGCTTCACAGGTAATCATTACCTGCCGTTCAGGAAAATCACAGAAAACTTTCCGAAAGCCACTTCCCTGAACTCAATTCAGGTGTCGTGATCGATGTGAGAACCAGAATCAACAGGTTTTTCAGAAGCAGCTCTCATTCCATTGCCTTTAGCCGGCAGTAATGCCTGTGTCCGCCCACTTCCCCCAGCTCTCAGTACAGAGTTGCGCCTGCTTCTCACGCCTCCTGCTGCCCTTTCCCAGGAGTTGGCTCTAAAGCTTCTAAACTAAAATTTTCAGGTGGAAATACTTGCAAGCAAACTCCATGCTCTTTTTTTTTTTTTTTTTTTTTTTTTTTAAAGGTGAGAACAAAGTCTCCACCCCAAGGATAGAAGCGGGGTCTGATAGAGGGGTAGGAGACAGCCAGTGCAGTCTTTTTATCCTTGTTCCAAGGTGAAGAACTTTTTCAAGGCATTTGCATTTTCTTTTTTCTAGGCCTGGCCCCAGGACCAGCAGCACTATAGCACTTTTTTTGAGGGAGAGAAACATTGATTTGTTGTTCCACTTATTTATGCCTTCATTGGTTGATTCTTGTGTGTGCCCTGACCAGGGATCGAACCTATAACCTTGGCGTAGCAGGATGACACTCTAACCAACTGAGCTACCTAGCCAGGGCAAAACATTTGCATGTTCAAAGGTGGTTATTTCCAGGTAGTGGGATATAGGTATTTAGCATTTTTAAAATGATTTTCTGCATTTCCCCAATTGTCTACAATGACTATTATCTTTCACATACGATTCTTTGGGGTCTTCTCTAATTTCAAAAGCAGTTTGTGCTCAATGCAAAACACTTGGGAAGCCTCCTTAATCACATCATGTGAAGGTAACAGCTGTTAACATTTTGGCATATGTCTTTCCAGACTTTTTCCTATGTAGAGATGCTTCACTTTTGTGCTCTGGGAAAAAAGTAAACATGTAAGAGACAAAGCCTTGGGTCTTTAGTCTTCAATTTTATTTCTGTTTTTAAAGAGCATCTAACAGTGTGGAAATGTTCCTAACAGCAGGGGCCACCCATGCACTCCCCCAGCCGGGACTGGGGTCTAGGCTCCAGTAACTCCCCTTCACCCACATCAGCTATTAGGTGTTTTCTCTCTATCTCTGGAGACCTGGGACAGAAGAGGGTCTCCAATGAGAGGAAACATTGTGACTTAGGGATGCTGTGAGGATTGGGCTCAGACACAGCTACCTTTGTTAGCCTTAGGGTACCTGGGGATTTGGTAGCATGCTCAGACACACCATAAGAGGGCGTGGAGAGGGGCTCCTGGTCTCCTCTCTGGCCTCACTGATTCCTGGGCAAGCCCTACAGCACCTCTTCTTGCTAGGCTCAGGGCACTGCTTTTAGAAATTGGGCAAATTGTAGCCTGTGGTTATCCAGCATGCCTTGCTACAACCTGGTCAGCTGCACTTTACTTCTGGCCTAAGCAGGGCTGGTAAGCAGGAAGGTGACAATGATTCAGACCTGAGAGTGTCCCACTGCCTCCTACCTTAGGGCTTTGGTCCTGACTGTACCAACCCCGAACTCTCGCCTAGAGGGGAACAATACAATGGTATCTCTTTGTGAGGAGGGGCAAACCTGGGCCTCCAGGCTGGAAACACCTCCATGCATGCACTTAAGCAGGACGGGCAGCTCAGTCAGGAGAGTAGGGGCCCATAGGGCGAGATATACTCTCCTCTAACTCCTTTCCACACCCATGGTAACCATGGAAACATAACCACCCCCTCCTGCCAGCTGCCTGGGTTTAGACAAGGAGGCCTGGCCCACCTCCACCCAGCCAAGGCCTGAACTGAGGAGACCAGACTGGCCACAGAGTGGCTGCAGGAAGAACTGGGATTAGGCGATTTGGTCAGTCCAGACTTCCAGCACAGCTTGGGAAGACTACCACAGGAGCCTCCACGCCTTGCTGCCTGGGCTGGGGTCAGATGGGGCTAGGTTAGCCAGCAGAGCCAGCCGTGTGGCCCCGGATGCCCTCTGCCTGGGGGCTAACAGCTACTGTGGGGCAGTAGCCCTTGCTGCAGCAGCAATAGCCTCTGGGACTCGTTGAGGGGGCTTTCTGGCTGCTGCTCCTCCTGCCTGGGCTGCTCAGCTAGCCCTCCAGGGCTGAGGATGTACCGGTAGTCACTAGGGGTGCCCCCCACTGCCCCCATGCCACTGCCATCCTCAGCCCCGCGACCGGCCTGGTCCCCACCAGGCAGCTCCAGGCTCCCTTCCTCAGCAGGCTGCTCGGCTCCCTCAAGGTTGATGTACAAGGGGTCACGGCTGGTGGACAGCACAGACAGGTGGCCCAGAATGTTTTCCAGCTCCATTCGCAGGCAGGTGAAGCTTGGGCGCTGCTTGGGGTCGGCACTCCAGCACTGATACATGAGCTCATACCTGGGGCAGACAGAAGGGGGAGGGGAGGTGGTGAGGAGCCAGAAGGGGAAGGTTGGTTCTTCCCTCAAAAGCAGAGACCCCTTAATCATACAAAACCGGGATCTTAAAACATTTTATTTAATATCTTCATACAGCCCTAGCTGGTCTGGCTCAGTTGATAGAGTGTCGGCCTACAGACTGAAGGGTCCCAGGTTCGATTCCAGTCAGGGGCATGTAACTTGGTTGCAGGCTCCTCCCTGACCTGGGCCCTGGTCAGGGCTCATGCAAGAGACAACCAATCGATGTGTTTCTCTCACAATGATATTTCTGTCTTTCCCACTCTCACTAAAAATCAATGGAAAAAATCCCTGGGTGAGGATTAAAAACAAACAAACAAATAAAAACACCTTCAGGTATAGGGCTTACCATTGTCAGTAACTCTTCTAAGTTTATATTTATTATTTCTCACGACAACCCTATGAAATAAGTGATCCACTTTATCAATGTGGAAATTGGGGCACAGAGAGGTTAAGAACCTTGACTAAGGTCACACAGGTAGAAAGTGATGAAGCTGCAATTGGAAGCCAGGTGGGTTGGCCCCAGTCCCTCCTATTCAGTTTTGGGAGGAAGTACTAGGAGTGTTTTTGTCTTGTAGAACACAGCCAGGAATGTAGACTGGGCAGCCACCTTTTGTCCTAAATCCTCACCCATCCAGGCAGTCTTAAATCTCTTTGTTCATGGATACCTTTGAGAATCTGAGAAAAGCTTCCAGCCCTCTTTTCCATAAGTAACATGATTACTTAGAAACAGTGGTTCTCAACCTTCCTCATGCCGCGACCCTTTAATACAGTTCCTCATGTTGTGGTGACCCCCAATTTCATTGTTATAAGTTGAACATAATTAAAGCATAGTGATTAATCACAAAAACAATATGTAATTATATATGTTTTCCGATGGTCTTAGGCGACCCCTGTGAAAGGGTCGTTCGACCCCCAAAGGGGTCACGACCCACAGGTTGAGAACCGCTGCTTTTGACACACAATTTCAGAAACCTTACAGATTCCCCGAGATCTTACCCTGTTTCTAGGGCTTGCCTCAGGCTGAGGAGAAAAAAACAAAACAAAAAACAACTAATGGGAAGGGGCTGAGACCAGATTAGTCAGAGACAACAAATGCCTGACTCTCTGGCTGCTTCCACAATAAAAGTTCCAAACACCAGCCTTCCTGACAAGGCCCCCAGTGATGGGGGGGAATCATGCCAGACACCGAGTAGGCCGTGGGAATGGTCCAGGGCCTTGGGTCCGTGGCCAGCCTGGGACACATTGTCAGAGCTGTGCTAGGAGCCAACTGGCACCTGTCCACCAGGCTGCTGGTGGGAGGCCAGCATCCGCCCACCCTCTATTGACAACATGAGCTCCAGTCCCGGAGACGAAGCCAGGGACCGGTCCCCACTGCCCAGCGGACTCTCTGCAGCTCCAGAGGCCTAGGCAGGCTGCAGCCAAAGGGCGGCCCGACCTTCCTGCCCCGGCCATGCCCTGAGCTCTGCTGAATGAATAGGCGGGTAGGGCCTGGTTCATGACTCAGATTTCTCTCTTACACATAGTCCAGGCTCAGGGCACTTAGAACCCACTGCCCTAGAGAAAGAGGACCTCACCATTCAGGCTGAGCCTTCCTCTACCTGTCCACATTCTTGGACTGCTAGAGGTCCAACTCCACAGCAAGAAATAGAGGTAATCCTCTACTCCTAAGAGGAAAAGACTTTTTTTAACCCCATTTTGTAGATGAGGGAGGGGGATTGAAGAGGTTCAGTAATATGTCACACAGCTATTAAGTGGATGAGCTGAGGTTTGAACCTAGACCTCTGTCATTTTAGAATGTGTGCTTCTTAACCATGACGCTGTGGCTCGCCTGTTCTAGAGTTATTCCCGCACCCCATGTAAGCCAGCGTCTTCCTGGGTCCCCAGAGGACCTTTCACTAGTACCAGTGGGAGGGAGTCCCTTCACTCCCTCAAGAGGCCAAGACAAGAAAGGAACCCAACCTTCCTCCCAGCAGGGAATGTGGTAGGCTAAGGAGTTTTTCCTTGTCCCTGTGCAGCCCTCTCTTGGGGGCGGGAGTGCTCGCTCAGCCAGGACCTCTCCTTGGACTGGCTGGGGCTGAGCAGGAGGGGTTTGGGGAGAAGGCAACAGGGAAACCTGCACTGACTGCTGCTCAGTCCTGTAACTTCTGCCTGCAGGGCTCCTGGTTCTTCCTGGAAACCGGAGAAAGCAGAGTAACAGAAAAAGGCTGGAGCCAGAAAAGTGAGATGGGAAAGGAGGAGAGAAGGAAAACAGGGGGTCGTAGATAAAAAAGCAGTTTAGAGGAGGAGGGGGGGAGGGAAGGGAAGGGGATG
>NW_006383006.1:4414499-4427362 GCF_000327345.1 Myotis davidii
GGAGGAGGAGGACGGGAAGGGGAAGGGGAAGTAGAAGGAGAAGGAAGAAGAAGAAGAAAGAAAAGGCCTAATTGAGGTTCTGAGCTGCCACTGGCCCAGCAGCTGTGATGGTAGCCATCAGCTGAAACCCCAAGTTCCCGTTTCTTCCCTCCCTGGGGCACTCACACATCCTCCATACAGTCTGGAGGCTGTTTCAGGCGGTTCCCGCCGATGAGGTAGTTGTAAATCTCAGCGTTCTCGATGCCAGCATATGGCGTCTGTCCGCGAGTCATGATCTCCCACATGGTCACCCCAAAGGCCCACTGCGACAGAGTGAAGATGGGAGGAAAGGTGTCACTCGGCTTCCTGAGCCAGGCAGAGCCCTGAGGCCAGCACACCTCGGGGCTCAGCAAGCCAACCAAGGCCTAGAGCGCTGACCTGGCGGGACCCTTGGGATCCTAAAGGCCCACCCACACGCTAGTCCATACCACTGGCGTTACCACCGAGCCGCATTATGCCACCATACCCACCACGTCACTGTGCACCGTATACAGGTTGTCGGCCAGGCTCTCCAGGGCCAGCCACTTGACAGGCAATTTGGAGGCACAGCCCTGACGATAATAGTCCCCGCTATAGATCTTCCGGGAGAGTCCAAAGTCGGCCACACACACAGTCATGTCTTCTGCCAGCCTGTGAGGAGGATTGAAGGGTGGAGTCCTGCTGGCGGCCTTACTAAAGCCAGGGCATCTTTGTTCCCAAGCTGTCTCCTTGCATAGCAGATACTGCCCCAGGCAAGAGCTGACCATTAGCCAGCACTAGCCACTCCCTCCCACTCCCGAGCCCTGGAATTTACATACATGCAATTCCGAGCAGCCAGGTCTCGGTGAATAAAGTTCCGGGAGCTCAGGTACTCCATGCCACAGGCAATGTCCACCATGAACCGAATCAGGGTCTGCAGGGGCAGGTTCTGGTGGGCAGACAGAGCAAGCTCAGGTTGGATCCAGCCAGCCAGCCAGGGCAGGATAAATGGGGTTCCGTGGCCAGAAAGCCTAGACTATCCTTGTAATCACTTAAAGCAGAGGTTCTCAACCTGTGGGTCGCAACCCCTTTGGCGGTCGAACGACCCTTTCACAGGGGTTGCCTAAGACCATCCTGCATATCAGGTATTTACATTATGATTCATAACAGTAGCAACATTACAGTTATGAAGTAGCAGCGAAAATAATTTTATGGTTGGGTCACAACATGAGGAACTGTATTTAAAGGGTCAGAAGGTTGAGAACCACTGACTTAAAGGAAGGGGATAGAAGGGCTTCCCAAAGCAAGGAAGCTTTGGCAAACCTTCCAGAGCGCCCAGGAGTCAAGACTCCCCCGATCTGGGGCTTCACAGGTCTCTTCTCCTAGAAAAGTCCTTGCCCAGCCTAAAATTCCCAGCAAGCATAAAAAGAGTCAAACTCACAGCCCACCTTCTCCCAACCAGTTCAACGGGCCCTCCCCCCCCCTCCCCAACAACAACAAAAATGATTTTTTTTTACATTTGTTACTTGAGTTAATCCTTACAAATGCTTGAGACATTCCCAGGGTCTTTGTCCCTTTCTAACTCCTGGCCACTTCCACCCCAGGCACTCACAAAGGGATTCTCCCCAATCCGGGAGGCAAGCAGGAAGGCGTGCAGGTCCCCGTGCTTCATGAAGGGCAGGATGACCATGGGGATGGGGAGACGGCCTTTGGCCCTGCTCCGGAGGCTGACCCCTGGGAAGAAGGGAGAGTCGGGTGCGGGGCACATAATTGTCAAAGGATGGCTCAGGTGTCTGCATGAGCCCCTACCTGCTGGGTTCTATCTCTAGCCCTGACTCTGCTACCTCTTTCCCCACAAGTTCCTTACTGGCCTGCTGACCACCCAGGATGACCTGTGGCTGCCCCAGATCTCTGGAGCATCTTCTCTGTCTTCCTCCTTCATGCGCAGGCCTTTGGTGTAGGACCCGGAGTCTGATCAAATTTCAGCCAGGACCTCCTGGCTATTTTGCCATCGGCTCACTAAGTCGGTGAGTCTGAACTTCTCTCCCACAGGCCGCCCTCCAGCCTAATTGCGTATCTGCCTCCCCTGAGAAGCTCACCAACAAGCTTGGCCACATGTGGGTGGTCAAACTCCTTCATGCAAGCCGCTTCCCTGAGGAACTCTTCAATGTCGCTCGAGGCAATGATGTCAGCTGGGAGAGAAGGATGGGAGGGAGGGATTGAGGAAGATATGCCCCCAGTTCTGGCCCAAGACTCCTAGGCCTTGTCCTTCAGATGTCCTGGGCTTCCCAGGGGGCCCATGAAACAGTCAGGCCATGAGCAGGAGAAACCCTGCTACAGGAGTGGTGCTATCTAACCGCTTCTCCACTTGCTAATGCCTTTCATTTGGACAGCCCAGCAGCTCAACCAACCACAGCTCTCATCACTCTGCGTGAGCCCAGAGTACAGTCACTGCTGACAGCAGAGAGCAAAGGCTGAGGCATGACCGTGTGTGGGTTCATGTCTGTGAATTATTCACGTGGCGTCCCAGTTAGTGCTAACTCCTCTTGGAAAGTCTAAGGGCCCAGCAGAGCCTGCTTGGGGATCAGTCACCCCTTCACCCTCCCACGTGACGCCTTCACTCCCCGTGTACTATTCTCCACTCACCTTTCAGCATCTTTACAGCCACTTTCACGAAGGAGCCATCCTCCTGCTTCAACTGGGCCTCCCGGACTGAACCAAACTCTCCTACAAACCAGTCCAAGTGACGGTGAGTCCCCTCACCCTCCTGTCCTCCATCCCATCCCCCCAGGTGAACCTCTACAGGGATACAAACCCTGAGACTCTGGGGCCATTGGCGGAGGCTCCCTCTTCCACAGCCACAGCAAAGTATGCCCGGAGTGATCCTCATCAGCACTCCTCGTCCCCCGCTACCACTCCCTCAAGAATCCCACACTCGGGAGTTTATAAGCATATCCTGTTTATAGGAGCCAACCCCAATTCACACCCTCAAAGTGACGGGAGCAACCAAGCACACCCACACACGGTAACCTCCACTCATGCCAATCCCTGCGCAGCCCCAAATACCTTTGCCCAACATCCGGCCCAGGGTGAACTGCTGCTCCGGGATGAGCACATCCTCCAGTTTGTCCTTCAGTTCATCACTGATGCCCAAGCTGTCCACTGTTGGGGAGGGGGTGGTGAGAAGGAGAGGGGCCTCTCTGGTTCCTGATCCCAAACCCAGCGTGCCTCGTCCGCCCACCTCCACCCGCAGAGCAGACACGAGCTCTCCCACAGCTAGAATGACAGTCTCCACAAGGGTAAGGTCTGCATGTCGTTTCCATGCGGTGTCCGGGCCCTCATCAAGGTTCAGACATATTGGTCAAATTAATGGATTACTAAGAGGAATACAGATAGGGGCACAAGATAGCCCATTCTTCCCTCGAACGATTCCCACCACTCACATGTGGCCTCAATGCGCTCAGGCCTTTCCCGATTGAAGGACCGGGCTGCCCGGAAGTGAACAGCTGGCTCCCCTCCGGCCATGACACTGTCAAAGGCTTGCCTAAAGGGAAACCCGGGACTTGGGGTCAGCTCCAAGGTCCGCAGCCATCACCTTCCTCTCCCGGTGTCCCTACCTCTTACCCAAAACGTGTCTCCTTCCGCCTCTTTCGAAGCAGGATGAGAGCCAGGGCCGCAGCCGTCACCAGGGCTGTCAGCACACCCAGGACCACAGGCACCCAGGATGTACGGCTGTGCGGAGGGCCTCGCTGGCCTGTGGGAGACAGAGGTATGAGGTAGGCTGACACCAAGGAGTCCCTTTAAAACTTTCTGATGATGGCCGTCTGGCCTGGTCAAGAGATTCCCTTAAGTCAAGTAAGGACCTGAGTAGAAAAAGGCTCCAAAGGAAGGCCTGAGAGTTCCTACCCTGTGAGTGACAGGCCCTGGCTATCGGGACCTACAGCACAACCGGACAATGAGGTCTCGTTTAAATATTAACCCTAGCTTCAACTGCTTGACTCTGAGTCTTTGGGGCTATTGGAAGGTAAGGTGCTGCCAGCCTCCTAGGGCGCCCCTGAAAGCCCTCCTCCTGTCCCCTCTCTCTGTAGGACTCACCTGCATGGTCATGAGAGGAGACCACCAGTGGCTGACTCCAGGGCCCACAGCCAACTGCATTGGAGACGCATACACGCACAATCAGGTCCTTCTGAGGATCCCAGACTGTCAAGTTGGCCCAGGTCCTTTCCACTATCAGTTCACCCTGCAGCCAAGAAAAGCCCCCATCCCACCTGAGTCAGAGGAAAAGGCCTCCAACTGGGGCCGGTGGGCAGAGAAAGGTCTAGGTGGGAACATGGGAGCCCAGGGCCAGGGCAGTGCTATCACATTCCTGCCCCTTCAGGCGGCAGGGGCCTCTCCAGAACACAAACAAGGCTCAGTCCCTGGAATGCAGAGGTGGGGGATGGGAGGGAACTGGGCTGTGGATAAAAAGGCCTTATCTGTGCCCTCCCCCTAGTTTGTGAAGAAATGTGCTTCCTGCTTTACACACAAAGTAGCCAATGGATGCAACCCTAACAGGAAACATAATCCAATAAGAAGTGCAGCCTGTAGGGGAAGATGGGAGGAGCAGGCTTCCTGGGGTAGGGGCGGCCCAGCCCACTAAGACTCCCAGGCCTACCAAGGACAGCCATTCTGAAGCCAAAGGCCTTAGGGCCCGGCAGTGACTCTGGACACCTAGAGAGTGGAGGCCTCGGCTTCTCTTACCTGGGTTCCGTTGTCTTGAACCCAGGACAGTGTATAGGGTCCCAGAGGGCTTTCCAAAGGGCCCTCAGAGATCACTTCTTCCCACTCCAGGATGAGACCTGAGTCTGTGCGGGTGGCACGGAGGTTCTGGGGAGCGCTGGCTGGGGCTGTACCCAAAAAGAGAAGGTTGCTAAGAGCCCTGCCCTCCCCACCATCACCATCCCATGCAGACCGACGGAGCAACCCCCACGAACTAAACAGTTAAGAGATCAACAGGTGCGGGGAGAGCTTGTCTCCCAGTTCTGACTGCTTCACCCATGTCCTGGGGAGGAGGGTTTAGCAAGGGCAGCGCCCCTGCTAGGCAGAGTTTTCCTCTTAACTGCCCTGGTGCCGGCCTCAGCCAGATTCTTCACTACCTTGCAATTGCTAAAGAGCTCCAAACAAGTTCCCACCATGGGGTCTTTGGATTCATTGTGCCCTCTTCCTGCAGTGATATTTCCCCCAGCATGGCTCCTTCCTTATCAGTTCCTAAACCATCCTGGGGCCCTCTATATCTGATCTGATCTACTTTGCTCATCTATTCCACTCACTAGAACTAGAGCTGCATGGGATGGGGGTAAGATTTATCTAGTTCCTAAGTTTGCTGCTGGCACTCAGAGTTTGTCAATTGATGCATAAAGCCCGCTCTCAGGTAGCTCCTCTCCCAGGCAACTCCATCCAGAGCTGGAGTTGACAAGGTCCTTCCCCCGCTCCAGCCCTGACCAGCCATTCTGCTCCGGAAGTTCCTTACCTAGGCCTTTTGTCCGAAAGGGCACCCAGTCAGCATATGGGGAAGGCCCCAAGGCATTGGCACAGCGCACCCTGAGGCTGTAGTTGGTAGCAGGTGCCAGGTCACGGAGAAGGCAGGTAAAAGGTGGCACAGGGACCACGACAGCCAGGACCTCCCAGCCTCCTGGGGCCTGTGTCACCTATAGAAAAGCAGAAAACTAATAATGTAGAGGGAGACAAAAGATGGGATAGGTATGAGTATGTGGTGGGGAGACTTGAGCTAATGCCTCCTCTAAGTCTATCAGCAAACACTTGTGTAACCCACCCCTTCCCACCAGCCCCCCTCTAATAACACACCAGGTTCCACACTACCTGCCATGCCTTTGCAAATGCTTTTCCCTTTGTTTAGAATGACCTGCTCTTCCTAGCAAAGTCCAACTCATCCTTTAAGACAGTGGTTCTCAACCTTCTGGCCCTTTAAATATAGTTCCTCATGTTGTGACCCAACCATAAAATTATTTTCATTGCTATTTCATAACTGTAATGTTGCTACTGTTATGAATCATAATGCAGGATGGTCTTAGGCGACCCCTGTGAAAGGGTGGTTCGACCACCAAAGGATCGCGACCCACAGGTTGAGAACCGCTGCTTTAAGACAACACAGATACTACTTTCTCTGTGAAAGCCTTTCTCAACTACTCCAGAAAATTCATGCCCCTTTGTGTTTGGTGCACAACGTGGTTAGAGTAGTTACCACTTATTGGCACTGTTTGTATGCCAGCCACCTCAAAACCAGAGCTTCTCAAGGGCAGGGTGCTGGGAGCCTAGGGACACCATGAACCAGGCCTTCACCTCCCATTTTGGGAGCCTGTGGCAGCAGTACAAATGGAGATCCATATGGCTAAATATTTAAATGTTATAAATCAGCTAACAAATTATTAAATAAAATATTTCTTAGTATATTGACAAACAAAGCTTCAAATCAACCTGGAAAGTCAGGTTTGCATTTATAATCCTCCAAATCCTTGGACTCCCAAGCCAGAATGTGGTGGCACAAAGATCTGTACCGTGAGGGGTGTCATGTGCACCCATCCCCCCACAAATGACTGCCTGTTGGACATGGAGGTGCACATACCATACCCTCCCAAGGATGCAGCAAGGAAGAGGCCCACACAGGTCCGGGAGCAGACTTGCCATAAGACAAGAAATCCTGAGTGTCTAGAGTACGGTATGATATGGGGAGAGGCGGGGGTGCTGTCCTCATGATCTGGATAGGCCCGTCCCACTTGCCCAGGAGGAAGGGGTAAAGGGGTGCAGCTCAAGGAGGGTCAGAGTGGGGTCCTCTAAATGGTGGAGCCCAGAGCAAGGGCCTCTCCTGGGGGAACTGCCTCAAATTGTTTCAAAGGTGCTCATTGCCTTTAAAAAAATAATACTTTTATTTATTTTGTTAATCCTCACCTGAGGATATTTTTCCATTAATTTTTAGGGATAGTAGGAGAGAGAAAGACAGAGAGAAGCATCGATGTGAGAGAAACACATTGACTGGTTGCCTCCAGCACGAGCCCCGACCAGGATCTGGGCGGGGGAGAAGCACCGCAATCGAACCCAGGACCCTTTGGTCCGCAGGCTGACGCTCTATCCACGGAACCAAACTGGCTAGGGCTCATTACCTTTTGAGTAAACATCTGAAAATAAACCTGCATCACCTCTTGTTTTCAATATCACCTTACCCAAGTTTTTCACTCTCTGGGGCTTAGCACCCTCCTAGTCCCCTTGTTCTCTTTGGCATGATTTAGGAGGTGAGGCATGAGAGTGCAGGTATCAGATAAATCAAAGGTCTGGGTTTTCGTCAACATGAAAAACCCTTCCAGACATCCCAAATCTACTCTAGGGATTTGCTTTCCAGCCTGAAGAATGCATGAATCTCAGCCAACCTGCAGCCACCTGGTTGCCAGAGCACCCTATGATAACAGGTGAGGGAATGACGCTTGAATAGAGCTGGAGGCCAGGCCCCATGGGCAAGTCTAGCGAATCGAATGTGATACCCCTGTCCACAGAGTGCCACCAAGGCAGCCAGAATGAACGTGGCACGGCCAGGAGAGCCCGTCCCACCCTCTCAGTTTACCTGGACTGTACAGGACTGAAGCACAGCTCTGCCATCAGCACCTGGCGTCCAGGCCACACTAGCATTGCTGCTGGAGAGCTTTGTCACCGTGATGTTGAAGGGGGCTGCGGGCAGTGCTGTGGATGGGAACTCAGAGTCAGTGCCCTGGAGTTCAGTGCCCGGGAAGGGTATGAGAGAAGGGGACAGAAGGTATGGGAATCAATCCCTCCCTAGGGTCTGCCCCTCTTAAACTAAAGATGACCACTCGGCACTCCCAGGACCACAGTAATAGACAAGCCAAGCAACCAGGAGGAGACGATGCTCATACCGGGAGAGTGCCTAGGCTATGGAGAGAGAGGCCACCTCTCCCTGAATTAGGGGCTCTGTCTGATCAAGGAAAAGGATAAGGTAGTGGGAGTGGGGGGTGGGGTTGGAGGTGGGGGAGGGAGGCCTTGGGAGAGCAAGTCACTGCAGCCACAGCCCATTCCCTCCCTCTGTGCGAACCAGCCCTTCGGGTCTCCTCTATCATCCTGCCAGGCTGTTTTCCCCTCCCCCGCGCCCGCCACGTGGGGCTGGCAGAAACAAGGTTGGGCATGAGCCTTGACCATCTCCTGCTGGCTCCCTCTCCCTCCTCCCAAGCGCTCTGCTTCGAGATGGGAAATCTGCTGTGACGTCAGGTTTCTATTCTCATCTCAGCCTCAGCAGGGTCTCAGGTGCTCCCACTAGGAATGGAGCTCTGCCAATTAACCCCTCATCCTCAGGCCCCAGCAGGACTGAGATTCTGCCTTCCCCCACTGCTCGCAGAAAATGCCCCTGCCTCACCTACCCCTCTCCTCCCCCGTCCTCCTACCTTGAAGACGGACCGTGGCTGGGCGGGAAGAGGCCAGGCCTTTCCGGTTGTGAGCTTCGCAGGAGAACACAGTGCTCTGGGTCACCCCTGGGGCCAGAAAACCTCAGTCAGCTCCCTCCCACCCGCCCGGCAGCAACTCCCACACTAGAAGTCCCTCCAGCTAAAGGAAGGGGCTAGAGAGTGGGGTACGGCAGGAGGAACAGGGGCTTTGGAGTTTAATGAGCCCGGGTATAAATCCAAAGGCTGGGGCTCTGTCTTCTCATCTCCCTAATGGGAGAACGATGAGAACCAAATGACGGAAAGTGCATAGCACACAGTAAGCACTTGAGAAATGCTATACCCGCCTCCCACCTCAAGCCCAGCTCCCGAAGACAGCACAGAACTGCCTCCCTTTTCTGGCCACTCCTTTATTGCACATTCCAGAGCCCCTCTCTGTTTGCTCTGCCTGCCATTGCTGCATTTGCAGATTCTTTGCCTGGCAATAGTTCTCAGCTCCTTTTGCAGGTGTCTTGTCTCTAATTCCTCGGGGGCTGGAGAGGTGGTTTCTATTTCTCTTGTTTTCCCTCCATCCCCTGTGGTGCCTAGCAGTGTGGTATGTGGAGTAGGAGTTCAGGGAGTGCTTATTATCAGGCTGGCTGCCTGAGGGTCCCAACCACGCACATCTAGCGAGAACTGAAACCCAACCTCCCTTCCAATCTGCTCCAACCCAGCATCTCCTAAACAGGACCTGCCCTTGTTTCCAACAGGTCCTGCAGTCCACCTTGTCTCAAGATTCGTATTGCTAAGGGACTCAGCAGATCAGTGCCTGCCCCAGCAGAGGAGAGAGCGTAGGTGAGGCAGGGGCATTTCCTGCCAGTACACGACACCAAGCTCAGACAACAATCTCTTTTGGCCAGTTCAAGCCTCCACCAGAAACATTTTCACAGATAAGTGAGCCTCACAGGCATGTGAGGTATGTGCCCAAGGATCTTGGGGTCCAGGTGGATGTGCAGGTGTGGCTGCCAGTAGGTTAACTGTGTGGAGATATGCACAGATACCGTTGTTTAGGAAAACAATACAAGGGCCATTAGGAGAGGAGGCCCTGTATTTTTGTGCCGGCCTCCCCTCCCCATTTTCCTTCCCCCTGCCATTCCCTGCTCTGCAGCCTGAGACTAGTCTTCTAGGCACGTCTGCCAGACACTCCTCCTAGCTCTGCGTGGGCTGGTTCCTGGCTCCTTTTCTTTTGAGGAGTGAGGGGTGGAGGAAGAATGGGTGCCCCTGTTCCCTCCCAATTCATCTCCCAGGGCCAGCTGTACACAGCCTGCACTGAGCCAGGGAGAGAGGCTCCAGCATCCTCCTTCAGCACACACAGCAGGGTCACCACTAATCTGCCCACCCAGCCGGCCTAGCACACCTCATTAATGAGCTCAGCAATGGTACAGCTCACATACCCAGCACCGGGGTTTGCTCTGGACACTCACAACAGCAAACAGTGACTGAAGCAGATTTGAACTCCGCCGGCCCCACCACCCCGGCTCAAAAGCCCTCCTGAGGCTGCTCACCTGTTACGTTTAAAACAGAAGGAGAGGGAAAAGGTCCCCCGACCTTTGTGCCTCCTCTCCACCAGATAATGGTAACAGGTTCAGGGGGACCCACGGCCTCACAAGACAGTTGGAAAGAGGCATTGGGTGGTACTGCCAGATCTTTCGGCTCCACGGTGAAAAATGGCACACCTGGGGAGAAAAGGAGCATGGGACTGAGCCCTGCCACCTCTCAGCTCCCAACTGCCCAAACCACAAGTTTGCTCTTTGAAGCCCTGGCTGCAGAAGGTCCCACAGGCCCTATGGTTGGGTCTACGGCACAGCAGGAACTAGCTTGACAGGAGAGCTCTTCTTTGACCCCCTGAGGATGCAGTTTATGCTGTCCCCTTGGGCATGGCAGATTCTCCCTTCCCAGACCTTCTCTGACAGTCCTTCTCTGAGCAAGAAAGGGGGCAGAGGGTGGGGAGCTGGGAGAAGGGCAAAAAGGGAGAAGTGGGCGGGAGCTTGAGCAGAGTTCTGCTGGCAGGACCCAGATCCAGTTCAGAGCCCTTTGTTACTTTCTTAGTCACTTTGTTTTCCTGGGCTGAAAAGCTCTGAGCTCCCACAGCTGCGGATCCTTCCTCCCCTCCCCCCTGCTTTCCCCCTTCTGGCCTGGCCACTTGGCAGAATAGGGTCCAGCCCCAGATGGGTGCTTGAGGCTATTGTTCAGGCAACTGAAACTGACTTGCATCCCATAAGTTGTGAGCCCTAGTTGCCCCTTTGGTTCTCAAATAGCCAGATTCCAGTGGGTATGATCTTGTGATGTATGTAGGGGGTGGGCCTGGAGCCTGGTACAATCAGGCATCTTTCTCCCACTGAGCTTTCTTCTCCAGAGTTGTGGTCACCAGCAGACAGCCACGTGCCCCCTCACCTTCTACCGTGAGCCACACTGGGGGGGAGATCTCGGTTTTGCCCCCATCTTCCACCTCGCACCAGTACCGGCCTGCATCAGAACGCTCCACTGACTTCAGGCTGTGGAAACAGGACACCAGGCTCACCTCCCAAGGTCAAGGGGGGCAGCTCTGCTGGGCAGACTCAATGGGCTCAGCCTGCCCTTACTTCTGGAAGTTTCCACAGGTGGCCAAATAAAGAAACCACAGACCTCTGGGCATCAGTATTGCCCCCAGCTCCCAGCGTCCCCAGCCTGGCATCCCACACCTTCCCCCACAGTCCTGCACCTGAGGAAGCCGATCCAGTGCTGCTCGCTGACTGAGACGTACATCTGATTCAAGCCCTGGACCATAGCCCCGTCCTTCATCCACAGTATGTCAGGATCCTCCATCCCCTCCACACTGCAGTTGAGACTCACCGGCTGCCCCTGAGACACTGTCAGCTTCAGCGGGGCTCCCATGAGCTTCAGGCCTATGAGGTGGGAAGGAGAAGGTGTCAGCCCACTTGAGAGGTCCTCTGTCTCTGGAAATATCCCCCATCCTCTTCTAGAACCTAGCTTGTGTCAGAGGGCTCATTCTCAGCCAATGGCTAAGGCAGCAGAGGCAGGACAGCGTGGAAGGGACTTAGACCTGGGCTGTGGGAAGGGACATGACAGACTCTCCATTTCTGCCACTGCCAAGTTCCCCCCATCGCTAAGGAAGTGATCTCTTCCCCATGCCTCCCCAAAACCAAAAAGAAGTCAAGCCAGGCTGAACCAGTGGGGTGTTCCCACATACCTGGAGCAGGTACCGCCTTGTGATTGACTGCTGTACCCAGTCAGTACAACAGGCAACCAGTTCTCCACCCAAGATGCCAGAGCCCAGACCTGCACTGTAGCTGGCACCCCCGCCCCGTACCCCACCCAGGCAAATGAAAGGAGGCTGAAGACGGGAAGGAGGGGGTGCTCCCCTGAAGTGGAGAACATATGGCTGCAAAACCACGTCAGATCAAACACATGGCAGCCTTCCTGGCAGACGCCTGCTCTATTAATACCTGAATGTGTGCAGGGGCGAGTGCTAGGAAGGTAGGAGGTAGAAGGGAGTGGGGGGGAGGCCTGAATGGGGAGCCCAAGACCCCTGAACTACTCTCAAACCAACAGAAGCCACCCTCTGAACACTACCCTCTGCGTGCGTGCGCACACAGACACACACACCTCCTGGTGTTTTTAAGCAGAGAAAGGCAGGTGAACTAGCTACATGCCTGAAATCCAGTCCTGCCTCTTCCTGCCTTTTACTGTGTGACTCTAGAAAAATCCTAAACTCTCTGAGACGCACACCTCTCAAACACTTGTCACTCTTTCTCTTCCCTGAGAGGCGGCTATGGCAAGGAGTGCGGTTTCAAGAGAAGGTGCCAGCTGGGTGCCTGCCACTCTGGCCTGTGTTTCTTCCTTAAACCTTAATCTGTCCCGACCGGTCACAGGACAAGAAGGGCCAGCCTCATACACCCACACAGGCGCAGCAGTCCCAGGGGTGTGTAGTGTAAACTTGAGGATCCGGAGTGTTGCAAGGGGCTCTCCAGTGGCTGTCAACTGCCTCCGTGGCTATTTGGGAACACAAGGCTAACCCCCCAAAGACTAGCAACCTGGTCCCAGCTGTCACCCCCAACACTCCAGGCTTCGGGAAGCTCAGTGGGCACAGGCACTAGAGTATGCCCTGACGTGTTCTGCCACCCGGCACCCTCACGACCACTGTACACAAGTGGTCCCTCCTGGGTGCTCAGCCCCAGCCCCTGTAGTTCCAGAGAGAGAGACCCTGCTGTGCGGGGTGGGCAGAATGGGGTCCCCAGAACCGGGAGGGGAGAGCAAACAACTGGGAACATGGAGGTGGGAGAATCCGGTTGCAAACGCCCCCGCTAACCGCACAGCCCCACTCCTTTCCTTTCCACCCCGACAGAGGAGCCCCGGACGAGAGAAAGTTGGGGGTGGGAGCCCCGAGAT
>NW_006383006.1:4427833-4435091 GCF_000327345.1 Myotis davidii
GCACCCCCGGGCTACCCCGGGCCCGAGCCCGAGGATCGGGATGGGTCCCCGGGATGGGCACCCCAGCCACGCCCCTCCTTCCCCAAAACACAATCCAGCGTCTTTTCAAACCCCAAACTCCAGGTCCTTCCCCTGAAAGCCTTGCTGGAAGCCTCCACCGCATCCCAACTTCTGTCCAGACTCGGACTCCGAAGCCCAGCACCTGCCTCCCGGGATATAAAGCGTCTCAATGCCTCAGACACTCCAGCCCCCAGCCCTCTCCCCCCACAGTGTCCTGACTCGGTGACTCGGGGCTCCCGGAACCCCTCGGATCTCCTGGAACCCCTCGTGCTTCTTTCATGAGCCTTTCACCCAGTTTCCCCAATTCATGCTTCACTTCCCACCCCTTTATCTCCAAGGCCTTGGGCCTTGAGTCTTGAGTTTTCCAAGCTCTTCTTGGTAATCCTCGGGTTGTATCTGCTTTGCCAAAGCCCAGTAGCCCACATCTTTGGGAGTTGTTCTTCTTCCTAGTTGCTTCCTCAACTTCTACCCCCCACCCCACCCCCCAGGGCATGTTATGAAAGTTGGCTGTATTATTACAATAGCCAATAAAACATTAGTTATTGCCGGAACCGGTTTGGCTCAGTGGATAGAGCGTCGGCCTGTGGACTGAAAGGTCCCGGGTTCGATTCCGGTCAAGGGCAAGTGCCTGGGTTGCGGGCACATCCCCAGTAGGGGGTGTGCAGGAGGCAGCTGATCGATGTCTCTCTCTCATCGATGTTTCTAGCTCTCTATCTCTCTCCCTTCCTCTCTGTAAAAAATCAATAAAATATATTTTTAAAAAAACATTAGTTATTAATAGGACACCTTGCACACAGTAGGCGCTCTGTAAATAAATAGGCAGATGCCTGTGAAATAATTTCCTCAGCGCTTGGCCTGTCCCACAACCAGTAATCACTAGGGTGGCTGTGCCCACGGACATCCTGTCGCGCAGATGCAGAGCTGGTTCCAAATCTAGGCTTCCAGACGTTGCCCTCCCCTTGCCCTGGTCTTGACTTGGGCCCTGGGGCTCACTCCGGAGGGCCCTTCCCAGAACTCCGGGGCGGGGAGGAGGGACAAGCCACTTAGGCCCCTGTTTTTCCACAGCCACATGGGATCTTCCCAGGGATCTTTCCGAGCAGCCGGAGCCTGCCTCTTCCTCACTTGGCCCCATCAGTGCTTGTTTGTTAATTACTAGGAAAACAACAAGAGTGCTGGAGGAGCCTCAGACCCAGGTGGGGGCGCCCCCAGGCGGCAGCACGGGGAGAGACTCCGGAAGCGCTGTCTGTTGCATCGCAGGGGCCGAGTCTTCGGTTTAGCTGAGCGCTCTACCAATTTTCTTGGACACTGTGGGATGGCTCCAGGACCCTTTCTTAAAGGGAAAATAAAAGTTTTTTTTGTTCTGTTCTAGAACCCACAGATTCTGAGCTTGGGCCGAATCGGATCAGGGCAGGCAGACAATAGTCTGGGACTGAAACCAGATTCGCAAGGGCCGCTACAAGGGCGATGTGGCTGCTGCCCGTCCTGCTCTTGATTGAGCACTTGTCACTCCTCAAGGCTCTCGCCCCCACCTCTCCTCTCCTCAGGACTACACATGTGCAGCGGAAGGAAGCCTCCTTTTTTAAAAAAAGTATATTTTATTGATTTTTTACAAAGAGGAAGGGAAAGGGATAGAGAGTTAGAAACATTGATGAGAGAGAAACATCCATCAGCTGCCTCCTGCACACCCGCTACTGGGGATGTGCCTGCAACCTAGATACATGCCCTTGACCGAAATCGAACCCAGGACCCTTCAGTCCGCAGGCCAATGCTCTATCCACTGAGCCAAATCGGCCAGGGCAGGAAGCCTCCTTTTATTGACTCTGACTGATGTTGGAAAGACCCTTCCTAGAGAATGGTAAACCCAGAGCCCAAGCCCAGCCTTCCACTTCCTTCCCTCCCCGCATCCCCTCCCTGCTACTTCCTGAACTCTGACAAAGAATCCCAGCCCAAGGGCCATCATTTCCCACTCGTCAAATTGGCTTCTCCGACATGTCATGGATGCCATTGCATTCTTTACTCAGAGCCTTGTCCAACTTCCTATCTCAGCTGCAGACCTGAGGCACGGCACTGTGCCCCTCCAGCAGCACACTTCCCCTGTGGGGCCAGGAGCCCTGAGTTCCTGCTTCCTCTGCCCCTCCTTCTGAATCCCTCCCAATTCTTAGTATTTCTACTTGCGGAGTAGTGCGGACTATAGGGTCATGATCTTCAGAGTTCCCAGATCCTACATAGGATGCTTGCCTTCCTGAGCCCTCACTCACACCCATTCTTCTTACCTATCTCCTCTCCCCCCACCCCCCATGGTATAGAACTTACTTTAACGGTATGCAAGCAGGTGTGATTTTGTGGGAGAGGTGTGTAGGTGGGTGAGAGGGTGTGCATTGTGATATATGAGGGAGGGTGTGCATTTATGCAAACTCTAAATGTGACTGACGCTATGTGGGTGGATGGGGAGAAAGTGTGTGTGTGCGCGCGCGTGTGTGTGTGTGTGTGTGTGTGTGTGTGTGTGTGTGTGTGACTGGAGGAGGTTGGCTGCCTATGCCTGCAAAAATCTCCCTTCCTTCCATAAACGCATTGCTTGGAAGGAAACTAATCAAATCAACAGGAAATGTATTTGACCTAATGCAGGCGCAGCTGTCCCAACAATTCCTGTCCTCAGAACAGAACAGGGGCCAGCTATGATCTATCCCCGGGGAGTAAGAAGGGCCTGCAAGGGAGAGGAAGGGCCCAACAGTCCCTTATGGATGGAGCTAGCTAGGTTGAACGCTAGCATTTCCTTACTCAGGTCAATTAAGTATCTGCCCACTCTCTGCCTTCTCAGGAAGCAGTGGCTTCGTTTTCAGAGTTGGGGGGCAGGGCAGGGGTGCGGGGGACAGGACTGGGGACAGTAGACCAAGAGGATACCAAGGTGAGCCATGGAGTCCTGGTAGTTTCCCCAGCCCTATGCCCAAGGACCTATTCTTTCCCAACTACTGGTTAAAGAGGTGAGAGTTGGGAAGTTTCACTTAAGGAATGGGGCAGGCCACAGATTATGTTCTTCATCATCTTAGAGCAGTGGTTCTCAACCTTCTGGCCCTTTAAATACAATTCCTCATGTTGTGACCCAACCATAAAATTATTTTCGTTGCTACTTCATCACTGTAATGTTGCTACTGTTATGAATCGTCATGTAAATATCTGATATGCAGGATGGTCTTAGGCGACCCCCGTGGAAGGGTCGTTTGACCGCTGAAGGGGTCGCGACCCACAGGTTGAGAAGCAGGGAATCTGTGCCGTGGGGCTTGGGGGAAAACGACCTGCAGGTGTGGTTCCAGGGGTGGTGGGGATGGTTGCTGTGCCTGCTAAACACACCGCGCCTGAAATTCCTCAGCCAAAAACAGTGCCACTCCGTGCCGAAGATGAAGCAGAAAGGTAACTCCCTAGAAGTTTGATTTGTAATCACAGGGGACTTTCAAACAATGAGACTTCCCCCCAAAAGCAGATTTAGGAAGTAGGAAGAGAGCAATAAGTTTGGGGTTTCTGAACCAGCAGACGAGTCCAAATGTGGGAAAGAAAAAAATTTGTCCTCTTCAAAATTTCACTTAGGGATGGCAGAGTTTCGCCTAAAGAGGAAGTGTTTCATGTGTGAGTGTGAGTGTGAGTGTGAGTGTGTCTGTGTGTCTAAATACCCCATATCTGGCCCTGGCCAGTGTGGCTCAGTTGGTTGGCCTGTTGCCAGTACACCAAAAGGTGGCAAGTTCGATTCCTGGTCAGAGCACATATCCAGGTTTTGGGTTAGATCCTGGTCCGGGCACCTACAGGAGGCAACACAATGTTCCTCTCTCTCTCTCTCTCTCTCTCTCTCTCTCTCTCTCTCTCCTTTCCTTTCTCTCAAATCAATAAAAATATCCTTGGGTGAGGGTTTAAAAAAATTATATCTGGCTGTCTGTATTTCTCTTTTTGACTTGACCCTCTCTAACTGCAGCCTGGCAACTGAGGCATTTCTGACTCTATTTTTATTAAAAATGTTTTTTAAAAATATATATTTTATTGATTTTTTACAGAGAGGAAGGGAGAAGGATAGAGAGTTAGAAACATCGATCAGCTGCCTCCTGCACACCTCCTACTGGGGATGTGCCCGCAACCAAGGTACATGCCCTTGACCGGAATCGAACCTGGGACCTTTCAGTCTGCAGGCAGACGCTCTATCCACTGAGCCAAACCGGTTAGGGCTGGAGTGGATCTTTGATTACAAAATCCACATTTTTAACCGGTTAACAGTTAATCCGCACTATTAACTGATGAATAGTTAATCGGCATTTTTAACCAGTTAATAGTTGATCGGCATTAACTGGTTAATAATTACTCTGCATTATTAACCGGTTAATAATGCGGATTTTGTAATCAAAGAAAACATGATAATTTCAAGAGAAGCATCAAAAGTGCTTTAATCACCGAAACCAGTTTGGTTCAGTGGATAGAGCGTCGGCCTGCGGACTGAGGGGTCCCAAGTTCGATTCCAGTCAAGGGCATATACCTCAGTTGTGGGCACATCCCCAGTGGGAGATGTGCAGGAGGCAGCTGATCGATGTTTCTCTCTCATTGATGTTTCTAACTCTCTATCTCTCTCCCTTCCTCTCTGTAAAAAATCAATAAAATATATATATATATTTTTAAAAGTGCTTTATTCAAAGTAATGTCCATCACTAGCTACACATTTCCCCCATCTTTCAGGTAATTTATGGATACCGTCCCAATAGAACTTTTCTTGTTTTGAGGCAAACCATTCAGAGACCCAATTTTCCACTTCTTCGTACGTTTTGAAGTGCTGCTCAGAAAGTGCATGTGCCATCGATCGGAACAAGTGGTAATCTGAAGGAGCAAGGTCTGGTGAATATGGCAAGTGGGTTAATACTTCCTTAACTGGTTTTGAAGTGTGTGATAGTGCATCATCATGAAGCAAAATTACTTTGCCACGTCTTCTGGAACATTCTGGTCATTCACGATCAAAGCGTGGTTGAAATTGATTATTTGTTGTCCATATTGATCAGTATTAACGTTTCCACCTGGTTTTAGAAGCTCATAATACACCACACCTTCCCGATCCCACCAAACACAGAGCATTGTCTTCTTTCCGAAGCGATTTGGCCTTGCAGTCGATGTTGATGGTTGACCTGGATCAACCCATGATTCTGTGCATTTGGGATTCTCAAAATAAATCCACTTTTCATCGCCAGTCACAGTTCAATGCAAAAAAGCCGTTCTTTCATGCCGTTGAAGCAACATTTTATTGATGACTTTTTGGTTTTCCATTTGTCTTTCGTTCAGTTGATGTGGCACCCATTTTCCTTCCTTTAAAATCGTTCCCATTGCTTATAAACGACTGGAAATTGTTTACTGAGCAACGTTTAATCTTTCTGCAAGTTGTTTTTGAGTTTGACACGCAGCTTCATCCAAAAATGCTTGTAATTGTTGGTCTTCAAACTTTTTCGGTTGATCTGGATGTTCTTTGTCTTTCGCATCGAACTCATCACTTTTAAAGCATTTAAACCAGCATTCACAAGTATCTTGAGATGGAGCATGTTCACCATAAGCTTCCCAAAGTATTCAGCAGCACTTTTCTTCAAAATAAAGTAATGAATTAAAACTTCCCACAAATGCTCTCTTTTTTTGGCACGAAATTTGACATTTTTAAGTGTAAAAATATCTATGATATTAACACCTTCAGAAAATTTGATATATGAAGTTTTGAAGCTTGTTGTCAATATAACAAAATACCATACATATCAAATCACATATATATCAACATATGTGTAACTCTATCTATTGAAAAAAATCCTCATTATTAACTGGTACATCTAGTTCTATAGAATACCTGGAAACTTGTTGGAAATGCAAATTCTTGGGTCCTATTACAGACCTACCAAATCAGAAACTTTTAAGGATGTGGCCCAGCAACCTGTTTTAACAAGCCCTCCAGGTGATTGGTGCCTGCTGAAGTTTGAAAACCACTGGACTAATTATTGGCTGCCCTAAGATGGCCTTCAATCAAGCAATGACTTACTAAGGTCCTTGCATAGCAATATGCTTGGTGTTGGGCAATCTGCTGACTGTTATGGAAAAGAAGGCCTGATGCCCGCAAGGAACTTATAGTCTATTCAAGGGAACAAAACACATGCTAGTTATAGTTGATATTTAGTAGTGCTTCCCAACATGTCACACAAGTGGTACAGATGGAATGTTCCAAGAAAAGTTCAGTGACTAACCAAGTTGGCCAAGGTTTTAGAGTTGACTCCAACTAGGCCTTAAAAGAAGAGAAACGAAATAGATCCAGAGACATAGAAGCACAGAACAGACTGCAGAATCTCAGAGGGAAGGCAGGGGAGGGTGGGTGGGTGGGAAGAGATCAGCCAATGAACTTGTATGCATATGTGCCTAACCCATAGACACAGACAATAGGGTGGAGAAGGCCTGGTGTGGAGGGGGGACATAGAAATATGGAACAGACTGCGGAATCTCAGAGGGAAGGCTGAAGTGGGTGGGAAGAGATCAATCAAAGAACTTATATGCACAACCCATGAGAACAGACAATAGTGTGATGATGAAGGCCTGGGGCAGGGGGTGCAGGAGGGCTAGAAGAGGTCAATGAGGGAGGAAGGGGGGTGTATGTAATACTTTCAACAATAAAGATTTAATTAAAAAAAAAAAAGAAGAGCAAGGCCCTGGCCATTGTGGCTCAGTTGGTTGTGCACCTAAAAGTTGCCCATTCAATTCTGGGTAAGGGCACATGCCGGGGTTGCAGGCTTGATCCCCAGTGGGGGTGTGCAGGAGGATGGATTACTCACTCTCACATCAATGTTTCTCTCCCTCTCTTACTCCCTTCCTTTCTCTAAAAATCAACTTAAAGAAAAGAAGAAGAAAGACTTTGGAATAGGGTGGAAGGGAAAACAAGAGTTCCAGTGAGGGGCACTGGCATGCACAGAGGCAGACCGCTCCCTGCGGAAGTCGCCTCGCGGGCAGCGGGACTGCTTTCTGATGTCTTCCCACCGCAGCTGCGCGCTGGCCTTTGGGCGCGGTGATCCGCGCGGGAGGGACACCCTCTGCCTCTGTCGCGGGTGTTGTGGGTGGACAAGGGCCTGTGCCGGACGGACACCCGCAGGATGCGTTCTGTCGGCACAGAACTCACGCCGTGGAGACGAGGCCAGCGGAGCGCCTGGGCGCT
>NW_006383006.1:4435354-4451909 GCF_000327345.1 Myotis davidii
CGGCCACTGGGGTGGCGGGCCGGGCGCGGCCCTGCATCCCGGCAGCGGCCCTGCATCCCAGCAGCGGCCCTGCATCCCCGGCAGCGGCCCTGCATCCCGGCAGCACGGCCCGGCACTCGGTGATCTCTCTTTGCGGACGCGGGTGATCCAGGAGCACGCGCGACCGCACAGCCCTACGGGGCGCTGTGGGGCCCCGCGGTGTACACGTGTCTTTGGTGATGTTTATTCTTAACTATTTTATTATTTTTGGTGCTATTGTAAGTAGAATTGTTTTCTTAATTTCATTTTCTGATCGTTATTTGCTAACATCTAAAAATACAAATTATATATATATATATATATATATATACCTGTTTCCAAATTTTGGGTATTAAAAGCATGATTATACTTACATTTTTGTCAAGTTTCTGAGCTTTCTCTAAGACTTGAGGAAGATTCATGGTCTCTTGCCTGCACACTCAGAACACCCTCCCACCATCTCCCCGACACCCAGAATTACATATATATGTATGTATATATATCTTTTACAGCCCAAAGTGTCTTACTAATGCAGTACTCTTAGTCCAGGCCTGTTCGCTCCAGTTTGATGGAGTCCCCACGCCCTGCTATGACATTTGTCTGACTGGCTCCTGGTGCATTTTCCTTAGTTCCCCTCGGGTTGTAACAGACTTTTATCGCCCACGGATTGTAAAAGACCTGTTACCAGTAAATACTGTTGCTAGGCTGATATCAACGAAGGATACATGGGAAGGGAATGGCAATAGGCACGAATGAGGGGGAATGAGCTGACATGAATCCAAGGAAAAAGTCTTGGATGCACAATGAATGAACCAGGGTTCCTTAAACAGGGCCCATCTTTATTGCTTTTAGGGGTGAATGAGAGGGAGCCCCCACACGGAAGCAGTGCTGGAAAGAGTTGCACTGGGGAGGCAGCTGGAGTGTCAAGATGCTGTCGAGACCAAAGCCAGGGGAGTCGGAGGTGGACCTGCTGCGATTCCAGAGTCAGTTTCTTGCAGCTGGTGCAGCCCCAGCAGTGCAGTTGGTGAAGAATGAACGTAGGAGAGGTGCCAGCGCCAACCTGGACCGGCCTCGGCTGCAGGATGAGCGGGATGTGGTGATGCTGGACAGTGAGTAGCCGAGTGTGTGAGGCTGAGGAGGAGAGGGTACAACATCAAGGTCTCCTTCCCCTTCCTGATGTGGCTGGGTTCTACCCGTTATTATTTCATGCACTGCATAGCCTCTGTGGCTGCCACCCCATTTTACAGAGGAAGAAACTGAAGCTCAAAGAGGTTCAAGATCTTGCCCAAGGTGACCCAGCGGGAGCCAGGGCTCCCCAGTAGCAGACTTTCTTTCTTTGGCTTTCCCCTAGCCTTCGGACTCTACCTGGGAAGGTATGAGTATCCTCATATCTGGCTTGTTTTTTTTTCTCAGATCTCCCAGATTTGCCCCCAGCTTTGGTTCCTGCTCCTCCGAAAAGAGCCAAGCCCAGCCCTGGCCATCCCCTGGCTGACCATGTGGACCCTGAAGAGAGGCTGAACAGGCACGATCAGCACATCACTGCTGTCTTGACTAAGATTATTGTGCGTCTTACCCTGACTGAGTGGGACAAGGCATCCTGGGGCACAAAGGGTGGGGGTGGTGAGGCTTATGAGTAAAGGGTGATTTAAAAAGATGGGGCTTTATTCTCCTGCAGTGACGTGGGGGTCTGGTTTGGGATCACTGTGTCCTAAAAAGCAAGGTGGGTTTATCACTTCATAGAGTGAGATTCTAGTTGTACAGAACTGGGGCTACTAGGATAGGCTCCAGCCTGGCGAAGTCTCCATATCATCACTCCTTTGTCCTCTGTTGCGCAGGAACGAGATACAAGTTCAGTGGCTGTGAATCTGCCTGTGCCCAGTGGTGTCGCATTCCCCCCTGTATTCCATCGCTCACAGGACAGACAGGTAAACGGGTAACCTTAGATGGTACTTATGGTACAGTCAAGTGAACTTCCTACTGCATCTTCTGCAGATTGGGAAACTTAATAATGATAAGCACCTCTGTTGTTAAAGTGGCACCATATTAAGTACTTTATTTAATCCTCATAATAACGATGTAATGTAAGTAACATTATCCCATTTTTTCAAAAGATAAATGAATTGTTCAACACCATATATCTAATAGATAGAAGAGTCGGAAATCCAACCCAAGTCTGTCAGACTTCAAGACCTGTACTCTTACAGTGCCCTGCTTTTTCTGAGGACTAGGGTTGTGACCGTTGGAAATCAAGCAATTTTCTTTTATCTCTTTGTTCCAGTGACTAGTATAAAGAGGTTGAGAAGAGAATGGGGTAAGGAATATCAGTCACCTGAGTTTTCTTTTTGCCCCATAGAGGAAGCCAGCAACATCTGGTAAGAGAAGCATCTTTGCCCAGGAAATTGCAGCAAGGAGAGGATCTGAAGCCAGCATCCCACCAGTTAGAGGAGTTGTATCTGCCCAGGACCGACCAGAGGGTGAGCTGGGGTTGAAGAGACATGAGCTTGGCTTTTTTGTGACGCAGGATAATAGAGTGATCTTTGGATATACATGTTCCCTGCTTCAAATATGAAATGCATTTGAGCCATTTAAAGAAGAAGCTGTCCTATATTATCATGTTGAGTATTGAATATGGGTGGCTTTGGTCCACATCTGGGACTTAGGTGCAGGGAGAGAGCAGGCCAAGGAAGAGGATAGAAATGGCAAAGACCATAAAATAAAGATAGAAGCCAAGATTCCTTTCATAATGCAAATTACTAGTGGAAGAGCTGGTGGCATGCCCTTGACATGCAGCCTGAACATCTAAGAGCATGGTCAGAAAGTACGATGTTTCTAAGGGAAATCCTCTTATATAAGTCCCAAGGGGAAGAATGAATAGGGGGTGGAGGTAGGGGTCTCTGCTCTGTGCCTAGGAAAGCTCTGGGGCCTCCATCTCTCTCCAGGCCTGATGGGATTGGAGAAGAGAGCCAGACAGCCCAATTGGTACGAGGCAATGAAACTGATCATACACTTCTTCCAGGGGCTGTGACCTGTGAGTCACTCACACCCAGGGAGCAAGATCACCAGCTTCCACGTGGCAGCCAGAACTTCCAGGGACCCCATCTGGTCACAGGAACGGGGCTCAGGGACCAGGAGGCTGAGCAGGAAGCCCAGACCATCCATGAAGAGAACATAGCAAGACTGCAAGCTATGACTCCTGAGGAGATCCTGCAGGAACAGCAGAGGCTGCTGGCTCAGCTTGGTATGGGTACCTGGCTTTCTTCCCGAGACTGGGCTGGGGAGGGACTGCTGCTCACTGAGGCAAGCTTACTGTGATTGCCAGGCATTATGCTGAGGACTTTCCATCGTTCTGTCCTCAAACTGTTCCTGTGAGGTGGGTGGTACCAATCTCACTTACTTATGGAAAAAACAAAAAGAAAAAAACATGAGGCTCAAAATTTTAAGAACTTGCCCCGGCCGGGTTGTTCAGTCGGTTAAAGTAACGTCCTTATGCACAAGGTCATGGTTTTAATCCCTGGTCAAAGTGCATACAAGAAGCAATCATTGAATGCATAAATGAGTGGAACAACAAATGGATGTTTCTCTCTCTCAAATTAATCAATAAAAAATTTTATAAACCAGTAAAAACAAATATTAAAAAAAATTTTTTCTTGATTTCAGAGAGGAAGGGAGAGGGAGAGAGAGGTTGAAACATCATAGATGAGCCCTAGCCGGTTTGGCTCAGTGGACAGAGCGTTGGCCTGTGGACTAAAGGGTCCCGGGTTCGATTTCGGTCAAGGGCACATGCTTGGGTGGTGGACTTGATCTCCAGTAGGGGGCGTGCTGGAGGCAGCTGATGACCCTTCAGTCCGTAGGCCAGTGCTCTATCCACTGAGTCAAACTGGCTAGGGCCAAAACAATTTTTAAGAAACTCTGCCCCAGATCACATAGCTGTTAAGGAACATGGATGAGATATAAACCCAGGTCCATGTGGTTTCACAGGCCCTGATCTTAACCACTCTGCTGTGTGTATTGTACTACCCTAGTGTAACAGGCACTGTATTATAGCTGTTCTCTAATATGGCTGCAGTACACTCTACTATATGATGCTCTACTATACTATTCCTCCCTCCTAGTTTTTGTGCACCAAGTCAGTCTTATTCCAAACTATATATCTAGCCTGGCCAGTGCTGCTCAGTTGTTGAGCATCGACCCATGAACCAGGAGGTCTCAGTTCAATTCCTAGTCAGGGCATATGCCCAGGTTGTAGACTCTATCCCTGATGTGGGGCGTGTAGGAGGCAGCTGATTGATGATTCTCTCTCATCATTGATGTTTCTTTTTTTAAAAATATATTCTTACTGATTTCAGAGAGGAAGGAAGAGAGAGAGAGAGAAACATCAATGATAAGAATCATTGATTGGCTGCTTCCTGCATGCCCCCTAAACCCCCACTGGGGATTGAGCCCACAACCTGGGCATGTGCCCTGACTAGAATCGAACCATGACCTCCTGGTTCATAGGTCGACACTCAACCACTGAGCCACACTGGCTGGGTTCATCATTGATGTTTTATCTCTCTCTTTCTCTGAAATCAATCAATCAATAAAACTATATCTAGCATCTATATAGAGCATAGCATATATTAGGTTTTTAGTGAATATTTGTGCATAAATAAATTAGCTACAAGTGTGCAGGCAGGTTCCAGTGATAGTTATGGGTCATTGAGGCCCCACCAGAGCCCAGGGGCCTCAGTCCAGGGCTGGGAAGTGGCTTGGTCTTGACACCTATAGGCAGTATTCAGGTTTCAGGTCTAGAGGAGGTTAGGGAAGGTCTGCCTTCATCCTCTCTTCCCTCCCCCTCTCCTCTAGATCCCAGCTTGGTTGCTTTCTTGAGGTCTCGCAGCCATACCCATGAGCAAGCGGAAGAAAAGGCCATCGAGGAGCAGAGGGCAGGAGGACCCTCTGTTGAGGTCTCTGGAGAGGAGCCCATTATGCCAACTTCTGCCAGTGAGCCTAGGCAGGAAGATGAGCCTGAGCCAGGAACCCCAGGTTTGGAGAAGGGGTGACATCTTTTGGGGAATAAAAGTAGAGGAAAGAATTCCTTCTGGCGTTTGATAAAAGAGAATCGTCTCCGTCCTTGAACATCTAACATGAATCTTCATTATTTCCTTGAAATCTGTCTTCATTTATTGACATGTATATTCTTTCTGCACATGCTTCCTGTTTTCCTGCCCTGTTACTTCTCCTCTTCCCCCTTCTGGTAAAAGGCAGCAGCGTGTGATGGCGGACTGGCCCCCTCCCCCAGCAGACCATCTCCCTGCCTTAGCTATAGCTGCCCTAGCTGTGGTTCCATCCATCCCAGTTTTCTGCCTCCGCTTTCAGCGTTGGGGGGAAGATGGCAGGGCCAGGGTGATGGGAGAAGAGTGATGCAGGTCTTATGAATATGCCAGACCTGAAGCAGAGAGGCCAGTGGGAGCACTCATTTCCCAGGAACTTGATTATTTCATTAGTGATTAACAAAAGAAGAAATTGAATTATGAGAGCCAGGACCTCCTGCCCCTGGATGAGCTCCAGGCCGGATGAGCAGGTTGGGTGCGGGTTGGGGTGAGGAAGGAAGGGGTTGTTGGTGTGTGTTTTTGTATCTTGCCTCCCTGAAGCAGGATAGCTCCCCCTACTCCTTGTCCCCACTTCTCTGCTCCTGTGACAGGTTGGTACTCGGCAGTGAAGAACTATGTTTTCCCTGATTTATGTGGTCCTTCCTTCTCTGCTCCCTCTCTCTTCTCTTCTTACCTCCTCCTCTTCCCTTTCCCCTCCCTAGGAATCCTTGGGGTCAGTTAGGGGCTAGAGCCCAGGGACTAGGTGTGTTCTGCCGTATTGGGGACAGGACATTTGCCCAGTTCCCAGGATGAAGACTGGGACCCCAGTGCCTCACTGAGCTGAGCCCCTTAGGGAACTGCTTCCATCTCCCCAGCTCTGGCACTGCCTGTGGCCCCCCATAAGGAATGGCTGCACATGGACACTGTTGAGCTGGACAAGCTCCACTGGACCCAGGACCTGCCCCCACTCCGGCGGCAGAAGACGCAGGAGGTGAGGGGCGCAGGCTGGCCTACAAGGGGTGGATTGGGGTGAGAGTGGAGCTGCGGCACTTGTACCCAGAACCCAAGCTCAGGCCCTTTTGTTCCCTTGAGCTTGAGAAACACCTCTTCTTGCTCACCTTCCTGGCACCATAGGCCAGAGGAGCCCATTTCTAATCAGAAGTAGAGCCAGGACCTAAGACCTAAGAGGCCTGGGGTTGAAGGTGAGGAGTGGGTGTGGGGAAGTTGCTGCCCCAGCCCAAGGACCTCTTTTCTCTTCCCATTAGAGGATGCAGGCCCGATTCAGTCTGCAAGGAGAACTACTGGCTCCAGATGTGGACCTGCCCACCCACCTGGGCCTGCACCACCATGGAGAGGAGGCAGAGGTGATCGTGGGGCCCAGGGAGGACTGTGCAGCTTTTGACAACCGTGGAAAAGGACCTCTGGTCAATGCCTTGGACCTGCTATTGCAGGTCATGGCCCATGGCATCCATTCAGGTTCTCAGCTCAGTCTTTCCCCTCGTTCCCTCACTTTCCGGTCAGTTGCCAGAACTTGCCAGTTCTCTCCCTTCCTCTTGGTGCTTCTTAGATAAGAGCCTTGCTCCCTCTTGTCTGCTCAGTCACCATGTCTTCCAACTCTCTCTGCCATGCCATGCCATTCCATCCCTCTTGAGGCTGCCACACTGATTCCTCTGGCCCAGCTCAGGCCTTAGAAAGTTTCCTGGCTCCTTAGCCCCATAAGGCAGCCCTTCCATAGTCTGTCCCTGCCCCCTGGCTCCCGCCGCACCATTCTGTTGCCCTCTCCCCACACACACCCTGTGCTTAAGCACCTCCAGGGCTCAGCTCCTGAGCCTGCTCTGGGAACGAATGCCTTTACCCTGTGTTCCCAGCCAGGCCATGGGAGCCCTGCGCACCCACCGAGAACACAGCACTTTCCAGTTTTCTCTTCTTTCTCTCTTGTTCTCTGGTTGCAAAGTAAATACTAATTATCTTCCTTCTAATCTGCTTTATGTCGTGGTTATTTGTATGCCTATCTTCCCTTCTTTACCAGTTTGAGGATCCATTGAGAGAGATATCGTGTATCTTTGTCTTCCCCGTGACTTCTAACTCAGTGCTTGGCATAGAAGGGTTCCTGTGTATTTGTTGGGGGGTGCTGCCCTGTATCTTGACTCTATGACTTCTTGTCCCTGCCCCAGAGAGCGGGGTACTCCCTGCAGGAGCTGTTTCACCTGACACGCAGCCAGGTGTCCCAGCAGAGAGCACTAGCACTGCATGTGCTGGCCCAGATCATCAGCAGGGTGAGTGGACTGCGGGCTTGGTCCTTCCTGCCCCCCACCTCACCTCTCAATCTTAAGACTTCCCACTTCCTGTGCTTTTCCCTCTGGCTCAGTAGTCCATACACCAGCTGTCTGGGTCAGACTGGGAACGATGGGAAAGTGAAGGGTTTAGGACAGGGATGGGGAATGTCTGGCCCTGCCCAGGTGTTAGGGGTGATTTAATTAAATGTTTGACCAAAGATAGCAGGCTAATTTTGTTGTTGTTGTTAATCCTCACCCTAGGATATTTTCCCATTGATTTTCAGAGAGAGTGGAAGAGAGGGGGAGAGTCACAGAGAGAGAAACATCGATGTGAGAGAGACACATCGATTGGTTGCCTCCAACATGTGCCCTGACACAGGCAGAGGTCAAGCCTTCAACTGAGGTCAAAGTACATGCCCTTGACCAGAATCGAACCTGCAACCCTTCAGTCTGCGGGCTGATGCTCTAACCACAGAGCCAAACCAGCTAGGGCAAGGGTAATTTTCAATTGGTAATTTTGTGTGGCCTGCGAATGATGTTATAAATACCCAAATGGCCCATGGCGGAAAAAGGTTTCCCACCCTAGTTAGGACAAAGACTCTGTAACTTCCCCCTGCAAGCTTTTCTCCTCCTTCTCCCAGGCCCAGGCTGGTGAGTTTGGGGACCAGCTCGTGGGCAGTGTCCTGCGCCTTCTTTTGGATGCTGGTTTCCTTTTCCTGCTACGCTTCTCCCTGGACGATAGAGTGGATGGGGTCATCGCAGCTGCTGCCCATGCTCTTCGAGCTCTGCTGGTGGCTCCTGGAGATGAGGTACAACAGGGATAAGAATGGGGCTTTGAGATATCAGGGTCCCTACTGTTCCTGTGGGCGTGCCCTCCTTGTGCTCCAGGCAGAGCAGAGGGTGGGATAGCAGCATCACCATCTTCTTTTAAAGGCCACAAAGCCTGGAGTCTTGCTCTTCTTCTTTTTTTTGCTTTGTTTTGTTTTGTTAGTCTCACCCAAGGATATTTTTCTCATTGAGTTCTAGAGAGAGTGGAAGGAAATGATGAGAGAGAGAGAAAGAGAGAGAGAAACATCAATGTGAGAGAGACATATCGATTGGTTGCCTCCTGCTCATGCCCCAACTAGGCAAGGATCAAACCCAGGTAAATCCCTTGATCAGGAATCTAACCCGCCACCCTTCAGTGCATGGGCCGATGCTCTATCCAGAGAGTCATACCGGCCAGGATGCCCTTCTCTTATTTGTGGATGGTGCCACTCTCTATTCCTGGGCCCATTTCCTGCTTGACTCCTTCTTCTTCCTACCCCATTCCCTTTCCTCTGGCAGGAACTCCTCGACAGCACCTTCTCCTGGTACCATGGAGCTATGGTGTTCCCGCTGATGCCCACACAGGAGGACAAGGACGATGAGGAAGAAGATGAAGAGCCCTCAGGAGAAAAAGCAAAAAGGAAGAGCCCTGAGGAAAGAAACCAGCCTCCATCTGACCTGGCCCGACATGATGTCATCAAGGTAAAGCTGCTGGGACAGCTGCATCTGTCCCGTGACCTCGAGGGCATGCACATGTCAGGCAAGAGGGGTCACCAAGGCCTGGGGCCCAGCTGCATTTGGCAGTGGATTTCTCTCTCATCCCCAGGGGCTTCTGGCCACCAATCTGCTGCCTCGGCTGCGCTATGTGCTGGAGGTGACCTGCCCAGGACCTTCCGTGGTCCTTGACATCCTGGCAGTGCTCATCCGCCTGGCCCGGCACTCCCTGGAGTCAGCCACAAGGGTGAGAAACGGAGACAGAATGGGAAAGGAGTCCAGCCGGGCCTAGTCTTGACCCTCAGCCTCCCTGCCTCCCTTTCCTCCTGTTCCCCACAGGTCCTGGAGTGTCCTCGGCTGATAGAGACCATAGTTCGAGAGTTCCTGCCCACCAGCTGGTCCCCTGTTGGGGTGGGGCCTACCCCCAGTTTACACCACGTACCCTGTGCAGCTGCTATGAAACTACTTCGTGTCTTAGCCTCAGCTGGTAGAAACATTGCTGCCCGGCTGGTAAGCAGGACGCGGGGCGGGGGTGGGGGTGGTCCTCAGGACAGTGCCGGGCTAAGGCTAAGCATGGCCACTGGACTCTGAGAGGCCTGCTCATGCCATATTTCTTTATCTTGATCCAATTGCTTAGAAATGCAACAAAAATCACCAGTCAGGAACCTAATCAGCTGGAGCCCAGTGTATCCTGTAGGCCTACTCTGTTCTCATGTGAAGGGAGGGCTCCCAGGCCAGAAGAGCCACACACAGATAACGCACACAACACCCCTAGCCATGCAGCCCTAGAGAAGGTGACCAGCATGTGCTTGCTAAAAAGGAGAGGAAGGGGGAAGGTGGGAGGGGGCAGATGCGACAGTGTCACCCTGGCCCGGAGCAATGGAACCAGAGGGGCCGGGAACAGGGCTACGTTGAGTCCATCTCCATAGTGAGAGGACCTGAGGTTACTTGAGACTCCCAGCTGATCCTGATCCCCAGGCTTCCTGTCCACCCTCAGCTGAGTAGTTTTGATCTCCGGAGCTGCCTGTGCCGCTTTATAGCTGAGGCTCCTCAGGAACTGGCCTTGCCCCCAGAGGAAGCTGAGATGCTGATCACGGAGTCCTTCCGCCTGTGGGCTGTAGCAGCCTCCTATGGCCAGGGCTGTGACCTTTACAGGTGAGGAGGACAAGAGGTAGGCTCCCTGGGAGACCTCTCCCATTCTGCACTCTTGCCTAACCTGACTCAACCTTGCCCAAGGTTTCAAGCTTGGAGGGAGGCTGAAAATGAGGAAGAGGGATTCTGGGAGTAATGACCAACCAGGGGAGAGGGGAGCAAATTCTGTGCTGTTGGGTAGATCAGATTTCCCCCTATTGGGAGAAAGCCTTGAAGGGCTGCCTCCTTCCATTCAGCCCCCACCTTCCCTTCCCTCTTTTTTTTTTAAAAATACATTTTATTGATTTTTTACAGAGAGGAAGGGAGAGAGATAGAGAGTTAGAAACATCAGTGATGACAGAGAAACATCGATCAGCTGCCCCCTGCACATCTCCTACTGGGGATGTGCCCGCAACCAAGGTACATGCCCTTGACCGGAATCGAACCCCTCTTGAAATCTCCCAGGATTACCCAGACCGGGGCCTCTCCCTTCTGGTCCTCCTTAACTGTACTGCAGAGCTCTGGGGCAGGCCTGCCTTGTATCTTACATCTCTCTCTCTCTTCTACACTGAGAGGCAGTCATTGTTCTCCCCAGGGAGCTATACCCAGTGCTGATTCAGGCCCTGCAGGTCATGCCTAAGGAGCTCAGCACTCACCTCCCGCAGCCCCTGTCCATGCAGCGGATAGCCTCATTGCTCACTGTCCTCACCCAGCTGACCTTGGCAGCCAGCAGCACTGCCCTGCAACCCAGCAGGTAGGTTACAGCCCTCAGCTGCCAGAAGAGACCTCCTGCCAGGAACTCTGGGACAGGCAGGAGAGTTCCTCCCCAGGGAAAGGGTGGCTAGAGCTTAGAGGGGTGTTCAGGCAGTCAGATCCTCACTGTGGCCCCTTTTGCCATTCCTGTCGTGACTCGGCTGAGGCTAGTCTGTCGGCCACCCCTTCCTTGATCACTTGGACACAGGTGTCTGGGCTCAAGCCTCTTGTGGAGCCATGTCTAAGACAGACCTTGAAGTTGCTGCCCAGACTTGAGATGTGGCATGCTCTGGGCCCAGTGCCCACTGCCTGCTTGCTCTTCCTAGATGCCTACTACCAGACCTGGAGCCAGCAGGTAAGTGCTGCCCGCCTGCCTCCCACCATGCCCTGGGTGCCTGCCTCAGTCTTAACACCCCCCCCACACACACACACCAATCCACTCCTGCTCCCCATTCCCACATCTTCCTACTCTACCTTTTCCTTCCTACCTTTCATTCTCTTTCCACCTCCATACTCAGTGGACTTCCAAAAGCCATGTCGGTGGGGGCCAGAGAACCGCTAGCAGCAGCTCAGCCTCCACGGAGCCTTTGTGCTCTCTCAGGACCCCTCTCAGCAGAGGCCAGAGCAACCCCAGGGTCTTCTCCCTCCACAAGAGTCAGAAGGCAGACACCTCCGAACACTGACTCTTTGGCTCTTGGAATTATGGACTCGGCCTGGGTACCCAGGGTCTAGGAAAATGGGTGTCCTGGGCTGTCAGCTCAGTGAGCCCCTTGGTCCTCCAGCCAGACTTGTGCCCAGGGGATTGGCTTCAGGACATGGAGCGCCTGTCGGAGGAGCTACTACTGCCCCTGCTGAGCCAGCCCACGTTGGGCAGCCTGTGGGATTCCCTTGGGTATGTACTGTGTGTGTAGTTGTGGGGGAGGCATTTGTTCTCCTTGTGGGATTCCGGGGTATACCTCCCTGGTCCATCTCAGGTGGAAGCCCTCAGCCTGAGGGAAACCTGGCTCCCTATCAGGCCTCAGTGGGGACGCAGGAAGGTGGGCACTGGTCTGCACTGGCCAGCCCTCTCAATTTCTCTATTCTGCCTCAGGCGCTGCTCTCCTCTCTGCAACCCACAGTCCTGTGCTCCGGTCCCTGAAGCTCTGCCCAGCCTCGTGTCACTGGGCTGCACGGGAGGTTGCCCCCCTTTCAGTCTGGCTGGCTCAGCCTCACCCTTCCCGGTCCTCACTTCCCTCCTCACTCTTTTCAACACCCTGGCCCGGATCCACAAGGGGCTATGTGGCCAGGTGAGCCCTGCGCACCTGGTTAGATTCCAGGCAGGGGGCCAAGATGCCAGGAGTCAGAAAGAAAGTGGGGAGGGCGCACCTTGGGAAAAGGAGGCCTCTTCTGCCAGCACCCATTTTTCTGAGTTTGGCTGGGGAGAAAGCGCCACCTGGGGACCCCCAGAAGAGATCAGAGTCACCTTCTAAATCTGAACAAGCTTGCGTTTCCTCAGCTGGCTGCTGTGTTGGCTGCCCCCGGACTCCAGAGGTACTTCCTCCAATGTGTGGTTCCTGCGGCTGCCCCGCTCCTCACACCCTTCTCTGTGTGGGCCCTGCGACACGAGTACCACCTGCAGTACCTGGCACTCGCCCTGGCTCAGAGAGCAGTAGGTACCCCCAATCCCCTACCCCGCTATCTACTCCCTCTGCCCCACATTGTCTGCATTCTTCTACTATGGAACCTGTGCTGCTCCTGGCAGGCAATGCAGTTTCTACTTTCCTCCAGACACGCCCTTCAGCATATATCCTCTTTGCTTATGTCCTCATCCTCACTTCTCTTTGCTTTGCCCCCTTCTCAACCCTTGAGCCCCCCACCATCTGTCCACAGGCAACATTCCAGCCAGTGCCGGCCACCAATGCTGCCCTCCATCATGGCATGGCCTTGGCTCTGCTGAGCCGGCTGCTGCCTGGAAGCGAGCACCTTGCCCATGAGCTACTGCTGAGCTTTGTATTCCGGCTGGAGTTCCTCCCGTAAGTCCAGAGTTGGTGGCATCAGCCCTTTGAGATGAGTACCGTGGTTACTGACAGAGCAGCCTTAAATTGGAAACAGGAGACCTGGGCTTAGTTCTCTTTCTTTCATGGATTACCCTTAACCTGTCTGAGCTTCCATTTTCTCATCAGTAAAATGAGGTTGGGGATAACCACATTAGAGAATTATGAGACTTCAGCGTGACTGTGTATAAATAAGTATACACATGTAATAGCCAACAGTTACGAGTGCTTACTTTGTGTCTGGTATTCCTTTAAGTATTTGACTATATTTTAAGCATTTTACCCATACCATGAGCTAGGTATTACTGTTTTTTTAAATTATTTTTCAATTACAGTTGACATACAATATTATATTCGATTCATGTGTGAAACATAGTGATTAGAAATTTACACACCTTACAAAGTGATCCCCCCAATAAGTAGATTAGCATTACTATTATCACCATTTTACTATGAGGAAACGGAGGTACAGAGAAGTTCTGTAAACTTGCACCTAGGCAGCCGGCCCTAGTGTCCATCCTCCAAACTGCCACACACACATGAAGGGGTGTCAGGGGAACTGGGAAGACCTAGGAACCTCTGGGAAGCCCTGGGAAGCTGGCATGGCCTTCAGGGTGCTGTGGTTCCAGCCGTTATTTTTAACTTTTGGGTTCTGTTACAGGGAAAGCGCATCAGGGGGTCCAGAGGCAGCCGACTTCTCGGACCAGCTATCCTTAGGGAACAGCAGGGACCCTGGCTGTGGGCGAGGGGCTCTGCTGGCTCAGGCCTGCCAGGACCTCCCCAGCATTCGCAGCTGCTACCTGACCCACTGCTCCCTGACCCGAGCCAGCCTGCTAGCTTCTCAGGCCTTGTACCGAGGGGAGCTACAGCAAGTCCCAGCTCTGCTGCTCCCCTTGCCTAAGGAGCCTCTGCTGCCCACTGACTGGCCTTTCCTGCCCTTGATCCACCTCTACCACCGGGCCTCCGACACCCCCTCGGGGCTCCCTCCTGCTGACACTGTGGGCACAGCCATGCGGGCCCTGCAGTGGGTGCTAGTCCTGGAGAGCTGGCGCCCCCAGGCCCTCTGGGCTGTGCCTCCTGGTGCCCGCCTGGCACGGCTCATGTGTGTGTTCCTGGTAGACAGTGAACTGTTCCGGGAGACCCCAATACAGCGTCTGGTGGCAGCCCTTCTGGCCCGGCTCTGCCAGCCTGAGGTCCTGCCAAACCTCAACCTGGATTGTCCACTTCCTGGCCTGACATCGTTCCCTGACCTCTATGCCAACTTCCTGGAGCATTTTGAGGCTGTGTCTTTTGGGGACCACCTCTTCGGGGCTCTGGTACTCCTTCCCCTGCAGCGTCGGTTCAGCGTCACCTTTCGCCTTGCCCTCTTTGGGGAGCACGTGGGAGCCTTGCGAGCTCTGGGCCTGCCTCTGACCCAGGTACTTTCTCAGCCCAGCAGAGCCTACCATGGGCATCCACACTGGGCTTTGGGAGCGACTGTGACAGTGGGAAGCTTTGGTGAGAATCCATGAAAAGGGTTTAATGTGGTATCTGGCGTATAGTAGATGTTTGTTCAAGACACAGCTTCTTACTCATGAGGTGCTATGATCTAGGTAAGAGATGTCCTAAATCCCAAGGTAGTTCTAAATTATTCAGATTTTAGGTGCTAAGTCAGGATTCAGAGAATGGAAAGTTGGCTTCCCATAAGGAGAAGGCTTTGTGAAAGAATTGGCAATTGACCTAGCATTGACCAGGAATTTACCTAGTGGAACAGCATGAGCAAAAGCTCAGAGGCAAAGAGTAATATGACAGGGCCTGGGACAAGGAAGGAGTCTAGAACAGATTTAAGTTTGGAAACCTGTTGGAAACAAAGCTAATAAAGTCTTAAGAGGGCCTCAAATATATCAGCGTAAGGAGTTAAATTTATAAACTGTAAAGAGCTTTTTTTTTAATTTGGTTTTTAAATTTTCATTATAACATTCTGATAAACTTAAAATAGAAATATTTTAGTATATAAATATATTTCACATATGTATATAAAATATGAATATATTTTACATAGAAAGAACATTACCTTTTTAAAAAAATAATTCTTTAATGTATATTTTTATTGATTTCAGAGAGGAAAGGAGAGGGAGAGAGCAATGGAAATGTCAGTGATGAGAGAATCATTGATTGGCTGCCTCCTGCACACCTCACACTGGGGATTGAGCCCACAACCTGGGCAGATGCCCTGACTGGGAATCGAACCGTGAGCCACACCAGCTGGGCACCTAAATGTTCTTAATGTGCATAATCCCACTGTTCAGTGGTAACTTTTGATTTTTATTTATCTTTTTCTAGTCTTCTTTATATGCATATATGTTTTTATAAAATTGGGATCACTGCATGTTTTCTTATGATTACATAATAAGCATTTCCACATCATTAAATATTCTAAGAAGCCCTAACTGGTTTGGCTCAGTGGATAGAGCGCCAGCCTGCGGACTGGAGGGTCCGAGGTTCGATTCCGGTCAATGGCATATACCTTGGTTGCAGGAACATCCCCAGTGGGAGGTGTGCAGGAGGCAGCTGATCGATGTTTCTCTCTCATCGATGTTTCTCACTCTCTATCTCTCTCCCTTCTTCTCTGTAAAAAATCAATAAAAAATATTTAAAAATAAAAATAAATAAATAAATATTCTAAGAAATCAACATTTGTTATTATATAATAATTCATTGTGTACCCCACTTTATTTTATCGGAACCCATTAAAGTTGTTTCTGATTTTTGCTATTTTAAGTAACTTTATGATAAACACTATGACAGCTTTCTCTCTCATAATTTCTGCACAGAATTAAGAATCATTTTATTTTTTTAAGAGAGGAAGGGAGAGAGAGAAACATCTGTTGGTTGCCTCCCACATGCACCTCAACTGGGAGTCACATCTGCAACTTGGATATGTGCTCTGACTGGAAATCAAACCCACCACCTTTTAGTGTATGGGACGTTGCTCCAACCCATCCACACTGGCCAAGGCAAGAATAATTTTTTAGAAAGAGAATTACTAGTCCAAGAGCATGGATTCTTGGAAGGTTTAATGAGAGCCCTGGCCAGTGTGGCTCGGTTGGTTGGGCATGGTCCTGTGCACAGAATGGTTGCCTTTTTGATTCCTGGTCAGGACACATGCCCAGGTGGCAGACTGGATCCCCAGTAGGGGGTGTGCAAGAGGCAGCTGATCAGTGATATGCTCTCACATTGATGTCTCTCTCCCTCTCCCTTCCTCTCTAAAAATCAATAAAAATAATGAATTTTAAAAAGTTTTAATGAGAGATATTTTTTTCAATCCTCACCAGTGGATATGTTTTTATTGATTTGAGAGTGAGAAAGGGAGAGAGAAAAACAGCGATTGGTTGCCTCACTAATCGAACCAGTATACAAGATGTCGCTCCAACTGAGTCACACCAGCCAGGACTGAAAGGTTTGGTAATATAATTGAGTGGTTGAACATGACATTTTGAAAATTTTTGGGTTTGTTTTTGTTTAAAATATATTTTTATTTATTTCAGAGAGAAAGGGAGAGATAGAAACATCAATGATGAGAGAATCATTGATTGGCTGTCTCTGGCATACCCCCTACTGGCGATTGAGCCCACAACCTGGGCCTGTGCCATGACTGGGAATCGAAATGGGACTTGATTCTTAGGTTGACACTCAACCACTGAGCCACACCAGCAGGCTGAAAGTTGTTTGGTTTTTTTAAATATACTTTTGTTGATCTCAGAGAGGAAGG
>NW_006383006.1:4456412-4457015 GCF_000327345.1 Myotis davidii
CCCCACCACCTTCCAGGAGCTCCTCTCTCCTCCAGCTCCTAGTCCCAGGCTCCATTTTTGCCATCCTCCCCTCGCCCCCCAACTCCAAGCCCCCAGGACGCGAACATCAGCGACGCAGACTGGCCTAGCGGCTCGGAGCCAGCCCCCGGCCATTCCCTCAGGTGAGCTGCTCCTCTACCTGCTCCCTTGCTCCTCTACCCATCACACCTGGACCGGGCAGGTGCTCCATGACCCTTTCTTCCCGCCCTGCTCCCAGACACCGAGGGGCCCGGGCAGTTCTCCACCTGCGGGGCCAGGGGGGCAGGACCCGGACCTGCAGAGAAGGCGTGGAGGTGGATGGTCACCGTGAGCCCGGGTTTTACCCTCCGGGAGGAAGGCCACTTGCGCGCAGGGTGTTCTGCAGCGACGGGGGCCCCGCGACCTGACCGCCCCTCTTTCGGCGGAACTGGGGGCGGGGGGCAGCCGTCCCCCCCCTGTGCCGGGTCCCCAGGAGCCTGTTCCCGCCCAGCACAGGGCCCGCAACCAGCGGCGGAGCGTGTAAATCTAACGTTCCGGTGCGTAAACCCAGAGTCCCATCTCTTCGAAACCGACCAGGGCCGCGAG
>NW_006383006.1:4457643-4458806 GCF_000327345.1 Myotis davidii
GCAGAGGGCGGCCAGGCTGCGCAGAGGCCTGGGCCACGCCTGTCTGGGCCGCAGCCGGCCGCTGGGAGTGCGGGCGGCGGGCTACCGGGTGGGTATACCCTTGGGGCGGGCAGCTGGGCCGCCCCCCCACCCCAGGGTGAAGGAGGTTAGCGCCTTAGAACCGCCGGGTCCCTCAGAAGAAGGGTGGGAAAGGGGTTGAGACCGCTCCAGGCCAGAGCAGCTAGAGCAACAGCTCTTAGAAAAAGAGGCCAGAAAAAGCAAAAAGGAGGTTTGATAAGTTGCAGATCACACTTGCAGACAGCACTCCCCAGATTTTCATTTAAATCCAGGACCTTTCCATCATCACAGACCCGCTTCTTGTTCTGCAGTTGTCGCCGGAACTTAGAGCAGGCCAAACAGGCAAACTGGGCAGAGGCAGAACGCCAGGGACGGTTTAAATCAGTGGATCTCAAAGTGAGGTGCCCGAACCAGTAGCATCAGCACCAACAAGCTGTTAGAAATGCAACTCTCAGCCCCTCTGCAATCCGACACTCCAGGGGAGGGTCCCAGCCATCTGTGTTCTAATCCATCCTGTACACTCCGGTTTGGAAACCAGTGATGTAAGGAACAGAGCCCTTGTGTCTGTCCGGGCTGCACTGTTTGTAAATACTTTATATACATCTTCTCCCATTTTATAGCTGAGGACATGGGACCAGAGGGATCAGACGGACAAGGAGGTGTCCCAACCAGCCAGAGATGGACCTACCAGTGATTACTCCATCCCCACCTCTCTGGCTCCTGGCTCCTGGCTCCCACTGCTGAACTGGCCGCACCTGTATTGTAATGCTAGTGTAGAGGAGGCCCTACTGGGATTTCCACTGGGAGACTCCAGCTTCCACACAGTTCAAAAGCCACCTCAGTGAGGCAGCTGTGTGCCCCTTCCTCCCCCTATCACTCAGTTTCCAGGGGCTGAGCTCTACCTGCAGCTTCTGGAAGGTAGTACCTCTGCCACCCACCTCTCAGCCTGGCCTAGCCCTTTTCCTCCATGTGAACTACCTACTTCTTGCACAGCACAGAAATATCAGGGAACTGGGCTGTCAGTTTTGATGCTAGTATGGGGCATGCTGGGGTGCTTGTCAAGTATCTCCTTGCTATGAATTCTCCTCAAATTCCTGCCAGGTCAG
>NW_006383006.1:4459917-4462096 GCF_000327345.1 Myotis davidii
ACATCAGTGATGAGAGAGAACCGCTGATCAGCTGCCTCCCACATGCCCCACACTGGGGACCGAGCCCACAATCCTGGCATGTACCCTGACCAGGAATCAAACCCTAACCTCCTGGTTCATAGGTCAATGCTCAACCACTAAGCCACGCTGGCCGGGCTGAAAGTTTTAATTTTAAGTAGTAAATTAAACAGGTAGTAGCAATACACAACTGCTTCTGTTTCCTGGCTTTCCAGCCTTTTAGTCTTTAACCTTATCCTTGTGATATAGAGGGAAGTATGTCTGTCTAGGACCTAACCTCTGCTCTCATGATTTGACTCCTGTGACCATCAACCATCCACCCTGTTGTCCGGTGATATTTCCACCCTCACCCTCAGCATATTTCATCTCCCCGTCACAGTTGCCTGTGTCCCTGGAATGCTACACGGGGCCTCCTGAAGACAACCTGGACCTCCTTCAGCTCTATTTCCGGGCCCTGGTTACTGGTGCACTCCGTCCGCACTGGTGCCCAGTGCTCTATGCCGTGACTGTGGCTCATGTCAACAGCTTCATCTTCTCCCAGGATCCAAAGAGCTCAGTAAGTTACATCCCCGTCTCCAGAGGGAGGAAGGGAGCCTGCAATTGCATTGCTTTTGGGCCAGCTAGAGAGGAGGTGAGGGCCAGGCAGGGCCAGCGATGGGGACCAGTCCTTGGCCCAGTGCCACTGCTCCCTGTTCTACCTCTAGGAGGAGGTAAAGGCTGCCCGCAGGAGCATGCTGCAGAAAACTTGGCTGCTGGCAGATGAGGTAGGTGGGGCATATCCCGAAGGGAGGGAGAATAAAGGGTCTTGGGGGACAGACATCTCAACAGGATCTCACTACCCACTTCATAATGTTTCTTCCCTCTTGGCAGGGTCTCCGGAAGCACCTCCTTCACTATAAGCTTCCTAATTCTCTCCTCCCAGAGGGCTTTGAGCTATATGCCCAGTTGCCCGCTCTACGTCAGCAGTACCTCCAGAGACTGACCTTAGGGATGACCCAAAATGGCGTATCAGAGACCTAGCATAGCTGCTACAGGTGAAGAGATGCATACATCCTCCTGGAGTTCACCAGCAGATGCCTGGCCAGACAAGAGGGCTTTGCATCCTAAGGAAGGGCAGGAGACAGAGGAGCAGAAGGCTTTCCTTCCTGGGATTAGGCTGTTTGAGTGTTTTGGAGCAGGGTGAGCCCCACCATTGTGTCCTGATATCTGGGGCTCAGGATCTGGGGCTTCTAAAGATCAGTGCTGGGAGGGAAGGGTGATTAGCTACTCACCCCTTCTTGGGGACAAGACCCATAAACTCTCCCTCTCCTCCCGCTGACCAGCCTAGATTATATGAACGTTATAACTACGTATTGAAATAAACAACATTTTCTCTCCTGGGATTCTGATTTGGACTGATTTCAGATATGTTAGTTCAGAATTGGTATCAAGGGTTGGGTTATCCTAGGGGAGAAGGGTGAGGGACGGGAGGAAACAGTGGAAGGTGACAACTGAGTCCACATGTGGAGACAACAAAAATGCAGGTCCTAGTTCTGGAGTGCAGCCAGGCCAGGGCAATGTTCCTGGGATTGTGGGCACTTCTAGAAAGACTTTCAGCAGTGTGCTTGAAGTACAGGTATCCTTAACGAGGTAGGTCAGCATCTTGTCTGTGGTCCCCTATTTCCATATCCTGAGATATGAAGAGGCCAAAAGTCAGACTATTGCAGTAGTTTTCTGTTTGGCCTGTTATAATGATACCATAGACTGGGTGGCTTATAAACAGAAATTTTTTTTTTTAATATATTTTATTGATTTTTTACAGAGAGGAAGGGAGAGAGATAGAGAGTTAGAAACATCGATGAGAGAGAGACATCGATCAGCTGCCTCCTGCACATCTCCCACTGGGGATGTGCCCGCAACCGAGGTACATGGCCTAGACCGGAATCAAACCTGGGACTCTTAAGTCTTCAGGCCGAGGCTCTAGCCATTGAGCCAAATCGGTTAGGGCAGTGAGGAAATATCTTATTCAAAAAATGAATAGGTGGCTTTTTAAAAAGTTAATCATGTGTTTAAATGAATGCATAAATTTAGCATTTGTGAAACTTTGAAGTAAGTATATAATTCATTAAATTTCTTATATATTATCTCTAGTTATAAAACTTGTTTTTAAAAGTCTGGCTTC
>NW_006383006.1:4466508-4475592 GCF_000327345.1 Myotis davidii
GACAGTGATTCCTCCATCCCCACCTCTCTGGCTCCTGGCTCCTGGCTCCCACTGCTGAACTGGCCGCACCTGTATTGTAATGCTAGTGTAGAGGAGGCCCTACTGGGATTTCCACTGGGAGACTCCAGCTTCCACACAGTTCAAAAGCCACCTCAGTGAGGCAGCTGTGTGCCCCTTCCTCCCCCTATCACTCAGTTTCCAGGGGCTGAGCTCTACCTGCAGCTTCTGGAAGGTAGTACCTCTGCCACCCACCTCTCAGCCTGGCCTAGCCCTTTTCCTCCATGTGAACTACCTACTTCTTGCACAGCACAGAAATATCAGGGAACTGGGCTGTCAGTTTTGATGCTAGTATGGGGCATGCTGGGGTGCTTGTCAAGTATCTCCTTGCTATGAATTCTCCTCAAATTCCTGCCAGGTCAAGGATTCCAGAGAGAGTATGCAGGCCTGACAAAAGCCCCCCAAGACCTCCCACCCAGCCTTAAATACTTGACACGACTCCTTGTTCCAAGGTCCAGGGTTAGAATTAAACATGTGGCTGGCAAAAGCAGGTGTGTGTCCCCCCCACCCCACTCCACCTCATCCTCCCTCACCCCGCAATAACAGTTATTTTACTCATAGTCACAGGGAACCACCGAGAAGTGGAGAGCCAACTGCACCTCAGTTGCAGTCATTGCCTTTTGAAAGACTGTCAGTGGCAGGCAGAGTTCTGGTTGGTCAAATGCATGTGCTCAGAGGGCATGGAGCAAACTGTGAATAACAAACAGCACCTGCATGGGTATGTTCTGCCTTTGTCCCAGGTCTGGCTTCCTGGGGCCACAGGCTGGGAGGAGGAGCAGGATACTGAGTGTGGGCAGAAGATCAGTGGCTGTAGTGGCAGCTTCTACACTGAGCCTCCTTGCCGACGCTGCTGTCCAGGCTCCATCCCCCTTAAGAACCATTGGCTTACAGAGGCCATCCTGTGACCTCATAGTGGAGTATCTACAGAGTTAAATAGGGAATAGGCACCAGAGCTTTTACAAAATAACTGTTGTATCTACATCTAGCAGTATACACACAGAATTGTACCAAGTACCTAACTACTATAGCTTCGTTTTCCAGTGTTTTATATTAAATATATGCGTCAGCCTGTAAAATTAGTATTTTGTGCAAAAGAGAGGAAGATACAAAACTATCTGAAGGCTGAATGGCCCTCACAGTTGTAGGATGCCTTGTGATTTACTGAGCAGTTTTCTTTCCTATGATCTTTATAGATGGTGGGGAAACTGCCTCAGAACAGTTGTGACTACACCATCACCCACTGACCAGAGATGCTAGTACAGTACTAGCACTCATGTCTGATACCAGGATTCAGGCTTTCACACCATCACACTGAAGTTTTGCACAGAATTAACACAAGGCAATGGACTTGTATGAGGTGAACCTGGAGATCCTTGGTTCTGAGGGTGTTGTGAGGTAATCTTACAGTCACAAATAATAGCAAGTGTTGATGCCTTACTTGGGGCAGTTTAAAGAGCACTTCTGCCCTAACTGGTTTGGCTCAGTGAATAGAGCGGCAGCCTGTGGACTGAAGGATCCCGGGTTCGATTGCGGTCAAGGGCACATGCCTGCGTTGCAGGCTTGATACCCGGTGGAGATGTGCAGGAGGCAGCTGATCAATGATTCTCATCATTGATGTTTCTATCTCTTACCCTCTCCCTCTCTGAAATCAATGAAGATTTAAAAAAAAAAAGCACTTCCCCGTATGTTATCATAGGGGCCACTACCAATGAAGTGTGCACATACACCCACTGCTCCTGACTTGAGAGACCTGGAAGCCCCATATGGGGTGCCTGGGTGTGGCTCTCCACGTTTTCAAGATCCTGCTTCAAAAGGGTGGGGACACTTTCACCCTACGTGATAGCCACCCCATTCCCTGGGACAGCCCCTGGCTGGAGACTTGGAGCCTTTGTGTGTGGGGCTTTGCAAGGTTCTTCCACCTTGGGGACCTCTCTGACGACCCGTGGTGTGAGGTGGGGGTGGCCAGGCCAGCTTTAGGACCAGGTGGTGACTAGCCAGAGGCTGGCCACTCCTATAAGCAGGGTGGGAGCTGTTACTAAATCACTTGTATCTACACCTAGCCCTTTACATCTGGCTGGGTCTGAGCCAGCAACGCTGAATGCACCGGGGAATCGGTGATGTCTGCTACTGCCCCCTGCTGCTGCGGCTCGCAGCTGAGGGGGGGTGGGGGGGTAAGTGCTTTCTGGCAGTCAGGGAACTGCCCAGAGGCATTTTCCTAGGTTGGGGACGGTGGTCTTCACAGACTTGTTCCCAATGGTTCCCTCAGAGGCCTCAAACCCTTGTGGGCCCTAGCCGGTTAGGCTCAGCGGGTAGAGCTTTGGCCTGTGAACTGAGGAGTCCCGGGTTCGATTCCTGTCAGGGGCACATGCCCGGGTTGCGGGCTCAATCCCCAGTAGGGAGTGTGCAAGCGGCATCTCTCTCATCATTGATGTTTCTCTCTCTCGTCCCTTCCTCTCTGAAATCAATAAAAATATATTTAAAAAGGTAAAAGGGGACATTCATTCCTTTAAAAAAAAAACCCTTGTGGGCGGAGAAGCGCGGTGCATGCATGAATCCTAGGGTCCTGATCACTCAGCTGGGGAAGGAGGTACAGATCCTGGGGGCCCAAGTCGCTCACTGGGAGGGGCTCTCTAGGAGAGAAACTGGCAGAGGTATCAGTGGGCACCCGCAGGGCGCAGGGCGCAGGGCGACCAAAGTTGGGTTGGCTGGCTTCCAGGCGCTGGTGAGCACTGGCTGGTGGGGTTAGGGGCGTGGCCTCGAGGGGCAAGGCTGTCTATTGAGAAGTGCTTTTGTTTTAATCCTCACCCGAGGGTATTTCTTCCATTTTTAGACAGAGTGGAAGGGGGTGAGAAGTGGAGAGGGAGAAAGAGAGAGAGAGAGAGAGAGCGCGCGCGATAAACATCTCGCCTACCACTCGCGCCCCATCGGGGCGGGACCGAACCAGCAATGCCTTGACAGGGAATCGAACCCGCGACCCTTTGGTCAGCGGGCGGACGCTCTAACCACTGAACCACCGGCCAGGGCGAGAAGTTTTTCTCTCCATCTCCTGTCCTCCATGAACATCCTGCCCTTTCTCCCAACCTCGCAATCTCCCTACCACCTTTCAGGAGCTACTCTCTCCTCCAGCTCCTAGTCCCAGGCTCCATTTTTGCCATCCTCCCCTCGCCCCCCAACTCCAAGCCCCCAGGACGCGAACATCAGCGACGCAGACTGGCCTAGCGGCTCGGAGCCAGCCCCCGGCCATTCCCTCAGGTGAGCTGCTCCTCTACCTGCTCCCTTGCTCCTCTACCCATCACACCTGGACCGGGCAGGTGCTCCATGACCCTTTCTTCCCGCCCTGCTCCCAGACACCGAGGGGCCCGGGCAGTTCTCCACCTGCGGGGCCAGGGGGGCAGGACCCGGACCTGCAGAGAAGGCGTGGAGGTGGATGGTCACCGTGAGCCCGGGTTTTACCCTCCGGGAGGAAGGCCACTTGCGCGCAGGGTGTTCTGCAGCGACGGGGGCCCCGCGACCTGACCGCCCCTCTTTCGGCGGAACTGGGGGCGGGGGGCAGCCGTCGCCAGGGCCACAGGCTGGGAGGAGGAGCAGGATACTGAGTGTGGGCAGATCAGTGGCTGTAGTGGCAGCTTCTACACTGAGCCTCCTTATGTGTGTGGGTCCTGATTCTGGGTACAGATCATTCAGCAAGCATGGCTGATTCAAGGTTGCCCACCTCTCCACTGAGCTGTGTGGGTTCTCAGGGGCAGACATGGCTGATTTCAAGACCCCCTACTCCCAGCAGAGCAATGGTGAACTCCTCTGGGGTTCTAAGGATAGAAGCAGCTGGGGAGGCTCAGGGGAAAACATTTGCCTTAATGGGCATCTGTGGAGGTGCCCTGGGCAGGAAGAGGCAAAGCAGGGTGGGGCTGCTGGGCAGGTAGAATGTGTCCTTGTTCCTCCCACCCTCGGTGAACCATAGAAGTGGCAGGTCTTTGGGGGACAGGATTGCCAGGCCCTAGGCTCCAGCTGAGCAAGCTTCAACCCTCCACCATCAGGACAGCCCCTAACCCTTACTGCTGCCAGATGGGGCTTGGCCCAACCCAGTCCTGGCCTCTGCCCCAGGGCATAGAGAGAGATTTCTCCAAATAATGTCACTCTGCTCAGGTGAGTCCTCCCCCTCCTTCTGAGACCCTATGCACTCCGAATCCCCCCTCCCCCACTCCCTGGTGAATTATAGATCCCAGAGAGCAGCTGTTGGCCCAAAGACCTTGTGTAGAGGAGATAGAAGCCAGAGAAGCTCCAAAATAAAAAATAACTTGTCCAGGGTCAGATGTCATCCCTAATTTCTGGGATGGTAGGAACCCTAGGATGTGATTCCTTTGGAGCAAGGATTGCCTCCACCTCAGGGTGTCAGCAAAGACCTAAGGGTAGACCTCATATAGACCCCCTCCCACTCAGACCCCATACCTGCCTTCTCTTCTGCCCTGGCTCTGTGCCAGTCAACATTGCCTCTGGAGGGCTTACACCTGGAAACATGCCATGCTGTAGAGAAAGCCCAGGCCCTCCAGGCCAGCTGGGCAAAGGAGCGGGGAGAGGGAGATAAAGGGACACAAGACTCTCTAGAACACTTCCTCGGGCTCAGCTACCCACTCCCTTCTAACCCTTCTCACACAGAGCCCTGGGCCATTGTGCCTTTGGAGAGGTCTATGAGGGACTGGTTATGGCCTTCTTGGGGACCCCAGCCCTCTGCAGGTGGCTATCAAGGTGAGAGGGGGTGGGGCTTCTGGCTGGGGCCAGGAGAGCAGGGTTCCAAGGAGAGAGAAGCAATTGCTGATGCTAGGGTCAACCCACCCTCCTGGTGTCTGGGGACCTCAGGAGCTCAGTGCCCTTATCCTCCCCAGAATGCCCGAACTCTGCTCTCAGGACGAGCGGGATTTCCTCATGGCGGCGCACCTGGGGCCACAGGTCATGTGGCAGTTGTGGGGAAGGCACTCAGCATCTGCAGGAGTCGCCTCTCTTCACCAAGGGGCTAAGAGGTAGCAAGTCTAGGGACACCGAGGTCACCTGCAGTTTTGTGGAGCCTAAAGCGTGGTTTCTCTCCCTGCTGGTGATGGGATGTGTGTACCACCAGCCCAGCAAGTTCAGCCATCAGAACATTGTGCACTGTGTGGAGCTTAGCTTCCAGGCTGGCCCTCACCTAATTCTGCTGGAGTTGATGTCTGGAGGGGACATGAAATTTCCTGAGGCGCAGCCCGCCACACCTGCTAAGATCCTTCTCCCAGCCCCCCTGCCCAGGTGCCTCTAAAGACCCTGTCCATGTGTGCCAAAACCTTCATGGGAAAATGCACCCTCTCTCCTACCCAGGCCCAGCCATCACCTCTGGCCATGCAGGACCTGCTCCAGCTGGCCCAGGACATAGCCCAGGGCTGCCACTACCTGAGGAAAATCTTCCTCTGGGGGCATCCACTTGACTGGCAGGTCAGGAGTCATTCTGGTTCATGGGATGCCTTAGCCCCCTCCCCCAAGAAAGAGACCTTCCACATAACTTTAATGAAAGTAGATCAGAGCAAGAGATTCTGAGTTCTGGCAGTCCTCCCAACTCTGTAGGGACATTGCTGCCAGGAACTGTCTGCTGAGCTGCAGTGGACCCAGCTGAGTGGCCAAGATGGGGGACTTCTGGATGGCTAGAGTTATCTACAAGTGTGGGGCCTGGGGAGGTGGGGAAGGTGCAGCTTCAAGGGAGTTTCCCAGCAGCCCCCTGTGATTTGAATAGCTCATCACTCCCCTCCTCCCTCCTATAGAGGCAGTTATTACCTAAAGGGTTGCCAGGCTCTGCTGCCAGTCAAGTAGATGCCCTAGAGGCCTTCCTGAGGGCATCTTCACATCTCCTTTCCCCTCCCCTGGGCCACCTCATGTGAGGGAAGGGGAGGCTGTGCCTGATGGGCTTCATCAGGTCCCCCCCACTCATGGTGCAGGTCTTTTGGGGCACTGCTCTTGGAGATCTTCTCACTGGGCTATATGCTCTGCCCTGGGCACCAGCCAGGAGGTGCAGGACTTCATAGCCAGAGTGGGACTGATGGCCAGCCCCTCCCAGGGGCTGTCTAGGGCCTCTGAGAGTTTGGAGTGTTGCCCAGGGAGGGGGTCCTTCACAGCCATGGTTGAGCACAAACTGCTACTTCTCCCCAGGTATCTCATCATGACCCAGTGGTGGCAGCACCGGCTTGAACTCCGCCCTAGTTTTGCCAGCATCTTGGAGCATCTTCCATACTGGACTTCAATAAGGGGCAGGCGTGTCCGTGACCTGCCCTGACCATCCTGTCTTGGGGGTCAGGAGGGAGGCCGTAAAACAACACTGGCCCACTGCTCCCTTACCCTCATGTGCTCCCAGGACCCTGATGTGCTGAATTCATCTCTGCCAATGGCGCTAGGGCCCAGGAAGAGAAAGGGCTGCTGGGCTGGGGAGCAGGTCTTTGGAGGGGCTAAGGTCCCCACAGGCCCAGGAACTGAGTCTGAAGAACTTCAAGAGCTGGAAAGGGAAGTGGCTGCCCTCTGGCCTCAAGCCCCCCAATGCCAGAGGAATCCCATCTATAGCTGCTGGGCCCCCAGCGGCCCTGAGGGAGGACATAGGCATTGGTGCTAGCAGTGGTTCCTCCCTGCATTCCTCCCAGGTTTCTAGGTGGCTTGTTATTCCAGTAGCCTCTCCCTCACACCTCCACCCGTTTGTACTGCGTGCTTGGGCCTGTCTTAAGGTTGGCCTGCACCACAGGACTTTCCATCCTGGAAACCAGACCCAGGCCTCCTGGGGAGGAGCCTGGCCACTCCCAAACTTTAAACTTTGGGACCAGAGCAGAGGCCAACCCCCTTTCCCCCCGCATGTGGGTGTCCAGTTGAAATTGCCTCCTGCAGGAAGCCTTTGCTGGACTGCCCTTCCCCTATGAGTACCCTTCACCTGGGCCGTCCACACAACCCTACAGACAACTAATAAAGAGCTTTTCTCACCCTGCCAGTGCGGCTCAGCTGGTTGGAGTGTCATCCTGATGCACCAAGGTTGCTGGTTGGATCCTGGTCAGGGCACATACAGGAAGCAACCAATGAATGGATGGGTGGAACAACAAATCTCTCAATCAATCTCTCTCTCTCTCTCTCTCTCTTTCTCTCTCTCCTTTCTCTCCTCTCTCTCTTCTCTCTCTCTCCTTCCCTCCCTTCCTCCTCCTCCTCCTCCTTCTCCTCTTCCTCCTCACCTTCTCTCAAATCAATCAATAAATTTTCTTTTTAAAAAGAACTCTTCTCATATCCTCCAGTGATCTGAATGGACCTTAGAGATGCCTGGGAACTGAGAAAGAGGGGACCAGAGGAGGGAGGAGATGAAGTCTGAGTCACCAAAGCTGGTGTCTTTGAGTTTTATTGGGGAGGGGAGTCCATTGTAGTGTGGGAAGGATAGATCAATAGATCTAGTGCCTGTGAAATAAAATCCGTTATCTCACCTCTCTGGAGAAGTGCAGAGCCCCCTCAGAATAGCTGGACTCAGGAAGAAGTCCATTGTCACAGTGTACCCCCCACCCCCTAACTTAGTGTCATCGGCTCTGGGACCGCTTGGGTTTGTATAGGGAACAGCCTTGGTGCGTGCAGTGCGTCCCACAGTGGTTGGCACGTGGCCCTACAGGACCCTATGAACCACCCCAACCTCTGGGTTTGTCTCTTCCCAGCATGCACAGCGGGGACAAAGCTGCAGGTCCATTTGTGAGACCAGCGGGTCTGTGCGGGGACAGGGGCCTAGTCCCTAGCCTCATCTCTCGGCCAGGCTGGCCAGGATGCTAATGAGATTGTCCAGCCCCAGCAAATAGCCGTCCTCGCGGTTGCCCTCCTCCCAGGGCCTCCGATGGTCCAGGGTCTGGCCGTCAGGGAGGGGCGTGGTCTTGCCGAAGTCGATGAGCCACACACCGGCGCGATGGCTGTGATCGTGTACGAAAAGCAGGGAGCTGCCGATCACCTGCCAAAACCCACAAGGTCAGACCACGGCCCTTCTGGGGAAGCCCTCACAGACCACAGACCAGGAACTTGGCCCTCCCCCCTTACCTCATGCCTCCTAAAGAACTCAGAGACCTCCAAGGTGTCCCGGATCTGCAGCAGGCGGTTCAAATACCTCCGCTGGACAGGGTAGGGTGGGAGAGGAGGGCACATTAACGAAACACTGACCGAGCTTCTGCTAACATTAGGGGTCACGACGCATGCTCTGCTTGGTAAATACCGTGGAGGAAAAACAGGCCCGCCCGTGGCGCGCAGGACAGAAGGGAAGAAACGTAAAAATTACAACACAGCCCGAGAAAAAGCGACGACAGGGGTCACATAGGCGAGGGCACTAGACTGGGTGGCCTGGGGGCGTCCCTCGGTTTCAGGCGCCCCGACAGCGCAGGTGCCAGGACGCGGCACTCACCAGCACTTCCGCATCCCCTTGCACGAAATCCTGGAAGACTCGGATCACCTGCTCCCGGCTCCGCGTGGTCTTGAAGTCTGTGCTGCAGGATCCGTCCGCTTTCTTAATTAAGGAGGTGGGACAGGAAGCGTCAGGGGCCGTACCCGCCAGAGCGGGGAGGATCATTAGAGCAGCGCTATCTCCCTGGACGCTGGAAGCCGGAGTCAGCGAGACGGCCGCCGGCGGGTGCGTATTCAGGGGGGTGGGGTGGGGGTGGGGGGCCCTGGGAGGTTTGACGCCGCGGTGTGGGTGTGCGCTGGGGTGCAGGAGCGGCGGGGCTGTGCAAAGCAAAGCGAGCCCGGCCCACCTTGATGCCCTCGATGCGGAAGCCGAGCGTGGTGCTGGAGCTGATGCCTTCCCGCCACTGCATGTAGCGGGGCTTGGTGACGGCGCGCTGCGCGTGCTCCTCCTCCGTGGGCGCCTCGGGGTCCACGGCCAGCATCTTCTTGTACATGTCCTTCCGCAGCTTGGGTCGTTCGCGGGCTTTGGTCAGCTCCTCTTCCAGGTAGGTCCTACGGAGGCGGAGGCAGCGGCCGGGCTTGAGCGGACTCACCCCAGGACCCGTCGAGCACCGC
>NW_006383006.1:4475934-4481675 GCF_000327345.1 Myotis davidii
GCTGCGCTTCAGGATCAGCCCGCTGGTGCCCGCCGCCTTGAAGCTCCCTGCAGACGGGCGCCAGTTACCGCTGCCTCCCCACCCGGTACGCACCCTCCCCACCCGCGCCTGCCCGTGCTCACCCGTGTGCCCGGCCAGCTGCACCCAGGCGTAGCGCTTCCTGAAAGGGCTGATGACGGGCATGTTCACCATGGTCCGGATCTTCTGCCAGTGGCTTTTCTGAAAGCAACACGGTCGGAGCCCGCAGGTCCAGCATCTCCTCCATGCATCAGCCCTCCCTCCTCAGGACGGGGGCTGGGCCAGCCCGCCCCACCGCAAGCAGCTAGGGTCCCCCGATTCATTCATTTGTTCACTCAGGAAACTTTATTGTGCGCCTGCGTGGTGGACATTGAGACACACAGGGTGGTGACAGGTATCCAGTTTCTCCAATGTGCTGAGAAGAGCCCTGGACTTCGCGTCAGAAGGCTCAGGTCTGAACTACAGTTCTGCCGCTCACAAGCTGAACTTTGCGGCAGGTTATTAAACTTCTCTGTCGTAGGTTTTTGTGAGCGTGAGAATCAACTGATGACCACCCTTGTTTAAAAATGCCGGTTCTTGGGTTTACCACAGGGACATTCTAAGTTTGGGGTAGGACCAAAAACTTGCATTTCTACCAATGTCTCAGGACATTTGGGGGCCGGAGAAACAAGCCTTCGAGCATCAGCTTCTTCATCTGTAAAATGGGGGAATGGCTGCTCTCACTGTGTTGTGAGCAGTAAATGAGGCTTGAAAGTGACAGGCTCTTTCTCCCCTGACCTCATTTCTTTGCATGAAGTAGAAGCTGGACAAATATGGATTGTTTTTTAAAATATATTTTTATTGATTTCAGAGAAGAAGGGAGAGATGGAAACATTAATGAGGAAAATCATTGATCCGCTGCCTCCTGCGCGCCCCCTACTGGGGATGAAGCCCGCAATCCAGGCATGTGACCTGGTTCATAGGTTGATGCTCAAACGCTGAGCTGGACTGGATTGCTTTTTATTTATTATTATTATTTTTTAATTTTTTATCCTCACCCAAGGATTTCTTTTTTTTATGTAATGGTACATTTTTTTAAAATATATTTTATTGATTTTTTTACAGAGAAGAAGGGAGAGGGATAGAGTTAGAAACATCGATGAGAGAGATCGATCAGCTGCCTCTTGCACGCCCCCCACTGGGGATGTGCCTGCAACCAGGGTACATGCCCTTGACCGGAATCGAACCCGGGACCCTTGAGTCCGCAGGCCGATGCTCTATCCACTGAGCCAAACCGGTTCGGCCTGGATTGCTTTTTAAACTTATTTTGAGAATATGTTTATGAAAGCTGGGGACAGTGAAACAAGGAAGGGCCTAGGATAGCTAGAAGGAGCAACAGGAAAGAGGCTGCCTTGGTTCAATAGAAATGTTATGGCGAAAAAGTGAGCCGAGATGGGGCTGCTATCAGCTCACTTGAGAGTCAGAGAGAAGGGCACCTTGGGGACAGGTTCAGGGCATTAGTCCCTGGTGAGATGCTGCTGCCCATTTCTCCCCTGGTTGCGAGCCTCATGGGTCCTTAGAGTTTAGGAGACACAGGCTGCCTGGGGGGGAAGCGGAGGGGGAAGGAGAGAGCATGCTCCAAATACGGATTGTTGATTCATTCACTTTGGGACCATAGGTTCCTCCCATTTAGGGAGACAGTCACAGAAACAAATCTTGACAAAGGCCCAGGGCAGGAGGCCAGCCTGGCTGGGTCTGAAGAAATAATGGCGTGAGGTTTCCCCAAATCATCTGCTATCCCTGGATGCCATATCGCTCCTCACCAGTTAGCAAGACCCAGGGCACCTTTGGTCCTAATCTGGACCTAGGAACCTGAGCTTTGAAAATGCAATACAGAGCTGAGGGTCTGTTATCTTTGATGAAACTGAGAGGGAAATGTGGGCTTTGATGAACCTCCTGCCTCATGACCACTGCTCTGGCCTCCACCCAATCCTGAAAGCGTCTCATACTCTGAACCTTTCCTCTTTCCACCAAAACCCATCATTCCTATGTCAACGGGTTTGTAGCACACAGGTTTGCTCATCCAAACTGCATGTCTGCTGCCTCCTCCTAGGGGTGTCTGCTTTTAGAGGAGTTACACATGTGTGCCCCACAGAGCTGGAACCCAGGAATCCTGACTAGAGGGAGTTCTCAGAGGGAGAACTGGGGTAGTGGTCTAAGTAGGGGAAGGCTGCTCACCATTAGGCCCTTTCCCATGTGGAGGAGATGGGGTTAGTGACAGAGCACTGGATGGGGAGTCAGGAGTTGGTTCCAGTCCTGGCTCTGTCACGTTCTAGCTGAGTGAGTCCAAGCGAGAACTTCATCTGTGTGAGCCCGTTTCCTCTGGGAAGACATAGCTGCTGCCATAACACAGCCACCATGTACTGACCGCCTACTGTATGCCAGGCACTTCTCAGCCTCCACAAGACAGCCTTGCTACTGCTTTCCTACTGCAGTCCCTACATGGCACACTGGGGTGTGATCACGTGTCCAATCCCCGGGGAACGAGGGGTGTAGCCAGGAGCAACCCACTAGAAGCATGACAGCTCTTTCAAAACTCCTTATTCACTCTTTAAATACCTACAAGGCTTGCATTATGCTGCATAACAATCCAAGTTTTATTATAAACTCTCCCACCTCCAACTCTTCAAATAAAATTCTGGGAAGATGTATGTGCCATGTGTATTCAGCGGCCCCACCCTATTCCCTCTTCTCCCACTCTCAGTTTGAGAATCCTGATAATGATGCGCAGGGGCAGCAAGTGCATGAGGTGGTGGCAGTGCTGCTATTTTATAGGGAGAAATCGAGGCATGGCCTCACTTCCTGCCTCCAGCCGCCCAGCCCCTGGTTCAAGCTATCTACCAGCCCAACCCCCTCCCTATGTTCCAACTGACCCAGCTGGTTCCAAAGTTTATGCTACCACCCCGATTTCTTTTGGGGAAAATGGGACCTCCACACTAGAAAGAGCTGTGTACTAGGTGAAGCAATTTGCAACCACAAAGTGGTGTGTTTGGGGGAAACACTGAGATCTGCCTGGAGACCCCTCTCTGTTGGCAGGATACCTTTGCCTTCATCCAAAGGAATGAGGTTAATTGTGGGACTGAGGCCACTTTAGGGGCCTACTGGCAGACTGTTGGGGGCAGTGGGACCAGAATGGAGTTCATCAGAGGGTACAACTATTTCTGTAGCCGCCCCAGTAGAAGAGGGAATCAGCCTCGGGTCGAATGAGATGGGAGAACTGCATTATTCTTTCTTCTGGGATCATGTGGGAGCAGTGAGTGGGGCTGAAGATAGAGGTAGACCTGGTAGAAGAGGACTTAGCACCTGCAGTCCAGGACTACTGCCACTTGATTGATATGTGATGACACAGCATCAACTTGTTCCCAAGATGATGTAAAATTGGGGCATCATCTACGCTTACCGCCACAATTTTGAGAGGATCATGTCAGCTGAGAGCAGCAAAGACAAAAAGGCTGGTTCTAGTCATGCAGGTTAGAAAGGGCTTTAATACCTATTATGTCACCTGAGCCCTCCCAGCCACCTCCTGAGGTGGTCTGACAGGATTTAGCTCCCCTGCCACTAATGGATATGTTCAAACACGGAAGGAGTTGATACAAGTGTCATGGAACTCACTGCCGTTTTCCATCTTACGGAGCTACCTGGTACCTCCCCCAGGACATAATGCATATAGAGATGCACATGTCCACCCTGGCCAGGCGGTTCAGTTGGTTGTAGTGTCACCCCATACACCAAAAGGTTGTGAGTTTGATCCCCAGTCAGGGTACATACAGGAGGCAGCCTGTCAGTGTTTCTCACATCCATGTTTCTCTCTCTCTCTCTCTCTCTCTCTCTCTCTACTCAATAAAAACATATTCTGCCCTGCTGGCATGGCTTAGTGGTTGAACGTCAACATATGAACCAGGAGGTCACAGGTTTGACTCCCAGTCAGGGCACATGCCAGTTTATGGGCTTGAGCCCCAGTAGGGGGCGTGCAGGAGGCAGCCAATCAATGGTTCTCTCTCATCATTGATGTTTCTATCGCTCCCTCCCTTTCCCCTCCTCTCTGAAATCAATGAAAATATATTTTCTTAAAAGATGCATGTGAAACATCCTTTGGTGGGTGGGTGATGATTTGGGCACATGAACAGCAGCAGGGGAGATATTTTTGAGCAGGGTAGGCTTTTATTGTATGTATCTCAGAAAGCAGATTTATTATGTTACAAAGTGAGATCTACTTGAAAAGAGGGTCAAAGCACCATCCTCTGGCCCAGCCTACTCCCCACAGAAGACTGGGAAACCAACCCCTCTCGGGGCGAAAGCCCATGAGAGCTGACCCGTGTGTCTTTAACGAAGTCACAGGAGGCCCCTCTGACAATGCCTCACTCCTGGGGCTGGACTAGGAGCATCTCTCTCTGGGCAGGGCTTTGCTAGACACCAGCCTCTCACCGGCCTTTATCTAAGCTCTATTTGGGAGCCGGGAGGACTCCTGCTTCTATATCACATCAGGTACTCAGTGTACCTGCTGCCAGAACGGACCCTTTGCCTTTGGTACTCATCCCCACACTCCCTGCCTCCAGCCCTTCGGTCATTGGCTGCAGCTCTCTACCAGCCCACCCCCCTCCCCATGTTGCCACTGCCCTATCAAACTGGCACTCCCTGTGGTGGTGGTAATGGTGGTGGTGGTGAAGGCAATCAGTTTAAATTTATAGAATCATTTGCACGAAGGTATAAGTGACCCACGACTTCACCTTCCCCAGGGCATTTACTTTATAAAAAGGAAGTCAGTTAACCTAAATTCTGCTCTATAATTAGTGAAAAGTGAAGTGTGGGAGTTCTGAGTCCAGGACAGGATAGCATCCAGGTCTCCTTACCCATCCTGGAGCACTGAGAGAAGAGAAACAAGTGAACAGGAGCCAAACATCCTCTCCTTCTGCTAGAGCAACACCCCACGATTGTCTTAAGAGGCAGGGAAGGCCTAAGAATACTGACACTCATGCCAGCTGTCCTTGGGGACAGGCCCCTAACCACCTCCCCCACCCCCCCCTTCCCTCGCCTGTGTAGGTTTCCCTGCCCATGACTTTTCCCTCCACAAGAGGAAAGGCCCGGGGAGGGAGGGAGGGAGGGAGGGCTGTCCAGCCCCAACTACCCAGCGGGGAGCAAGGCTCCAGGCTCTTGGAAGGCTGTTGGGGGCTCCTAGGAGGAGAAGGGGAAGGACGCGTGTGCCAGGCAGAGGCAAGGTGGAGTCTTCGCAGGCCTCCTGCTCTGGCTACTCCGGTTATCTGCCCAGGCCTGAGTGCCGGGGGCTGGCGCCCGGGAGCTCCTCGGCGCTGCCACAGCGCCCTTCTCCCAGGTGCATCCCGAAGGCCAGCCAGCTCCTGGGCTCTGCTTCCTGCCTGGGGAAGCCCTCAAGGCGGCCTGGCGCGCGCGGTGCCGCTCCCGACCGGCCGCGAGGCAAAGTCCGTGCCGGGCCCTTCCACGCGGACGCAGGAGGCCTCTGTCAACAGTTCCTGGCTTATCTGCCGCCGCCGTGGCTGTTTGCCTTCGGGGAGGCCCCGGCGGACTGGGGGTTGGGAAGGCCCGAGAGACGCAGCCTTGGAGCTGGAAGGGCCTTCGAGAGGCCATCTGCTCCGGCTCAGCGTGGGGGGGAGGCCGGCCAGAGACACCAGTGCACAGCTGCGACGCCTCCCGGGGTGCTGGCTCCTGCC
>NW_006383006.1:4481806-4482764 GCF_000327345.1 Myotis davidii
ACGGCGCTCCCGGGCTTGGGTCGCAGGACCTCCTCCGCCCACGGACGGTAGAGAGAACCGGAGGCTGCCCTCCTGGGCCCCTCCTCCTGGGCCCGCCTCTCAGCTGTCAGAGATGGAGCGGGGGCGCCGCGGCCCCGAACTACGCTCCGAATTTTCCCCGGAGGCAGGGAGGCAGCAGATCTGTCTCTGCCCCACATCCACCTCCTGGGAAACCCCAGGCGGCACCACCTCCCTGCTTGGGCCAGGGCTGCACTAGGAGCCACCCTGGGCCAGGGCACCCTGACTCCGGGGAGGAGCGGGGCTCCCCGCACCGACCCGGCAGCGGGTGTGTCCTGTCAATTTCTATTACAAAGGTTAGGGCGTTTCTTATCTCCATTCCAGGGAGTAAAGATTATGTAGCTTAAGCATGATTGTTTGTAGTTAAAGTGATTAACTACCCGTCTGGCACTTAGTTAAGGAGTTTTATCCCCTCCCTGACTTCAGGGAAAAATCCCTACCTGGGGAAACAACCTTTCTCGGAGAGGTGACCTTGGTTAAAACACATAGTGCCAAGAAGGTGAGCACACCGGGGCCCGCGGGGCGCCCTTCGCCTCTCCCTCGGCTCCAGGGACACTTGCATAACGTGGATCTAGAGCAACTCCTTAACCCTGGCCAGGAGTTATTTAAAGTATTTGGCCTTCGTTTAAACAAGGGGCACAGGACGGCTCTCCTGGGCGCGGCACACCCCTAAGGGGCAGGCACCGGGAATGACTGCGCCGCACCCCGGCCTGGATTATTCGGATTATTCGAGGGTCAGACCAGGCCCCTGACACTAGAGGAGGCGACTAGCAGGCTGATCACGCCCTTTCGGCCTCAGTTTACCCTTCCGCGGCCATAATTCGTAGCAGCGAACGGGGAGGGCGGCGTTCCGCTGCCTGCCAGAGCCCCCGGCCCTGCGCTCCTCCTTCCCCGCGTCCAC
>NW_006383006.1:4483839-4500977 GCF_000327345.1 Myotis davidii
AAGCGCGGGCCTCCGAGGGCCCTCGCCCGGCGGAAAAGCCTCCCTGTTGCGGCTCCTGGTGCCTGGGAAGCCCAGGCGTCGTGGACAAAAAAAATCAGGGCCTGGCCCTCGCGGCGTCTCTCTGCGCGTCCGGGAGGAGACGGGCGGGGCCGCTGCGCCTCCAGGTGCTCCTGCCTTCCCTGGCTTCGCGCTGGGGAGGATTCCTCCCGGCGGCTCCCAGGTCCCTGGCCCGCAGGGAGGAGCTAGCCCTTTTCTCACCCTCCCACCCAGTCCCGCGGCCTCCTTTCCGCGTTCCATCCACCCGGGTCTCCGGGTTTCCCTCCGCCCAGTGCCCCTCCAGCACAGAGTTCAAGGCCATTGGCTTTCCAAAGAAGCCTCACCCCAGGGCGTGCGCCCACGTGGGGACGTGGTCCCAGGAACAGCCGAGACTTCTTCCCTCAAACTCCTGGCAGGCGGGGAACAGGGCCCGGGGGCGGGGCCTGGCTCTCCACGTGCCCGGCGGAGTCCGGGGCTGCACACCGGGCGGCTGGCTGAGCGGGCCAAGCCCCCCTTCCCCTTTCCTTTTGGAGTCTGCGGCTTGGAGTCTGCTGTGTGGCTGTAAGCAAGTCATTTCCTCTCCTTGAACGGCTGCTTCTCCTCGCAGGATTGCTGTCAGAATAAAATAAAGTGGACGATGTGAGATCTCTAAGACGTTGGAATAGTTTTAGTGTGGGTGGCAGAAAGAGCCAATCACAGGTTCACCTCGCTCTGAATGTGATTAGGAAAACCTCACCGACTCACAGAGCAGGGGCTGTGAAACTGGGAAGACCGCTGATGGTGGAAAGGTGTCCCATGCACTGCAATGTGCTCATCGGTGGCATCTTTGTGGTGGGTCTTTGGCCACTTCACATGTTAGTGGTCAATTGAACTGCAAGGCTGCTTTGAGTAGAATTCAGTATTTCACAGCATTTGCTGTCTTCCCCCAAAGGTCTCACGTGAGGATCCCTTGTCAGGTGCCAGGTGCCGAGGGATTGTTGGGGGCTGCGAGGGGAGAGTGTCCCAGAAGGACTGCCTCTCATGCTGATGGCCCAACGGAGGAGGGATGTTCCTGTCCTTATCAGTCAGCCAGGATCCCAGGATGGCCCCGGAGGAGAGAACAGGAGGGCTCGGAGGAAGAACCGGGACCTTCAGCAAAGAAGAAAGATCTTGGGGAAATTGCCCTGACTGGTTTGGCTCAGTGGATAGAGTGTCAGCCTGTGGACTGAAGGGTCTTAGGTTCGATTCCAGTCAAGGGCATGTACCTTGGTTGCAGGCACATCCCCAGTGGGGGGTGTGCAAGAAGCAGCTGATCAATGTTTCTCTCTCATTGATGTTTCTAACTCTCTATCCCTCTCCCTTGCTCTCTGTAAAAAATCAATAAAATATATTTTAAAACAAGATCTTGGGGAAATTGATGAAGGAGTGGAAGGGGAAGGGGGGAGGGGAAACTGAGGAAATGAGTGAGAGAAAGAAGAAAATGCAGGAGTTTGAACACCGAGTCCTCTGTGGAGAACCTGGGAAATCACATGGCTGCCTCCTCTGAGGCACAGAAGTCTGGAGGAGCCTGGGTGTCTGGGTGAGGGGTGTACTATAGAGCTTCAAGTCCCAGAAACACGCCCGTGTCCTGCACTCACTTCTCTCCCTCCTTTGGAGCTGCCCTGGTCTGTGGTGGGAGCTGGAAAGGTACTGCCCTCAGAGGGGGACTGGGGACAAGCCCAGCACGGGGAGAGTCAGCAAGGACCTGTCAGAATCGGAAAGACAGGCAGGGTGCCTGCCAGTGTCTGGGCAGTCAGATCTGAAGGCTACACTCCCCAGGGGGTACCAGCCAGAGGAGCAGGTAGAGGAACAAGCAGGGTGGGAACTGGGTCTCTGTCCTGGCTGCCAAGAGAAAAATCAGGGGCGATTTCTTTTCGTCTGGTATCAGGCACTTGCCCAAGGGTCCGTAACCAAAGAAGAGCTCTTTGCCCATGCCTGCCCAAGTGTCCCTCCCTGGGAAGGCAAGGGCAAACCGGGGAATGGGTTTGAAATGAGAGCTAATTTCATAGACTTTCAGAGTGGAAAGGACCTTTAGATGTATCCTAGCCTTGAAATATAGGAGAAGTCACAAAAGGGTTAAGGTACTTATACAAGGTCACACAGCTAGATGGTGAAATTTCAACTAGGTCCCCTGACTTCTATTCCTGTGTTGGGTTCAGTATCTTTCATTGGCTTCTGGTAGCTTGTTCATTTTATCCAATGAAAGAAGAGTCTGCTTCTACCTAAGCACAGGCAGAAAGCGTAAGGGCATCTATCAGGGCAGGGCCTGTGGGGCCCAATATAGTTGTAGACAAGGTCAAGGGGCTCTCATGTCTTCTTAGTTGAGCCAAGAATGATCTTTCAAATCCTGGAATCTTGTCCTTTGTGCCTCAGTTTCCCCAGTCCTTGAGGTCATGAGTAAATGAATGTGAGTAGAGGGATGTAGAGAAAATCAGATTACTATGTAGATGGAAGAATGGCCTCTGTGCTGCCAAAAAAAAAATTTTTTTTTAAATGGGGAAATGGAGGCATAGAAGAATGTTTCAAGGTTTTAATGGTCGTCAGGTGGCTGATCTGAGACAGGTCACGAGAGTCCCTCTGCCTTACCAAGAAGGTAAGCGTGTCTGAGGGAAGAGCTGGCCTTCCTCTTGTGGCATCTCATTCAGGATCCTTCTCTCCCAGGAAGCCTGCACTTGGTGTGCCTGAGTTTTCCTGTGTCTCCACGGCCTTCAGAATTTATCAGGTCTGAGGGCTACACTCTCCCAGCGGGTAACAGGTGGGAAAGCCTGGAAATGGGGTCTGGGAGGTGAGGGGTTCCTGGGACCTTGGTGTTATTCCCCAGCCTACCTGACTTAGTGCTGCCCCTCGTCTACCCTACCGAGGGCAGCGCAGTGGCCCCAGTGGCAGAAGCAAGGTCACTGCTCACCATCCTTTGCCAGGCACAGTGCCAGTTTTTGCTTCCTAAGACCAATAGGCAGGAGAAAGGATGGAGCACAGCCTTTGACCTGGGCAGTGTTCCTGAATGGGCGGTCTGTTGCTTTGAGGAGATCTGGAGACCTCTCTAGAGAGAGCAAAGCCTTTATAATGCGCGCGCGCGCGCGTGCGTGTGCGTGTGTGTGTGTGTGTGTGTGTGTGTGTGTGTGTGTGTGCTGGGAGTGGACAGAAGGGGTGGCAGGAAAAGTTTCTCTAGACCAGGTGATACAGCGTCTCATTCTAGTCAGCAACTCCCAGACATGCTCTGTGGGGCTTGGTATGCTCCAAGGGACTTTCTGAGTCCAAGATTCCCATATTCTGTGACGAGACCTGTGACTCATTCGGCCACTCACAGAGCAAACAAACTTCCATTGAACAGCTGCTATGAACCAGGCCCTGTACTGGGTGAAAGGAGTACAGGAGTGAGTAACTCCTGTGAGGACTCCCTCCTTCCTGGGAGGTGTGGTGTATAATTTTACATTGACTTGTGGAGGAAGGAAACCAGAAAGGACCCAGCCAACAGGAAAACAAGCCCCAAGATGCCAAATGGCTGCATTTACAGTTTCTGAAGGACTGTCGGTGAGACCCTGGTCTTTCAGAGGCTTCATGCAAACAATCCCCCACCGTTGGTCAATGAGATGCCCTTCTCTGCTGGAGAATACTAAAGAGGGGCCCAGCGGACACTTGGGGGTGGGGAAGGATTGGAGGTCTTCCTCCTGGGGAGAGGGAGCTAAGGCTCTCTTCACCCGACAGCCCCCAGACCTTTTTCTTTGCCTCTGGATTTCTCCTCCTCCCCAAGCCACCCATCTCTGGTCCCATAAGTGAGAGACTTGGTGAGAATATTCGGGAACTAGGTGCTAGGATAGGTTAGAGTTCGTAGGGCTAGAGATCTAGCAGCCTTCGCTGACCCTCCACCGGCTGAATCACTCTCCTCCAAAACGAACAAAATGTGTCACCACGCCTGTGTGTGCGCAACAAGAACATTTTCTCTCCTGACATATTTCAGAAACAAGGTTTCCCATCTCTCCCAGGAGCCCGTGTTCCTGTGGTTCTCTCTCCTCTCTCCTCAGAACTCGCAGAGACTCTCCCAGTGGCCAAGTGAAGAGAGTATCTGAGGTCAGGGACGTGGCTGCTGGTCTGGACGGAGGCAGCTGCTCTAAGGCCCGGGGTGTATTAGGCCTCTGTCCCCCATGCTCCCCGTCATGTAACTGCGGGGTGGGTTCATTAAATGTGCGATGTCTCTGCCTGCCAGCGTGACCTCTACACCCCGTGCGCAGCGAGCAGTCCACGGAGCACCGGTGGGCCACGGGTGTGTGTGTGTGGGGGTGGGGTGCCACGCTCCATAGCGCTCCTGACCGCCGAGGCCTCTTCCCAGCCCTGGGACGCCGCGGGCACGCGCGCCCAGCCGGCTCCCCGCTCAGCAGCCGGGTAGCAGGCGGTTCCGTGTACTGCGGCTTTGGGCCGAACCCAAAGGACGGACAGCCTGGGCTCCTACTGCGGACGGTGTCGGTGCCGCTGGGTCGCATTACCCCGTGCGCTGCGGTCGGGGGGGCTGGCTAGGAGGGGAGCGGTGGGGTCCTCTGCCTCCAATGGCGCGGCTGCGGCTGGGTATCCGCTGGCGCTTCCCCCACTCGCGTTCTTCCACCGCGTTTATTGGGCGTTAACCGGGTGCCAGGCAGCGCTGGGTGCTGGAGCTATGAATTGGGCGATACGAGTAGCTTCCCGGCTGGGGGTGGGGACGAGGGGCGGAGACTCAGTAGGGCCGCGCTGGGGAAAGCCGCGGGAGGGGCTTCCAAACCCGAGCGGGAGGGAGGGCTTCCTGGAGGAGGAGACCTTTCCGCTGCGCACAGAAGGGCGAGGAGGAGTTCTCCAGGGAAAATCGATGGAGACAGACCAGTGCATTCCAGGAGAGGTGAATGTGTGTGTGGCCGAAAGACGCGGTCTCCTTCCGTATGCTATTAGCAAAGCAGGGCCATCGACAGCTAAAAGAATCATAGTTTTATTTTTTTAAGAATCTGGTATTGGAGTATTTGAGATCTTGCTTCCCAGCAATTGTCATCAGGTTTGGCTCAAATAAGGTCTTATAAAATTTTTTTAAAAATAATTCTGGTATTTTGGAAGAAGGTATTGACGTAGTCATTATGGGAAGAATCGGAACTTTGTTGGACTTCTTTACACTTATTTTCCGGTTTTGTACTGTTTTTGTAAAATATATATTTCTATTGATTTCAGAGAGGACGGGAGGGGGAGAGACAGAAACATCAATGATGAGAGAGAACCACCCATGGGTCGCCTCCCGCACGCCCCTCACTGGGGATCAAGCCTGCAATCCGGGAATGTGCCCTTTGTCTGGAATCGAACCGGCGACCTTCAGTCCGCAGGCCAACGTTCTACCCACTGAGCCAAACCAGCTAGGGCCTGTTTTTGTGTTTTAACAGCCGAAATCTGTTTTTGTGTTTTAATTACGTGTGTGTGGTGGTGGTGGTGGTGGGGAGGTGGGCCCTGTTTTCTGAGCCTGCTGGGGCTGTGGCACGGTGACAGCCTTCCAAGCCGCTGAAGGCTGAGGGAGGGACGTTGTAAGACCTGCCATCCATACAGGGGGTGCGTGTTGAGGGCTGGAGTGCAGTTCTGCTTCTCCGGACTGTTTCCCAGGCCAGTCTGAGCGCCCACGTGCCGGTACCTTAACCTGGAGGAGTTTCTCGCCCGCCTTACCCCCGCCCCTGGTGGAGGCTGTCAGGAGTGTCTGGGCCTAGCGCTCCAGCTTCTGATCATTCCTCTGCACCAGCACACCCCCCCCCCCCCCCGCCCCCCAAGCAGGGGCTGTTCTGTGGCTTCAGTCCCCTCCCTCGCCTGGCAGCTCCCTCCCTCCATCCTGAGGCTCCACAGGCTGTCTTCCATAGCCCAGCAGCCTTTGCTATCACTAACAACAGTATTTATTGAACCCCCAGTGGGGAAAGGAACATTTCATCTTTAACACGATTCTGGCATGATTATTATTAAATATAGGAACTCTGTGTCCTAGAGGAGTTAACTAGCTCAGCCCCAGGTAGTAAGTGGCAGACCTGGATGTGAACCCTGCACCCACGTGCCTAGCAGCTCTTGGCTCTCCCTTAGGTCCAGAGCACTGGCTGAAAAGCCCTAAAAGTGCCTTTGCAGTGGCTAAGCCCCTCTGCATGGCCAAGAAACTCCATCTCCAGGTTCTGGGGCTGGCCTGGCCTAGGGAACTTTATAGAGAAGGCAGGTTGCAGCTCGGGAAGTCATTTATGCAAAGAATCTGAGCTGGGGGTCAGTCAGTGGCTTCCCAGCCCTGGAGAACTGCTGGACACTGCCACTCAGGATCACCCAAGGAAAGCCAATCCCCAGCCAACCTTGCACCTCTCTCCCCTCTGCATCCCATCCTGCACGGTGGTCAGTACCTGGCTGTTCCACAGCAATAGAAGGGAGATGAAGGGCCTAGGCCTGCGGTTCTCAACCTGTGGGTCGAGACCCCTTTGGGGGTTGAACGACCCTTTCACAGGGGTCGCCCAAGACCATAGGAAAACACATATATAATTACATATTGTTTTTGTGATTAATCACTATGCTTTAATTATGTTCAATTTGTAACAATGAAAATACATCCTGCATATCAGATATTGACATGACGATTCATAACAGTAGCAAAATTACAGTTATGAAGTAGCAACAAAAATAATTTTATGGTTGGGGGTCAGCACAACATGAGGAACTGTATTAAAGGGTTGAGGCATTAGGAAGGTTGAGAACCACTGGCCTAGGCTGTCCTCTGCTCAAATCCCTGCTCTCTAGGGCCCAGGGAGCCCACTGCTGCCAATAGTCAGGTACAGCAGTGATAGGGAGTTGGAGGACACCTCTTTGGACTAAGTTGCTGGGTGAACGCAGTGACCCACCTCTTCCAACACTAGAGGCAGGCTAGGACTGGGCACCTCCCACTTTCCCAGGGCTAAAGGGGAGGAATGTGCTTCCGAGGGAAAACAAGGTCAGGAAGATCTGAGACACAGCCTAGCCTCAGGCAGTGGGTGTCAGAAGCCCTTGCACATCTTCCTGGCTTGGGGCATTTCCTCCAGGGACACACGGGTGCCCTGGGCTCCCCCTTCACAAGAAAACAGGATAGCAAAGAAACTGCTGCCAGGCCAACTGAAAGCTGGACAGACCACATGCTCACTGAGGTTAGCGCATCAGGAGCCTACCCAGTTCTGTCCAAGCGCCGTGTATCTTCCAAGGTAGGAAGTAAATCAGGCCAACTGAAGGTCACTCTGGCTCCAGACAACTGCCATACCAGAGAGGCTTCTGGGCAACCAGGCTGCTGAAGAGCTGAGAACAGCCACTTTCATTTTGGGAGCAAGTAGGACTAAGAGAAAGGAGAGAAAGCAAAAGAGAGGCTCTCATGGATTTTCAAAACACGACTTTGAGAGTTGCCACTCAGGATGCAATCTGTGGACTAAATCTGATCCTCTTGTTAAAACGGCATAAAATTTATTTACAAATATCTGTACAGTTTGTGTGACAGGTCAGGATTTCACAACAGAAACAAAGAAAACAAAAGCATTCTTTTTCAAGGGAAGTTGCAGGTGTAGACTTTCCCTGCACCTGTCAGAAGCAAGACAGACAAACAGACCTATACATCATGAGTTAGGCATATGGACACTGGCCTTTTTGCTTCTTGGAAGGAAGTGAAAAATGTATAAAACAGCCTTAGGTACTGCACCCATCAACACTGAAACCACATTGTGGGGGGTAGGGGTGGGGTGTGGAGCAGGGGGGCCCTGCAGCAATTTCCCAGCACAAGAAAACAAGAAATACTGTGAACCACCAAGAAGCCCAGCTGATTCTATAATTTCATGTCTTATGCCTGGGTAGGATTTCAGTTCCAAGGCCCTGCCTCAGTTGAGACTGGAGCCAAGTCCTCAGTCTTGATTGCAATCACCAAGTAGGCTACTCAGTGATGAGTTAACTTTCGGTCTTCTTTGGTTGGCTTTTCTCCCTGCTATTTTGGCGTCTCAGAACGAAAGTTTCAGCAGCTGCATGTGGGGAGGTAGTGGTTAAGTGGCTACAGTGTGATGCAGTTTTAATAAAAATTTTATTACACAGCCATAAATGTAATTGACACTTCTCCAAAATCCAAATGATATTAAATACAGGTCTACATGGTGAATCAGAATGATTCCAGCAAATTCTATGGATTCTATAATTTCATGTCTTTTAAAACCAGGAAAGAGAAATAAGTCCAAGTCAGTCATGATCGGAGAGGTCCCAGCAGCCTCCGGGACTCTGCTGGAGTTCAGGCAACATTTAACAGTCTGTGATTCCACATTTATACAATAGTCTATAAAGGGTTCCGGTCAATGGACTATTCAAGTATATATGATTTTAATGAGTCCATCACCACTCCTTTGCCCAACTGAACTGTGTCACAGCTACCACATAGCTGTGTTACAGTTATATTTATCAATTTTACAGTCACAATACTTTTTAAAAACCATTCATTACTGCATTTTTTAAAATAAAAAAGTGTAAACTAAGTTAAAGCAATGCTGAGGCTCTACTAAACCCAGAGGAGTTATTAGCAAGTTCATTTTTATGTTTAAATACAACTTAACTCCATGATTTCCCATCACCCCACGTCCTTAAAGAACAGTAGAGAAGAAATACAAAGCAGAGCTTCTAGCTAGATTTCCTCTCGCTCTCATGGGAATCAGCAGCGCTCAGCTGTTTCTTTAGCTTAGTTCTTGGTATATATAGTCAGCTGTACTTTGTTCTGAAAAGATTTGTTAAATGCCACTTTTATTTACACTTGGAGCTTTACACCTGAGAATGATTATCAAGCAGTCAGCTTATCTCTTTTCAAACATTTCATAAAGACATACACACTTCTTTGCTGGCTTCACCCTAGCTGCACAATATATATATGTATACACACACACATATATATATGTATATACACACACAAAACTGCACATGCTTGTAACATTTGCAATCTAAATCTTTTTGTGTTCTTTCTCGCCACATCATGTTAAATACTTTCTCTTAAAAACAAAATATTATTCTTACTGAAAGAGCAAAACAGAATCACTAGAAAGATACAAGTACATGGGGTGGGAAAAGATTCCCTCTACGCTCAGGCAAGAAGCTGTGTTCTGTACCCATGGGATGAGCAAGACACCTGCACTGCCCTCCCTGGGACTTGGCTGTGGGCTTCCCTCCCACCTGCCAGGACACAGACTAGAGGGAAGGGGCCACACTGGGGAGTTTTCTTCAAGGAGGTGATGAGGAAGAGGAGGTGGGGAAGGGAAGTTACACAGCTACAGCAGTCAGGCCTGTTTATTAAGAAGAATCACATTTAATGAGTTTCTTTCTTGCAGTTTCAGATGCTCCAGTACAGCTGAAAAAAATCTGAAACAGCTATAGACCCATGACAGACTGATACAAAGAGTACTGCATTTTTAAAAAATGATAAAAAAATCCACACTTGCAGACAGACACACACACACACACACACACACACACACACACACACTCTCACTCACTCAAATAGACACCCTTCCCTCCCCACAAATGTACACTTTTTGGAAACTAAATTGATTTTGAAAACCCCTCTTCCACAGAGATGGGAAGAAGAGTAAGATGAGGAGAGAGGACGGAGGACTGTAGGTGCCCAGAACCCATTCCCTCCACCAGGGCCAGGTTCCAAATGTTCAATGTTTGGATTCCAGGCAATCCAGGAGGAGACTGCCCAGTGCTGCTGCTATCACCACCAGGGGCTCCAGCAAGAATCCCAGCTTCACGGTAATACTGAACGCGTGCAGAGTGGCCAATGAACTGTGCTGGTTTAAAAAAAAAAAAAGGCAAACACAAGTCTAAAGACATGGATAAAGCCCAAGAGAGCCCAGGTCCACACTGGGTGAGGCCTGGAGGTGGGAGGGTTGATGGAAGATGGTGCAGACAAGGGAAGTCTATACAGCAAATGGTTTATATTACAGATGACTGGCAGTTTAGAGTCTCTTCCCAGTTTCTACTGCTGCTCCAGCCCAAAGAGGGCACAAAAAGGAAGAGGAAAGGCGGGACACTGATGGGCATGCAGGGTCAGAAGCAGCAGGCTGGGTGAGCTCAAATAAGCCCCCGTCGCTTTTTGTAGTCTTCCAAGTTCAGAGATCTCCTTGGAGCCCCATCCTTGGCTGGTGGAGCCTTGGAGGTGATGGCCAAAGCCTTTGATTCTATGAGAAAGAAGAGCAAATTGGCAGCTGAGGCACCTAAAAGTAGTGCTTTACGCCTTCGGGTAGCCTTCCTGCATGTCCCTATTCCCTCTCAAAACATGCCTGCAGCCTCTATAAATACTGAGGAGCAGAACCCCCATTTCTTCCCTAAATCAGGCTGCCTTACAGGCCGAGAGGGCCATGGAGCTATCTGGTCCTTGGCCATTACCACTCCCCACCCTCACCTACCTGAGCTGGGAACTTGTAAATCAATCTTCACATCAAAATCATGTACTTTGAACAAGTCTTCTGAGAGGTCACTGGCTGACTTAGAATTCAAATCTTTATCCTTTCCCTGACCCTGCAATGTGAAGAGAAAAACTAATTAGAAAAGCATAAATGTAAGTGGACTTCAAGCAGCACTAATGGTAAAAGCTCTTGCTCAAGTTTATTAGATCTTCCTACTAAGGCTCTTTTCTGATTCCTTGTCTCAGGACAGGAGGCCACAGACAAAGAGGTTTTTTTTCTGAAGCTTAAAAGCAAAGAGGAGAGGGCAGGCTCATGCCTATGGTGTGAGGGTAGAAAGACAGGCCTTCTGACCTAAGATTTCAGGAATTCCTGGTAGTTTGGGCTCGACAGGAAAAGATCTAACTTAGGCAGAAAAGTAGTTCTCTTTCGGGCAGTCCTCAGTTTAGATTTTCAGTTTTCAAAGAGCTTTCACTTTCATCATTGTCTGATCCTCATAGGTCATATGCTCCTCCTAATTTTCCTGTGAGGTAGGCAGGGTATAAGTATTATACCCATTGTACATAAGAGAAAAGTGGATCAGAGGACTAGATGTCAGTTGCCTAAAGCCACAGTGAAAGCCTTAGTTAAGAAGTGGTGCCCTGACTGGTTTGGCTCAGTGGATAGAACGTCGGCCTGCAGACTGAAGGGTCCCAGGTTCGATTCCAGCCAAGGGCATGTACCTTGGTTGCAGGCACATCCAGTGGGGGGTGTGCAGGAGGCAGCTGATCGATGTTTCTAACTCTCTATCCCTTTCCTCTCTGTGAAAAATCAATAAAGTATATTTAAAAAAAAAAAAAAAAAGAAGTGGTGCTGGGTTAGAATTTAAGTTATCTGACCAAAGTTCAGCAGCTGTTTTCCACATCTGTACATAACTGGGATGGAGAAAGGACGGTCAGCGGGACTTCAGGTTCCTCCAGATGGGAAAATCAAGTCCAAACTAGGCCAGGGGAGGCAGTGCTGCACTCACCTTGCTCATTTCCTTTGGAGCATCTGGTAACACTCCAGAACCATACTTTGCATTCAGCTGGGCCAAGATGGCAGCTTGAACAGCTGGGTCTCTGGACTGAGAGAGGAAAATAAGATTGTTCAACACTCGGACAGTCCTACTGAGATTCTTTCCCATCTACCACCATTAACATCACAATCACCACAGGGGTCCCATCAGCAGCTTAGTGGGGTTTTCCTCAAGGCAGCAAAAAGCTTTGAAGCCACGCCCAGTCTAGCCAGCTCTAGATGGGTGACCCAGCCTACACATTTCTAATGTCTGTGGCACAGGGTGGTTTAGTCCGTAGGTTTCTATAAATCTATGCCAGGCTTTTACCACTTGGACATCCTATAGCAAGATAAAAAAAAGAAGTATCCAGACCCAAGAGTTTGAGGCAAGCAAATCCCACTAAGACATTATTTTTAACTTCGTTATTAATCTCCTAATGCAGCGGGCGGCAAACCGTGGCTCGTGAGCCACATGCGGCTCTTTGGCCCTGTGGCATGGGCCACGAAGTTTCTATCGCACTGCACGTGCACGCCCACACATGGTATTTTGTGGAAGAGCCACATTCAAGGGGCCAGTTTGCCGACTACTGTCCTAATGGAACTCATTTTATGTCCCAGAATGTAGGTCCTGAGTAAAAACGTCCTCTTTAGGCACTCACATTAGAAACGATGGTAGGTTTGCATTGCCGTCTGGTAAAGGGATCCATCTGTTGGTTTTTCATGTTGTGACTTTCAGCCTGAAACAGAAAGCATGCATTACAGAACGGTGTCTCCTCTCCCCTCCTCTCATCATGAGCTCACATATAAATAAAAGTCTTTGCAAGGGCCTGAAAAAGTCAAAGCTGTCTATCCCTCTTTTCCCCTCAAGAATACCAAAGTAGACATGGGGACAACCACCTAAGGAACAAAACTGGAAACAGATAAATACCTGTGGAAGAATCTAAGGATGGGGAGGGGTAAGACATAGAAGAAGACTGCTGCTTTTCACTATAAATTAATAAACTGAATGGGTGTATGTATGCATACGTACAAAGTACATATGTCTTAAGTGAACACATTATTGCAATAATTTAAAAAATAAACCCAAGCAAGATGTAGAGAGGATTTCATATCATTTTACTAACTGAAATTATGTTCAATGATCCAGATAAAGTTGTCTTACTCACCACAAGGGCCTTCTCAGACTCCACAATATTCCATTCCCGGTTCCGCTGGTTGATGTAACTAAGGGTGAAGAAGAGGAATGAGTCAGTGGGCTGTGAAGCGAGGAAGGGAACCACTGAGTTGACCTCAGAGAGGTGAGGAGCCAGTGCAGCACAGCGTGTACAAGGCCACAGGCTCACCTGATCACTGTGGCAAGGTTTGTGGACCAAGGATAGGAACCCAATCAAAACAGGCTCTGTAACACACCTAATAGCAGATATGTTCTTGGTCCGCTGGCGGTCCAGGGCCTCTGCCCGCTCCTCCAGCTCATTCAGCTGGTCTTGGATTTGTTTGGCTTTGTCCTGATCCCCCAGGTCCTCTGCCATGGCCTGCACAGGGAGGAAAGTGTGTGATTTTGGCTACAGTTTGTATCATGTGTCCCCTGACTTCCCGCACAGGCAAGCTACCTCACGATATGAACAAATGACAGGAGGTGTGAAATAACACTTAGAACTTATAGTAGTAACACGTTCCCATACAGCTACCTGGCTCTGGGCCCCTGCTAGCGTTAACGCCAGAACGCAGGCCCTATATGTCTCACTCACTAAACAAGGCTCCCCTATCCTGATGTGAAGAATGGAAACCACCTACTGCAGCTGGGCGTGGCAATACAATCCATCTGTTCAGACCTAGACTGATACTACCCTAGGGTCTATCTGATCACACATGAAACTGAAGTGATTAGAAAGTAAGAAGAAAAGAACAAGCAAGATCAGCTTCAGTTTATAGAAAGGAAAATCCTGCCTCTGCTGACTCGCCAGGGGGAACAAGTCTGATTCTCACGTAGCCTCAGAGGACAAGGAAAGGGTCTGAGAGCAAGTCCTTACCTTTTCCTTTAGCAGCTGAGTCTTCTTCATGGCATAGTTAGGCGGAGCTTTCCTGAACCTTTCTTTCTCTTTTACAATCTGTACCAGAGAGGAGATACCAGCAGTGAGGTATTCCTAAACTATTTTTGGAGAGGCTAAGTGAGCCCATTTTGGAGGCAAGCAGCTAGTTAAAGGGGGGCTGCTCTTCCTACAGCAGTGTCATGCCCCAGAGAGAGCGAGTTCATTCCAAGGGATACTATGCTGCTTCCGGGGTCACGGAGATTCTTCTGGGACAGTCTGAAGGAACATGCACCAATAAACAGCAGCAGCCCAGAGGCCTGGTACTGTAAGGCTAGCCACTGTCCAAGAGAACAGAGATCAAAAAATTTTACCAAAATATTTTGGAGGAAAAAAAACTCTTGAAGGACCAACCCTAGCAGAATACAGATCCCTGAATCCTGAATACACTTCTATAGTCTAGAGCTTCAAATGAGAATGTATAGAAAACACTGATAAACTATAAATAGTAAGAGAGCAGTATCAGCATTCCCTCAGCCTCATCAATAACAGCACAGCTAAAAACACCAAGACGTAAGGAAGGGAGCCCTAGCCAGCTTGGCTCAGTGGCTAGAGCGTCGGCCTGCAGACTGAAGGGTCCCAGGTTGGATTCCGGTCAAAGGCATGTACCTCGGTTGCAGACTCCTCCCTAGCCCGGGCCCTCACCGGGGCCCCTGCAGGAGGCACCCAATTGATGCATTTCTCTTACATCAATATCTCTGTCTCTCCCTCTCTCTTCCACGCTCTCTAAAAATCAATGGAAAATATCCTTGGGTGAGGATTAAAAAAAATGATGCAAGGAGGGAAAAGTCATGCTCTCCTCTAACACTGGTTCTTGATGAACCGCTAGGCTCTGAAGTATCAGTTTTCTTACCTCTTCAATGTCTTGATCATTAAATTTATAATTAAGAGCTTCTTTAATAGATAATTCCTTCTTATTGATTTCATCTAGAGTGGGCAACTGCATGCCAGCAGAAAACATCTGGACCAAAACATGATAAAAGGTTATATAATAAGTGATTTTGGAAAGGAACGCTGTAACCGTTTTCAGGAACAGCTAGGTGTTGTCTGCCCACTTACCGCTTCTTTCCACTTCATGAATTCGCTTTCAGTGAATTCTTGGTTTGAGACAAACTCTAGGCGGAATACCCGTTGGTCATTGCCATGCCTACATAAGAAAGAGACAGCATCTCCAAGAATATGTTGACAAGTACCAGCAAAGCAACCCTACCGGACTGTGTACCATCTATATCTGTGGTTCTCAATCCTGGCTACACTTTAGCATCATCAAGACTTAGAAAAATTCCAGTGTCCAAGCACCTGTGTAGATAAACTGAGTAAGAATCTGGGAGTAGGAACCAGGCACTGAAATGAACAAACAAACAAAGCTCCCAGGTTGTTCCAATGTGCAGCCAAGAGTAAGAATCAGCCCAGCCGGCTGCCTCTGGCTGAGTCTGACCTATGAACCGGGAGGTTTGTGGTTTGATTCCAAGTCAGGGCCCATGCCTGGGTTGCAGGCTTGATCACCAGTAGGGGGCATGCAGGAGGCAATTGATCAAGGATTCTCTCTCATCACTGATGTCTCTCTCTCTCTCTCTCTCTGAAATCAATAAAAATTTAAAATAAATTTAAAAAAAGAAAGCTATGGACTTGGCCTGGTACTTCAAAAGTCCATTTATAATAAAATTTGTCACAGTCAATTAGCCTCCAGAATATGAGATACCATGGATATATTCCCTGGAGAGGAAGAACTCTGTCTTTCTACTGACCCCTGTGCTGACAAAGTTAAGTGAATCAGTGCCATTCTCCTAGAGCAGTGGTCCTCAACCTTCTGGCCCTTTAAATACAGTTCCTCATGTTGTGACCCAACCATAAAATTATTTTCGTTGTTACTTCATAACTGTAATGTTGCTACTGTTATGAATCACAATGTAAATATCTGATATGCAGGATGGTCTTAGGCGACCCCTTTGAAAGGGTCGTTCGACCGCCAAAGGGGTCGCAACCCACAGGTTGAGAACTGCTGTCCTAGAGACAGCCACTCGCTGCACATCATGGCCACTGCCCTCGCCAATTGGTTCTTTTCAAACAGAGCAATGGAGATAATGGGGATGGGAGAAGGAATGGGGAGGACTTGTAGAGAGCAAGTTAGACCATGGCAGAGCAATGTCTGTGACCTCCTATTTGCAGTGGTCCTGGCAAACTGCGTCTGTACCAATGTGGGGCTTTAGAATCTTCAGGAGCCAAGAGGGCAGGGATGTGTGTGTGTATTTTGCTGTCACTGCTATCCTGATACTCAGAACAATGGCACAGAGCAGACATTCAGTAAGTATCACGTTACCGAAGAGGAAACTAAGTCCAGAAAGGGGACCTGACTTGTCAAAGACCAGGGTAGTTAGTGCCAGTGCCACGTCCAGAAAGCAAGCCTCCTGACCATGCTCGGGAAACGCTTGTTGGGCTCTGCGAGGAGGTGGTCTTACAACCTGACTTTCTACTTCTACATGTCCTACCACTTCGTATTTCTGATTTCCCCTAGGAGAGACATAGATCCTACTTTCTCTCCAGGCAACAGCATAATAAAAGTCCCAGAAAACCACCACAGTGGGAGAGAATAACAGCCCACACCGGCAGTGCCTGTTTGCAATGGGAGCGGAAGTGGCCACACAGAAACACCCCTCCTACCGTAGCTGTAGCCCTTTGTTTGTTCTGGTGCCACCAAGCTGGTAAACCTTGGCGGTTTCCACAACACCCGTGATCTCAGCAACCTAAGAGAAAGGACAGAGACAATATTCAAAACAGAGTCAGCTCTCCACACACTCTCCCTTTGGCTCTATCTGCCGACTGCAGACGGGTGACCCTGCACTGAGAGGAGTCCACAGCTGAAAGGTGTCCTCGGCACCTTTCTCAGGTTTAGAACTGATGGCCAAACACCAGGAGCCCCGTGTGCAGAGTAAGCAAGCACCAGGGGAGGAGGCAGTTAACCTGTGCGGCTCATGAGAAGCTTCCCCTCCAACTTAATCCTACCTATTGGGGGAGGTACTTGGAATTCCAGAGGTCAGTTTTATCAAATATAAAGATCATGGAGGTCAGTTCCCACTGCCAAGCTTTCCAGGGTAAGATATGGTAAGACCATACAACCCAGAACAAGTGGGACTAGAAGAGTGACACATTTATGCAGTATCTCTTAGAAAGTAATTATATTTAAAACATGGATAACTGTCCAAGGAAAGAAACACCAACCCGGTAAACTGGTTTGCTGTTGTGGTTTCCAATGCCAATCCGTACAAAACATCCTGTGACAGTTTTAGCAAAGAAGGGCATATGACACCAACGTTCCAGCTTATGCCGTGATAATCGAACCCGATTCAGTTCTTCGGGTAAGGACACTGGTTGTGATTTCGGAGGGATCTCTTCTTTCCTGTGAGGAACGAAGGGCACTGGGAAAAGTGTTCATCATAAAAACTGATCCAGATAAAACTTAACAAAGTCAAAGTACATGTGATGAAGGCAGTGGGAGAAATAAATGAGCCGACAGGAAAGAGTAGTCACAGAATCCTGTTATTAACCAGTAGTG
>NW_006383006.1:4501087-4506292 GCF_000327345.1 Myotis davidii
TGAGCTGTGCTGATAAGGCTGCCACCTTCCCAGATCGCCTATTAGAGTAAGAAGACAAATGGAAGCATCTGGCCACGGGGGTGCCGTGATGTCAGTTTTACCTCCTGGGCCCAAACGAAATGTCCAGGGCTTCAGGCCAAGAGCTAAAGGCAGGAACATATGTCTGGGCTAATGTACAGGGAACTCGGCTCCACAATTCAGGGTCCTGGACCAAACAACATTCAGAGACCAAACAGGAAGATTCTGGAAACGACACTAAGCTTCTCCTCAAAGAACCCGCCTGTCCCAACTACCAGACCAAAATGTACACAAGCTTACTCTTCTTCTTCATCAGAGGATGACGTTCGGGATGAGCGGTCTGTCTTTTCACTGGATTTGTCATCTTCCTCCTCCTCCTCATCGTCAGAGTATACCTCACTGGTTTTTAATGGCTGTTTTTTGGCGAGGAGCTCAGCTAAAAAGAAAGGGAAAATGTTTACTTAGCTTCTCTCAGTAAGAAACTGGAACATTCTTCATCTTTGAAAAAGAACTAACACATTGAAAGTGACTTGATAGCTCCATCTGCTCGGAACTGGATTGTGATGATTTGAATTCATGAAGAAGTGAGACCCTGGCCAGTCTGGCTCAATGGGTGGAACATCGGCCTACAGACTGAGGGTCACAGGTTCGAATACAGTCAAGGGCATGTACCTTGGTTGCAGGCTCGATCCCCAGCCCTAGTCAGAGCGGGTGCAGGAGGCAACCAGTTGATGTGTCTCTCTCACATCAGTGTTTTTCTCTCTGTGTCTCTCCCCATCCCTTCCATTTTCTTTTTTATTTTTAAATATATTTTTATTGATTTCAGAGAGGAAGGGAGAAGGATAGAGAGACAGAAACATCAATGATGAGAGAGAATCATCAATCGGCTGCCTCCTTAAAAGCCCCACACAGGAATCAAGACCCCAAACCGAGCTGTGCCCTCCTGGTTCACAGGCTGATGCTCAACCACTGAGCCAGCCGGCAAATGTATGCTATTTTAATAAGCACAGCACATTAGAAACTGAATTTGGTGTTAATTAATATTTATAAGGTTGGGATTTAGAACTTAGTTTAACGACAAATGTACTTTAGGGGTCCCCATCATGGGCCACTCCGCTGCTCCCCTCCCTGGCTCTAGCCCAGACAGTGAGAGGTAGTGAAGCAGCAGCTGAATGCTGGCCAGTCCCTCTCCCTCACAGAAGAGCGATGTGTATGCAGCAGCCAGACACAATCCAATGCTGGGCTGGACCTGGTGTTGTTTACTACAATTTTCATTCAGGGCAGACAACCTACCTACTTCCAACCTTTCCAATGGCAACTGAGCCAAACCAGCTAGGGCCCTTCTATTTTTTTTAAAAAAAAAAAAAATCAACGGGAAAATATCCTTGGGTTAAGATTAACAAAACAAACAAACAGGAAAACAAACAACAACAAAAAATGAAGTTAAACTCGAGAGTTAAATCATTTAAGCACTAAATGTCAAGCCTCAGTAGACACAAAAAGGGCTGGAATACTGTTTCTAAGTGGGCAGAAAGGGTCACCAATTGTACCGACAATTATTTTTCATTGCACTTAAGATACTTGATGATGGTCAGGAATGATGGGGGGAAATTTTATGATGACTTCAGAGAATCTTTGAGTAAAACTTTAAATAGAAAGCAGCTACAGATAATTATGACACAAATGGGCATCACTGTATTCCAATAAATATTATTTACAAAAAGGTAGTTTATCAACTGCTGCTCGACATAAAATATAAGGAGTGATTTCTAGGATATATAGTAAAAGGCGAAAGATTTATACGATCTGAAGAGAAACCAGAGTATAGTAAAGTGAAAAAGCAAGGTAGAGAAAAGTATATATGGAGTGCTACCATTAATCTAGGACAGTAGGTGAATCTGTGTCCTTTTGTTTAGGGGGGGGAAAGGAAAGGTAAAAAAATTTTTCTAAGTGGTTACCTTTTATGGGAAGAAGGAAAGGGGTGAAATAGAAAGGTATAGTGCTAAACTTTTCTGAATATACCTTATTTAGTAGATTTTACTTTGGAAATTTTCGAGAAGGGTGTCAAGACCATTCAGTGGGAAAACAACAGTCTTAAAAAAAATGGTGCTGGAAAAATTAGATATCCCACATGTAAAAACACCCCACAAACAAAGAAGATGGACCCTTACAACTGTATACAAAAATTAACTCAAAATGGATCATAGACCTAAATATAAGAACTAACTCTATAAAATTCTTTTTTTTTTAAATATATTTTATTGATGTTTTACAGAGAGGAAGGGAGAGAGACAGAGAGTCAGAAATATCGATGAGAGAGAAACATCGATTAGCCGCCTCCTGCACATCCCCCACTGGGGATGTGCCCATAACCCAGGTACATGCCCTTGATCGGAATCGAACCTGGGACCTTTCAGTCCGCAGGCCGAAGCTCTATCCACTGAACCAAACCGGTTTCGGCTAAAATTATAAAATTCTTAAAAGAAACCTTTAGGGAAAAAGTTTCATGACACTGGATAACAATTTCTTGGATATGACAACAAAAGAAAAATATTAAGTTAAAAATTATACTTCCATCAAAATTAAAAGCTTCCATGAATCAAACAACACTATCAAAAGCAAAAAGACCATCCTGGCCAGTTGCTCAGTGGTTAGTGTGTTGGCCTGTGGAGGGAAGGGTTGTGGGTTCGATTCCTGGTGAAGGGCACATATCTCAGTTACAGATTCCCTGGCCCCAGTAGGGGCAAGTGCAGGAGGCAGCCAATTGATGTGTCCCTCTCATGTTTCTCTCTATTTTTCTCCCCCTCCTCTCTAAAAATTAATGGAAAATATATCTTTTTTGTGTGTGTGTGAGGATTAACAGCAACAAAAAAAAGACCAAATGGGGAAGACATATGTGAAAATCATACACAGTGGAACCTCGGTTCTTGAACTTAATTCTGGAGGCTGTTCAAGAAGCAATTTGTAGAAAACAGAATCATTTTTTCCAATTATAAATAATATAAATTAAATTAATCCATTCCAGACCTCCAAATGATTCCCTATTTTAACCTTTCTTATATACAGTACATGTCTAATGTATTGTTTAATTTATAAACACTTTTAAAATTAAATTTACTGAACCTCTCCCTACTAGTCTTAAATGAATCACTTTTAGTGTTCAATCTAGGGATGTCTTTCAGGTCAGCATGCAGCATCATTGCTTGTTCATATATCTCTGCCTCTGAAATAGCTGTCACTGCCTAATTGCTTTCGTTTCTCCAAATCAGCAAGTTTTTCTACCTCTTTCATTGTCTGTGATCATTGTTTCTTTCACACACTTAGCAACATTAGCACTCTTTTTTCTTTAAAATTTTTTTTAACAGAATGGTTCTGTTGCTTTTTAAAAAAATATATTTTTATTGATTTCAGAGAGGAAGGGAGAGGGAGAGATAGAAACATCAATGATGAGAACAAATCATTGATCAGCTACCTCCTGCATGGGGACTGAGTCACAACTTGGGCATATGCCCTGACTGGGGATATAACCTTGACCTCCTGTTTCATAGGTCAATGCTCAACCACTGAGCCACACCAGCTGGGCAACATTAGCACTCTTGATGGCCTTTTTATGTTTTAAAATTGTGATAATCCTTGATATTGATTTCACCAGCAACAAAAGCATTATCTCTGAGGCCTGAGAAACACTTTTTGTCATTCTCAGGTATCAGCTTGAAAGGGTTGTCAGTTTGAAAACAAATTGGTTGACAACCAAATTGTTCAAGAAACAAGGTTTGGCTGTATTTAATAAGAGATTAATAGTAAAAAAATATAAAAAACACCTATAACTCAACAACAACAAAGAAGTTGATTAAAAAATGAGCAAAAGCTATAATAGATATAACTTCACCAAAGAAGTTATCCAAATGGTCAATAAGCACATGAAAAGATGCTCAACATCACTAATCATTAGAGAAATGCAAATAACAATCACATTTCATATCCACTAGAATGGCTACTATCAAAAAGACAACAACAAGTGTTGGTGAGGATATGGAAAAAGTGAAACCCTCATACATTGCTGGTGGGAATACAAAATGGTAAAGCCACTTTGGAAAACATTCTGGCAGTTTCTCAAAAGGTCAAACACAAATTTACCATATGTTTCAACAATTCCAGTCTTGCTCTAGCTGGGTAGCTCAGTTGGTTAGAGCGTTGTCTCAATACGCAAAAGATTGTAGGTTTGATCCCCGATCAAGGCACATACAGCAATCAACCAATGAATGTATAAATAAGTGGAACCTGGCCAGTGCAGCCCAATGGTTGAGCATCAGCCTATGAACCAGGAGGTCACAGTTCCATTCTGGTCAGGGCACATGCCCGGGTTGCAGGCTCCAGTGTGGGGTGTATAGGAGGTAGCTGATCAATGATTCTTTCTCATTATTGACATTTGTATCTCTCTTCCCCTCTCACTTACTTTCTGAAGCCAATAAAAATATTTTTTAAAAATAAATAAGTGAAACAACAAATTGATGTTTCTCTCAAATCAATAAAAGGAAAAAAAAACACACCACACAATTCCATTCCTAAGTACTACATACCTAAGAGTAATTAAAAACATGGGTCTAATCAACAACCTATACACAAATGTTCATAGAAGAATTATTTATAGTAGTAAAAAAAGCAAAAATAACCCAAATGTCCATCAAAAGGTCAATGGATAAATAAAATGTATTTATCCATTAAATGGAATATTATTCAGAAGTATTGACATATGCTATCTCATGCATGAACCTAGAAAATATTATGCTAAGTGAAAAAAGTCAGACACAAAAGACCATATATTGTGTGATTCGATTTCTATGACATGTCTAGAACAGGCAAATCCATAGAGCTAGAAAGTAAATTAACACTAGAAAGACTGAAATTTAGTATATACCTATATTGCCCAAAAGCAGTCAAAATGACTGCATTGTGAAAGAATAACTAATGTGTAAAGAAATTTGTTTAAAATTAATTTTTTTTTTAAATATATATTTTATTGAATTTTACAGAGAGAGGAAGGGAGAGAGATAAAGAAACATCAATGAGAGAGAAACATCGATCAGCTGCCTCCTGCACAACCCTTACTGGTTTGGTGCCTGAAACCAGGGCATGTGACCTGGATCAACGCTCAAACACTGAGCCACACTGGCCGTGCTCCTTCTC
>NW_006383006.1:4507443-4520608 GCF_000327345.1 Myotis davidii
ACAATTTATCAAGTACTTGTATGTTATCATGTGACGGTAATAAAAAAAAAATGAAAACTGTTATTTCAATACAGAGCCGAACTGGTCATATAAGAAATTTACTCAATTCAATAATAAGAGTCATAATTTCCCAAGCAGTCAAAATGACTGCTTTTGGGCAATATAGGTATAACACACATATATATATACCGGAAAATGAAGCAGGGGGAGGTAACTACAATTATTGATAAACGCATTTATATGTTGTATAAAAAGTCACAAAATTCTAAGAAATTCTGTCATTATATACATCACTGTTTTTCTAATTGAAATTAAAAAGCAGTCAAAATGACTTCCTTGGGCAATCTAGTGTTAATGCTGGGGGATGATAGACCTGGAAGGTGATGGCTACTAGCAAGGGGGTTTCTTTTTAGGGTACTAAAATATTCTAAAAGTCATTGAGTTTTACTGCACAGCTTTGTGAATATACTAAAAGCAACTGCCTTGTATACTTTACTTTTTTTTAAATTTTTAAAAATATATTTTATTGATTTTTTACAGAGAGGAAGAGAGAGAGATAGAGAGTTAGAAACATCGATGAGAGAGAAACATCGATCAGCCGCCTCCTGCACATCTCCTACTGGGGATGTGCCCGCAACCCAGGTACATGCTCTTGACTGGAATCGAACCTGGGACCTTTCAGTCCGCAGGCTGACGCTCTATCCACTGAGCCAAACCAGTTTCGGCTGCCTTGTATACTTTAAATAAATAGTATAGTACATTAATTATAGCTCATAAAGTTGTTATGAAAAACAAAACAAAAAATCTTGGCATCCAAATTTTGAAATGAACTTGTGCAGTATGAGGCTCCTGATAAGTTTTATTCTTAAAAAACAAAAAAGAAATTCAGAGACAAGATGGTGACTTAAGTAAATGTGGTACTTGCATCCTACCACAACCACCTGAAATTTAGCTAAAGTGAAGTCCTATAGGTAAGTATATAAAGAAGAAGCCACACACTGAAAGAAAGGGATGGAAAAGTTATTTCTTAAAAATGGAAACAAATAAACAAGCTGGTGTAGCAATGCTTATACCACAGAAAATAGACTTTAAAATAAAAGCTATAATGCCCTGTATACTATGGCTCAGCTGGCTGAACATCATCCCTTGCACTGAAAGGTCACCAGTTCAAATCCCAGTCAGGGAACATACTGGGTTGTGGGTTCAATCCCTGGTCAGGTTTCGAATGGGAAGCAACCCATCAATGCTTCTCTCTCTCCCTCTCCTTTCCTCTCTTTCTAAAATCAATAAAAACAACAACAACAAAAAGGCTGCCCTAGCCAGTGTGGTTCAGTTGGTTGGGTGTCGTCTAAAAGGTTGCCGATTCACTGAAAGGTTGCTGGTTCAGTTCCTTCTCTGAAATCAATAAAAATAAAAATAATTTCTTAAAAAAATTTGGTATATATATTTCTTGAAAATGGTGGAGAAATTTTAAAAAACGAAAACAAAAAAACAAACAGACATAGGCTATAAAAGGCTATAATGAAGGACCCAGCAATTTCACTTTTGGGTATTTATCTGAAGAAACTCAAAACACTAAAATGAAAAGACATATGCATCCATATATAATCATTGCAGCATTATTTACAATAGCCAAGATATGGAAGCAACCTAAGCATCTATCAACAGATGAATGGATAGCTCGGCTGGTATGGCTCAGTGGTTGAGCTTCGACCCATGAACCAAGAAGTCAGAGTTCGATTCCCAGTTGGGGCGTATGCCCAGGTTACAGACTTAGTCCCTGGTGGGGCAGGGGCGTGGGGTGGGACATAGCCAATTGATGATTCACTCTCATCAATGTTTCTATCTTTCTATACCTCTCCCTTCCTCTCTCTGAAATAAAAAAATAGATGAATGAATAAAAAAGTGGTATATATATGAAATGAAATGACTCAACCATTAAAAAAAAAAAGAAATCTTGCTATCTGCAACAACATGGATGGACCTAGAAGGTATTGTATTGAATGTAATAAGCCGGACAAAGAAAGACAAATGTCATATGTTTCACTTATATGTGGAATACAAAAACTAAAATAAATGAACAGGCAGACCAGAAACAGACTCAATAATACAGAGAACATTTTGACGATTGCCAGATGGTTGGGGGAATGAGTGAAAAAGGTGAAGGGATAAGGAGCACAAATTGGGAGTTCAAATTAGTAGTTACAGAATAGTCATGGGGACAAAAAGTATAGCACAGGAAATATAGTTAATAATATAGCAATAACTATGTATGATGTCAGATGTGTACTAGATTTATTGAGGTAATCACTTTATAAGTTATATTATATAAATGTCTTATCACTGGGTTGTACACTAAAACTAATATAATACTGTACACCAACTGTAATTAAAAAAACAAACCAAGCTCTGTACACTGAAAAGACTTAGACGTAATAGTCAATCCATTAGTATGAACACTTGTTGGATCTAGACTGTGGTGTCCACATACAATTTCTCATGAAACAGGAACCAGAGTTTCTTAGAGAAATGGCTGATTCCAAATTCAGAAAGCAAGAAAACTGTTAAAAACTACTGGAGTCTCATATCAAAAGGACTTAGGCTACAACTGGTTGAAGATGGAACGATATGAATCTCCATATTAATTACTGCAATGGATTGAAATGTATGAAGTATCTTAAAATCCATGAGTTCATAACGATATTCAAAATAAAGAAACGAACCTCACTGGTCACCTTTGGAAGTTGTCAAGGAACTATCTTTCTTTTAAAACCTAGTAAAGCAGAAAAAAAAATCCAGCATTTATTCTGCCTTTCCTATAAAAAATAGTACCTAGTGGTAACTAAATAGCTGATGAGTAGTTTCTCTTTATAGAAGTAAACCCAAGATAATAAATGAAGAAAGAATAATAGATTATAACATCACCCTTTTGCAATTCATAATAAATTAAATGATCTAGGTAATGATTACAATGGCTGTTGGGATAGAACATTTTACTATTACCAATGCTTCACCATTCTAATACCCATGCTCTTTGCCATGTGACTCAGTGTGAAGTTCCTCTCAGCCATTAATGTTGGACTTGGTAATGTGACTTATTCTAGCCAATGGAACGTGCACACATCTGACACGGCCCATTCCAAGTCTAGGCCATAAGAGGCATCTCATGTTTCTGCTTGCCCCTATTGTACTTCTGCCATCACCATGAGAAGAATGTGCCCTAGTTATACTGGTCTGAGGCGGGAGAGAGAGAGTGAAACAGACCTGCTTCTATCCTGAAACTTGGGAACAATCCCATCTAAACCTGTATATCAAGCAACCCCTACCTGAATGGCAGATGCATAAGTAAGAACAAATGATTGTTTATCTGAGTTTGGGGCAGTTTGTTATCTCACATTATTGTGGTAAAAGTGACAGCTGGTAGTATCACAAAATGAAAGATAAGCAGATACTCTGGGTCCCCTGGTATAATATATCACTACCTAAAACTTAGTCTTCCAAAAAAACAAAAACAAAATAGAAACAAAACAAATCCAAATCTGTCCAATTCTCTAACTACAAATTACAGGAAATTCAAGGGACTAGAAAAACACATTCACCACCACTAATGTGATATAGTCAGCATCTATGAAAAACTACAAGATAAATGACCCAGTTTCTTCAAATAAACTGAAAGGGGCTAGCTAAAAAAGAGATTGACAGGAAAACCTAGATTAGTGACTTCAAGGATTATTAACAAATAACAATGTGTGGATTTTATTTATATACTGATTCAAATGATCAGATTAGTATATATATATTTTATTGAGTTTTTACAGAGAGGAAAGGAAAGAGATAGAGAGTTAGAAACATCGATGAGAGAGAAACATCGATCAGCTGCCTCCTGCACACTCCCCACTGGGGATGTGCCCACAACCAAGGTACATGCCCTTGACCGGAATCGAACCTGGGACCTTTCAGTCCGCAGGCCGACGCTCTATCCACTGAGCCAAACCGGTTTCGGCGAGATTAGTATATTTTATAGAACCAGAGAAATTTAAAGACTGACTAGATATTTGTATAAAGGAATAAAATGGTAAGGGATTCATTGTTATCATTTTTTAGGTAATGTATCAGCATTATGGTTATATTTAAAATAAGAGCCCTTATCTTTTCAATATATTTCAATGTATTGAAATAATTATGATTGAAATATAATGATGCTGGGATTTACTTTAAAATAACCTGATGGAAGAGGAAGTATAGGTTTAACAAGATTGGCCATGAGTTGCTGTTACTATTCTTATGCACCATTCAGACTAGTTAGAGTAGATGTGGGTTATGATTGCCAAGTTTGCCCAGCACAGTAGTTTTATCACTAAACGTTGGACTTGTTGATGGAGTCCCATGGTAGTTTCAGTGTTAGACACAGTTTTTTCCACTATACACCTGTGCATTTTCTCTTTGGGTGACTGAATGAATGTTTAAGACATTTGTGTGCAAAGTTACTCTTTTTATGAACTCTTGTGCCCTGTCAATGCATATTGCTCTGTGACTCTAGTATATCTTACCTGTACTGATCAAACCTAAGTAAACATTTTTATTATAACTCCTCCAAAACAAAACAAAACAAACAAACAAAACGACTGGCCATGAGTTGACTGTTGAGGCTGGATGATGATGGGTTCATGTAGGCTCATTACACTATACTCTGTATGTTTTTGGAATTTCCCATAATAAAGAACTAAAAAGGGGGAAAAATAAAAATGAGCACTAGGAAGTCAAATCATATGATCAAAGACACCAAATAGCATTATATTTTCCCTACTTACCTGTTCTGTTCTTCCGTTTTTCTCTCTCTGCTTTTAGCTCCTCCATGGCTTGAGATTTTTTATCTAGTTTCTCATCCCGTTTGGAACGACGTTCCTTGTTGTGGGATGTTACCTGGGAAGGGAAAGATATGTAGGATGGCTCTTTTTACCAACTGGCTATGACTGTCTATACCCAACAATTAACTATTTAGCTCTTCACTGTGAATCTGTATTGGCTATAGAAACTGAAACTTGTTTAAAGGGGAAGAGCATCCTCTTGTGGATAAAGAGGATAGAGCAGTAGAGTCAGCCCCCATTTTCCCTGCCTAATAAACAGAAAGCCTAAGAATTATAGGAATGAGCACTTTTTAAAATATATGTAAAATACATATACAGGCAGTCCTCGGGTTAGGTCGGACTTGATGTACATCGTTTCATGGTTACGTCGCCATCTCCCATTTTTATATATATATATATTAAAAAGTTCCGTCATTTCTACATATGTGCTTTATGTTTTTTATTATTTATTTACCACAAGATCAGGAATTGTTCTTTTTTTTTTTTTTACTGTTTCACTTTATTACTACTGTGTATGTGCTCCATGTGAGTGACATAGGTGCTTATGCAGGTGGGTTCCGACTTACGGCAAAAATCACATTACATTGCGCCATAGGAACGGATATCCGACATAACCTGAGGACCTACTGTACATATATATTTTTATTGTTGACAGTATTACAGATGTCCCCCATCCTGCCCTCCCTTTTCCCATCTCTTCCCAGCCCCTGCCCTACCCCAGGCCTTCACCACACTATTGTCTGTGTCCATGGGCTATGCCATGCATGTATATAAATTCTTTGATTAATCTCTTCCCGGCCTCCCCAACCCCCTCCCCTCTGAGATCTGTCAGTCTGTTCCACGCATCCATGCCTCTGGACCTATTTTGTTCCTCAGGTTATTTTGTTCATTAGATCAGGAATAAGCACTTTCAAGGACATCCTAGATCATAGCCAATATTTGCGGATATTATCAACAAAGCTTTTTGTGACGAATGCAGAGATGAATAATTTTCCCAGCTACTTTTACAACCAAGTACAGGATGACGTACACCTGACTGAGTAAACATAACTAACCAACTGGGCTACCTTGGACAGGAGGATATTTACCAACTTTTCCTTAGAGGCTGTTCACACATCAGTTAAGCTGCTTTTTAAATGCAGACTTGAGTGAAGGATTCCTAAGGAATTAAACAGTGCAGCTAAGGGTGAAATAATATATCTAGAGAATGAAGACAGTATGTAATAGTCATACACTAACTGACTTAGGCTGATTAATATAAACGCATCTTTTATATAAACACACGAACTCAAAACAGATTTTATTCTTCTGATAATGAGGTCCATTGAATCTCCTACCTGAGATTCTTGAATCTGTGTCAGCTTTTTCTTTTCCTGCTCCTCTTCTTGCTTTTTCTTTTTTTCTTTCTTTTCTTTCTTTTTGGCTGTTTTTAGTTTTTTCTTAATTTCAAATCTGATTAAAAGATATTTATTTGTTTTTTTAAGTTGCAATTAAATATTTGTAATGACTGATTTCTATTAGATAGGCGAAAGGAAGTAAGTAGGGGGGAGGAGTTAATAAACGTTTTCTGCTTCCTTTAAGAAACTCCAATGTACAAGTACCATAAAAAACACTGAATATAGCCTGGCTGGTGTGGCTCAGAGGTTGAGGATTGACCTATGAACCAGGAGGTCATGGTTCGATTTCTGGTCAGGGTACAAGCCCAGGTTGTGGGCTCGATCCCCAGTAGGGTGCATGCAGGAGGCGACAGATCAATGATTCTCTCTCATCATTGATATTACCATTTCTTTCTCCCTCTTTCTTCTTCTATGAATAAAATATATATTTAAAAATATTGAATATAGTCCTGGCTGGTTTGGCTCAGTGGATGGAGCGTCAGCCTGCAGACTGAAGATTCCCGGATTTGATTTCTGGTCAAGGACACGTACCTTGGTTGCAGGCTTAATCCCCAGCCCTGGTGGCCCTGGTCGGGCCCAATGCAGGAGGCAACCAATCGATGTGTTATTTCTTACATTAATGTTTCTCTTTCTATCTCTTCCCCTCCTTTCCTCTCTCTAAAAATCAATGTAAAAATATCCTCAGAGAGGATTAACAACAACAATAATAATGATAAATCTCAAGTCTTAATTAATTAAATCCTATAGAGATAGGGCTTCAAATGTGAATTTTGGAAAATTATTTTATTATTTTATTTACTCATTAAGGAACTATAACCTTACCTTCTTTTCAACACCTCCCTCTTCTCAATGCGGTTGAAGAGTTCTTGCTCTCTTTCCTTCTCTGTCATCTGCTCCAGACGAGCCCTGTCCTCCTCATCCCCCATGAGGTCTTCCCCGTAGCCATCATGGAACTCTTCATCTTCAGAAGAGGAGTCAGAGTCTGAACTGGAGGAGGAACTGTTGCTGTCAGAGTCCGACACTTCACCTGCCACAAAGGACGAACAGAAGATTAGGCTCTGCTAGAGAAGACAGGCCAAGGTGACTCAGCGTTAATCATCGTTACTCCTTGGCTCTCCCAGGTAAAATGGCAGATGGCCATCTCTGCTCCCTTGGGAACAGTCTTTGACAAATGCAAGCACAGGTTAGGGAAATTTAGGCTGGAATATAAACCAGCATGTTCTTTTTAATTCAAACTTTTTACTTTTGAAAAAATTGCAGACCTAAAGAAAAAAGTTGCAAGAATAAGTGATTCCCATACTTTTTTTTCTTTAATCCTCATCTGAGGATATTTTTTCCACTGCTTTTCAGAGAGAGTGGAAGGGAGGGAGGGAGAGAAGAAAAACACTGATGTGAGATATATCCACATCAATGGATGTATCTCATCCATAGTTACTGGCTGCTTCCCACACATGCCTGGACTGGGGCAGGGAGTGAACCCCAACCCAGGTATGTGCCCTTGACCGGGAATCAAACCCAAGACCTTCGGTGAGCTGACACTCTAACCAGTTAGCAACACTGGCCAGAGTTCCCACACATCCTTTTTATCCCCTTCAATATTTTTATTGATTTCAGAGAGAAGAAGGGAGGGAGAGAGATAGAAACATCAATGATTAGAATCATTGATTGGCTGCCTCTTGCAGACCCCACACTGGGGATCAAGTTGCAATCTGGGCATGTGCCCTGACCAGGAATTGAACCATGACCTCCTGGTTCATAGGTCAATGCTCAATCACTGAGCCCCTTGCTGGGCCCATACATCTTTTTATAAAATATATTTTATTGCTTTCAGAGAAGAAGGGAGAGGGAGAGAGAGAAACATCAATGATGAGAGAGAATCATTAATTAACTGTTTCCTGCATGCCTCACACTAGAGATCAAACTGCAACCCGGGCACTGCCCTGAGTGGGAATCAAACCATGATCTCCTGGTTCATAGATTGATGTTCAACCACTGAGCCATGCCAGCTGGCCATATATCTTTTAACTTAGGTTTACACATTGTCAACATTGCCAATTTACTCTCTACTTATATAAAATAATGAATATACATTTTTATTATTCATTTTGCTGAACTGAAAGTTGCAGTTTGTAACCCTTTATACCTAAACACTTCTCCTAAAAGACGGTCTTTTAGATAACCAATTATACAATTATCAAATTCAGGAAATTTAACATTGATGGAATATCTTTATCTAACACACTCCCTATTCAAATTTCACCAGTTGTTCTAACATAGTCCTTTATAGCCACTTTTCAGCCAAAGAGGGACCCAGTCTAGGATCACACATTGCATTTGGTTGCCATGTCTCTCTAGTAACCTTTAATCTACAACAACCTTTTTTTTTGTCTATCGTGCCATTGAATTTTTGAGAAGTATAAGTCCAAAATTATCTAACAGAATTTTATGAGGTAATAAATATTCTTTATCTGAGCTGTAGCCACATGTGGCTACTGAGCAACTGAAATGTGGCTAATGCAACTGAGACACTCAATTTTTAAGTTTTAATTAATTCAAACTTAAATAGCCAGTTATCAAATATCCCCAATTTCAGTCGGTTGGTTTCATCAAGCACTATCCAGGTTATGAATTTTTGGCAACAATACTTCCTAAGTCAGTGGTTCTCAACCTGTGGGTCGCCAACCTGTGGGTTACGACCCCTTTGGGGGTCGAATGACCCTTTCACAGGGGTCGCCTAAGACCATCAGAAAACACATATATAATTACATATTGTTTTTGTGATTAATCACTATGCTTTAATTATGTTCAATTTGTAACAATGAAAATACATCCTGCATATCAGATATTTACATGATGATTCATAACAGTAGCAAAATTACAGTTATGAAGTAGCAACGAAAATAATTTTATGGTTGGGGGTCACCACAACATTAGGAACTGTATTAAAGGGTCGCGGCATTAGGAAGGTTGAAAACCACTGCCCTAAGTGATTGTGTCCTTTTCAAAGTATCACATCAGGAAGCACCTGATACCATTTTGTCCAATTACTAGTGATATTAATTTGGATTTTTGGTTAAGGTAGTATCCCATAGATTTCTCCATTGTAAAGGCACTTTTTTCTTCTTTGTAGTTATTAAGTATAATGGGAGATGCTTTGAGACTGTAAACATCTTACTCCCAACAAACTCTCACCCAGTGGTTTAACGGTCATTAATAACTCTTGAGTAAATCAGTTATTACTGATGGCTGAAAAATGGTAATTCTTCTATCACTTCTACATTTATTAGTTGACATTAAAAAAAATCAATGTTTTAGTGAGTTATTAAATTGATTAGTGAATTCCTAATACATTTTTTTACTCAGTTTTGTATTGGTTCAAGGATTTTCCTCCTCAGCCAGACCATGCATAAGAAAGAGGGAAGGGAAGGTCAGGGAAGTAAGGTGAAGCTCTAATGCAGGTACTCCTCATGGGTTCCTGGATGGGGTTCACAGACCTCATTAATCTTCGGAACTGCATGTGTTTTTCTTTCTTCATTTAGATTCTCAGAGGCTCCATGACCACTGGAATGGTATGAGCTGCTGTAATACATGCACATTTACCTCCATTTCTGACCTGATAAGAGTGGGAGTTCATTCCCAGGCTCTGGGCTACTCGGCTCACCTTCCTCAGGGGCTGAGCTCTCAGCTGAACTGTCTTTGTCCGAACTGCCTGATGAAGCAGTTTTATTGGCCTGTTTCTTCATGGTTCCTTTCTTCTCTATTTTTCTGGCCTTTCCTTTCTTCTTATTTTTATTGCTCCCAAACGTCCACTACAAAGAGAAAAGAAAAAGGGAAACTGAAAAAGAGACTTTCTTGGGAAAACCTGGAAGATTCAAAAGTTAAAAGTGACATTCACCAAAATTGTTTTGGGCACAAAATAAATCTACTTTATGTGAAAATATGAATTTTTGAAAGCTTGGTTAAAACTTAGTAACTTATGGTTTGTAATTTCTTAGTGATAGTACACAATTGATACAATAAAATTTAATTAATGCACTTTTTATCACAACAGAACTTTATGGCAAGTCAACTGAGTTAACAAAAACTCAGTTGTACAGAAATCAACCCCTAGAATTACCACCCTCTCTGTTTCCTGTAGTAGAAAAGGCAGTAATTGCTGGGGGGTTGTACGTCTATATTCTCTGTTCAGTACACAGAGAATGGTTTAGTTCTGGAGTGGGTTCCAAGAAGGCAAGAAATAAAGCCTGTCAGCAAAAGAGAATTATAGAAAGCACAGCAAGAGAGGATGAGGACCATGCTTTAACATGGTATCACTGGTACCAACTCCAAGGAGGCAGAAAGTAAAGTAGATAAGTGTGTGTGTGTATTTGTGTGAGTCTATTAAAAAAATGTGCATAGCCATAGCTAAGTGGCTCAGTTGGTTGGAACATTGTCCCATGCACTAAAAGGTTGCATAACTGATTCCTAGTCAGGGCACCTAGGTTGAGAGTTTAATCCCCGGTCGAGGCATGTATGGGAGGCAACTGACTGATGTTTCTCTCTCACATGGACCTTCTCTCTCTCTCTCTCTCTCTCTCTCTCTCTCTCTCTCAATAAATATATCCTTGGGTGGGGGTAAAAAAAAATCTGCTTACACAAGGTATCCAAAAAAACTTATTAAACACTTTAACAGCTGATAACACAATTTTTATTTATTTATTTTATTAAAAATATTTCTTTATTGATTTCAGAGAGGAAAGAAGAGGGAGAGAGAGAGAGATAGAAACATCAATGATGAGAGAGAATCATTGACAGGCTGCCTCCTGTATGCCCCCCGCTGGGGATCGAGCCCATAACCCAGGTATGTGCCCTTGGCTGGAATCGAATCCAGGACCCTTCAGTCCGCAGGCCTATCCACTGAGCCAAACCGGCTAGGGCAGATAGCACAATTTTTAAATGAAATGTATTTTAATAAACAATTCCTTTATAATTATTCAAAGTGTATGTATACATTTTTTGGGACATATATTTAAGTTGAATCATAAATAGGAGATCTCATACATATAAACATACGGAAACTTCAATTGCCAATGTGGCTCAGTGGTTGAGCACCAACCTATGAACCAGGTCATGGTTTGATTCCTTATCAAGGCACATTCTGGGGTTGCGGGCTTGATTCCCAGAGGCAAAGGGGAGGTGGGAGGGGGTGGCATGCATGAGGCAGCCAATCGATGATTCTCTCTCATCACTGATGTTTCTATTTCTCCTTCCTTCTCCAAAATCAATAAAAATCTTACATAATAAAAACTAATATGCTAAGTGTCCGGTCGTCCATTCAACCAATCAAAGCATGATATGCTAATGATATGCTAAGGCCGCTCAACTGCTTGCTATGACGGGCACTGACCATCAGGGGGCAGACAATCAACTAGGTGACCAGTCACTATGATGTGCACTGACCACGAGGGGGCTGTTGATCAGTCGACCAGTAGGATAGCTTGCTGCTGGGGTCCAGCAGATCAGGACTGAGCAAGATGGGCTGGACATGCCCTGGAGCCCTCCTGTGGTCCCTCCCACTTGCCAACCTCCCACATGCCTCCCTGGACCCGATCATGAACCAGTGGGGTCCCTTGGCTTGGCCTGTGCCCTCTCAGGGGATGTTGGAGAGCCAGTTTTGGCCCAATCCTACAGGCCAGGCCAAGGGACCCCACTGATGCACGAATTCATGCACTGGGCCTCTAATGTATATATTTAAAAGAACACTCTTTGCTCCTTCTATAATGTGATGATAAATTAACCTCCTACCTCAAAATGGCTAATATCAGAAGTAAATTTTTTTGTGTGGGTTTTGTTTTGTTTTTTTGTGGGGGGTGAAAGGGGTAGTTCTGATGAGGTTTCCATTTTAGAAATATTCCATATGAGCTCTTCTAGTTTACTTTGATTAAATACTGTGAAAGACTGTTATTTTAATCTTCTGATTTAAATTTAATCTTAGTTATTTTCATTGCCACATTATTTTTGTACTCAAGAGCTAGGCAAAAGGGGCAAGTAAAAACAAAACAAGCACATGTTATAGAGTGCTATAAAGTGAATGATTTCCCTTTATAAGTTTATCTACTTCTCAAACTTAAACGTTTTAACTTAGATCATTATCTAGATAAAAATCCTAATGCTTCTCTCTTCTAAAGCCTAGTTCTCAACCATTTCAATTTTTTTTACCTTTTTTATAGCTTTTCTTTTTTTAAATAATTTTTATTTTTCAATTACAGTTAACATACTGCATTATATTGGTTTTAGGTATATACCCAGTGATAAGACATTTATATAACCTTCCAAGTGATCACCCTGATAAATATAGTACCCACCTAACATCATACATATTACAATATTATTGATTATATTTCCCTATGCTGTACTTATCTTCCCCGTGACTATTATGCAATTTCCTATTTGTTCTTAATCCCTTCACCTTTTTCACCCATCTCCCCAGCAATCTGGCAACCCTCAAATGTTTTCTGTATCATTGAGTCTGTTTCTGGTCTGCTTGTTCATTTATTTTGTTTTTTTAGGTTCCACATATAAGTGAAATCATATGGCATTTGTCTTTCTCTGCCTGACTTATCTCACTCAGCACCAATACATTCTAAGTCTATTCATGTTGTTGCAGATGGCAAGAGTTCATTCTTTTTTTTTTTTTATGGTTGAGTTATATTTCATTGTATATATGCACCACTTTTTATCCATTCATCTACTGATGGACAATTAGGTTGCTTCCATATTTTGGCTATTGTAAATTATGCTGTAATAAACATATGGATGTATATGTCTTTTTGAGTTAGTGTTTTGGATTTCTTTAGATAAATACCCAGAAGTGGAATTATGGGATTCTTCTTTGTCTCTTGTTTAAAGTCTGTTTTGTCT
>NW_006383006.1:4520875-4524234 GCF_000327345.1 Myotis davidii
GTTGCTTCCATATTTTGGCTATTCTAAATAGTGTTGCAATGAACATATAGGTGCATGTCTTTTCAATTTGGTGTTTTGGGCTTCTTCAGATAAATACCAAGAAGTGGAATTGCTGGGTCCTTTGTTATCTTGTTATAGGTTTTGTTGTAAACTCTATTTTGACAGGTATAAATATTGCTACCTACCCCAGATTTTTGTTTGTTTCCATGAAATATTTTTTCCATCTTTTTTATTTCAGTCTTGTGTGTTTTTCCAAATGAAGTGAGTCTATTTTAGACATATGTAAGGGACTTGGTATTCATTTAGCAACCCTATGTTTATTGATTGGTGCATTTATTCCTTTTAAATTTAAAGTAATTATTGATAGATATGTACTTATTGCCATTTTAATATTCCTTATTTTTATTTATTTTTTATTCTTCAAGAAGAACACGACTTCTTGCCCTAGCTGGTTTGGCTCAGTGGATAGAGCGTCAGCCTGTGGACTGAAGAGTCCTGGGTTTGATTCTGGTCAAGGGCACATACCCGGTTTGCAGGCTCAATAATCCCCAGTGAGGGACATGCAGAAGGCATCTGACCAATGATTCTCTCTCCTCATTGTTTCTCCCTCCCTCTCCCTCTCCCTTACCCTCTGAAATCAATAAAAATATATATTTTTTAAAAGAACACGAGCTGAAACCGGTCTGGCTCAGTGGATAGAGCGTTGGCCTGCGGACTGAAGGGTCCCAGGTTCGATTCCGGTCAGGGGCATGTACCTTGGTTGCAGGCACATCCCCAGTGGGAGATGTGCAGGAGGCAGCTGATCGATGTTTCTCTCTCATCGATGTTTCTAGCTCTCTGTTCCTCTCCCTTCCTCTCTGTAAAATATCAATAAAATATATTTTAAAAAAAGAACATGACCTCTTTATTAAATCCTCACCTGCAGATATGTCTTTTTACCTTAATTTTTATTTATTCATTTTAGAGAGAGGAAGGGGGTAGATCGAGAGAGGGAAAGATCAATTTGTTATTCCACTTATTTATGCATTCATTGGCTGATTCTTGTATGTGCCCTGACTGGGGATCTAATCCTCAATCTTGGTGTATAGAGATGATGCTCTAAACCAAGCATGCCAAACTCACAGCCCACAACAAATATTTGTGCAGTTATTCAATGTCTGGTAAGTTAATGTTCAAGAAAAAAATATTAATTTTTATTATTTTGTGTCAAAGATTACTCATTTATTTCAGCCCTTTGTATTCAGTATGTCTCTATCGAAATAAACCTATATTTCTATGAAAATTGAAACTTTTGTTTTTTTGCAGTCCACATAAACTTAAACCTTATTTATTTGGCCCATGTTAGTCTTTGAGTTTGACATCCTTGCTCTAAACAATTCAGCTACCCTGGTCAGAGCCCGGGAATGTTTCTCATTGATTTTTTTTTTAAGAGAGTGAGAAACATCAATGTGAGAAACATCAATTGCTTGCCTCTCGCATGTGTCCTAACCGGGGATCGAACCCATGCAAGATGTTGGTGTCTAGGATGATTTTTGTTGTTGTTGTTGTTAGTCGTCACCTGAGGACATTTTTTTCATTGATTTGTTGAGAGAGTGGAAAGGAGGGGGAGGGAGGAGAGTGAGAAAGAGAGAGAGAGAGAGAGAGAGAGAGAAGGAGAAATATCGATGTAAGAGAGACACATTGATTGGTTGTTTTCTGCATGTGCCCCAACTGGGTTGGGCATTGAACCTAAAACGCAGGTACATGACCGTGACTGAGAATCAAACCTGTGACCCTTCAGTGTATGTGGTGATGATTGAACCAACTGGACCACCCGACTAGGGCAAGAAGAGCCTTTAACATTTCTTGTAATACTGGTTTGGTGGTGGTGAACTTCTTTAGCTTTTTCTTGTCTGGGAAGCTCTTTATCTCTCCTTTGATTCTAAATGACAATTTTGCTGGTAGAGTAATATTGGTTGTAAGTCTTTGCTTTTCATCACTTTGAATATTTTGTGCCAATCCCTTCTGGCCTGCAAAGTTTCTATTGATATATCAGCTGACAGCTTTCTGGGAGCTCCCTTGTAGATAACTAGTTGATTTTCTCTTGCTGCTTCTAAGATTCTCTTTGCCTTTAACCCTTGACATTTTAATTTTGTCTTGATGTGGGTTTCTTTGGGTTCATCTTGTTTGGGATTCTCAGCACTTCCTGGGCTGTATGTCTATTTCCTTCATCAAGTTAGATAAGTTTTCCATTATTTTTTTTTCAAATAGATTTTAAATTCCTTGTTCTCTTTTCTCCTTCCAGCAACCCCATGATGCAAATGTTGGTATGTTTGAAATTGTCCCAGAGACTCCTTAAACTATCCTCATTTTTTAAGATTCTTTTTTCTTTTTACTGTTCTAAATGGGTGTTTTCTGCTACTTTATCCTTCAAATCGCTGATTTGATCCTTTGCTTTATTTACCGTTGATTCTTTGTAATGTATTCTTCATTTGTTATTGTATTCTTCATTTCTGACTGGTCCAATTTTATGTTTTCTGTCTCCATTTTTATGTTCTTTTACATCCCTTTGTTGAAGTACTCACTAACTTCATCCACTCTTCCTCTAAGTTCATTAAGCAAACTTGTAACCGGTGTTGTTACTCTATGTCTGGTAGATTGCTTGTCTTCATTTTATATTAGTTTTTTTCTGGGTTATTTGTTCTGTTCTTTCATTTGAAGCATGTTTCTTTGTCTTCTCATTTTGGCAGCTTCCCTGTGTTTGTTTCTATGTATTAAGCAGAGCTGCTACATCTCCCAGTGTTGGTAGAGTGTCCTTATGTAGTACATGTCCTGTAGGGCCCAGTGGCACAGTCTACCCAGTCACCCAAGCTGAGCACTCAAGGTGCACCCTCCTATTGTAGTTAAGCCTTAAATGCTGTTGCCACATCAATGCAAGTGCTATACCCCTAGGCCAGTGGTCGGCAAACTGCGGCCCCTTGAGTGTGGCTCTTCCACAAAATACCACGTGCGGGCGCGCACACACAGTGCGATTGAAACTTCGTGGCCACACTCAAGGGGCCAAAGATCCGCATGTGGCTCGCGAGCCACGGTTTGCCGACCACAGCCCTAGGACAATCAGCTATGAGAACTGGCTGTGACTACAGCCCTGGAGCTGCTGTGCAAGGGCCAACCCCACAGAGCAAGACAGAGTAGCACTCACTTCAGCAGGGCTCTAGCGCCCAACAAGTTTGCCCCTTGGATGTCATTCATGGAGGTGGTTGGGTATGCTCTGGCGTGGTCTGAATCTGTTCACTGGCTGTGCTGGTTCTGGGGCCTCCCAGTAAGTGCTGGTCAGGATCAGCTGCCGCCAGCCCTAGCTGGTTTGGCTCAGTGGAAAG
>NW_006383006.1:4524417-4526817 GCF_000327345.1 Myotis davidii
CGCTTGTGCCCAGCATGAGCTACAGAGCAAGCCACAGATGGCTGCTACTTGTGCTGGACTTAGGGGTGCCTGTAAGAGGCCAAGCTGCGAACTGAGGCTGGCTGCCGCTAGTGCTGGGCCTGAGGCCACGTAGCAAGTGGTATGGGGCACACTGAAGCCAGATGCTGCTTGTTTGGGGTTTGTGGACATATGATATTTTATTTTATTATTATTATTATTTTTTAATATATTTTATTGATTTTTTTTTTCCCTCATTGATTTTTAGAGAGAGTGGAAGGGAAGGGGAGAGAAAGAGAGAGAGACACATTGATTGATGAGAGACACATGGATTGGTTGCCTCCCTCACGCCCCGAACAGGGATTGAGCCTGCAACTGAAGTACACGCCCTTGACCAGAATCGAACCCGAGACCCTTATATATAATGTACGATATACAGATGGCGAAGTACGAACGCATGCACGTATGACATATAATGACGCACATGGTGAGGACTTCAAAAGGCACAGACAGCTTTGTAGTAAAAATGCATCTTCTTTTTTTAAAATATATTTTATTGATTTTTTACAGAGAGGAAGAGAGATAGAGAGTTAGAAACATAGATGATGAGAGAAACATCGATCAGCTGTCTCCTGCACATCTCCCACTGGGGATGTGCCCGCAACCCAGGTACATGCCCTTGACCGGAATCGAACCTGGGACCTTTCAGTCCGCAGGCTGACGCTCTATCCACTGAGCCAAACCGGTTTCGGCGACATATGATATTTTAACATTTGATCGCATGTCTTCCAGCATGACAGAAGACAGGCAATCTGTATGAAGAGGTCACTGGAAGCAGTTTGAGTGGACCCACAAATTGGGTAGGACAGGGTCTCAAGGAGTCACCAGAGCAGAGCAAACCATTTTAGCCAGGTTGATGGAGACTCAATAATAGTGCTTAATCATTTCAAATATTAATCATTCAAGGCAGATAATTTTAGGTTTCTTTGAAAGAATCCAAAAGAAGCTAAAGTGTTTCTCAGTTAATGAAGCTATAATATATCAACTTCCTATGATGACATCACAGATATAGTAAGAGAGGTAACAAAGTATATAAAACATCTCTTGCATTGGCTTTGGTTACAACAAATAGTACAACTATGAACATATTAGTCCGTTTTTAATGGTTGGTTATGAAAATGGGCATCACCTTCTTCCTCCAAACAAGGTTCCTTGGCCCTCTGTATTTCTACCCAATAGAAAGATAAGGCCAAGAGGGTAAAGGCTGAACTGCCAGGGTCACATGTGTGTTAGAGTCACTAGGTCTATTTTTGCCTACAGATCTGGGTTTCTCATGTACAACAGAGCCAAATTCTGGACTCCCGAGGGGGAAAAAGGTGTTTATGAGAGCAATAAAGACCTAAATGTGAAGTTGCACAGGTGAATCCAATTCAGGAGGTACTCGGAAGCTAGTTGGCTTCGTTATCCTTCCACTCTCAATCTGCTGCAATTTGACACTGGCTGAGCTTAGCAACTGTCACTCATTGGTAGTCTGTGATATTTATCCCTTAGGGCAGTGGTTGGCAAACCACGGCTCGAGAGCCACATGCGGCTCTTTGGCCCCTTGAGCGTGGCTCTTCCACAAAATACCGACTTCTGCACATAGGCCACGAAGTTTCAATCGCACTGTACATGCGCGCCCACACATGGTATTTTATGGAAAACCCACACTCAAGGGGCCAAAGAGCTGCATGTGGCTCACGAGCCACAGTTTGCCGACCATGGCCTTAGGGAAGAGGGAGAAAAGATAAATAGAAAATAAAATGTTGCCCATTAAAAAGGGCTTTCCTGGCTAAACCTGAGTGTGGGAAGAAAAGCTCGTTTTTTCTTCCAACAATTTTCAAGAGATGAGAAGACAAAGATGCCTTACCTCCCATGAGGCTAGCTCAATAGGGTATGTCATGCCAACGGCAAACAACCAAGCGCACTATATTGGACAGAAAATTTCTTATAAATACATCTTTCAATATTGAGAGGCTGGATTAAGCTATTTGCATATACTTTCTAAAAACATATCTTATTTTTTATAAACCTTAAAAATATAATTTTAAGCCCTAACCGGTTTGGCTCAGTGGATAGAGCATCAGCCTACGGACTTAAAGGTTCCAGGTTTGATTCTGGTCAAGGGCATGTACCTTGGTTGCGGGCACATCCCCAGTGGGGAGTGTGCAGGAGGCAGCTGATCTATGTTTCTCTCATCGATGTTTCTGGCTCTCTATCCCTCTCCCTTCCTCTCTGTAAAAAAATCAATAAAATATATTTTTTTTAAAAAGAGTGATAAAATCAGTGAAATGCAGAGGAAAGGGATTTCCCTAGATTCAGCCAAGTCAAGGCTGCATGGGAGGTGGGGAGGATGGTGTTAAA
>NW_006383006.1:4526901-4528557 GCF_000327345.1 Myotis davidii
TCTGTGGTTAAGCGCTGACCTATGAACCAGGTCACAGTTCGATTCCTAGTCAGGGCACATGCCTGGGTTGTGGGCTCTATCTCCAGTGTGGGGCATGCAGGAGGCAGCCGATCAATTATTATTTCTCATCATTGATGATTCTCTCTCTCTCTCTCCCTCTCCATTCCTCTCTGAAATCAATAAGAATATATTTAAAATAAAATAAAACTAAAAGAAAATCACCCAAATTTCCATCATCCAAAGATAAATAATCACTTAAAATTTCGGGGCCTGCCGAAACCGGTTTGGCTCAATGGATAGAGCGTTGGCCTGCGGACTCAGGGGTCCCAGGTTCGATTCCGGTCAAGGGCATATACCTGGGTTGCGGGCACATCCCCAGTGGGGGATGTGCAGGAGGCAGCTGATCGATGTTTCTCTCTCATCGATGTTTCTGGCTCTCTATCTCTCTCCCTTCCTCTCTGTAAAAAATCAATAAAATATAAAAAAAAAAAATTTCGGGGCCAGTCCTAGCTGGTTTTGCTCAGTGGATAGACTCGACCTATGGACTGAAGGGTCCAGGTTCGATTCCAGTCAAGGGCACATACCCGGTTGTAGGCTTGATCCCGAGTATGGGGCATGCAGGAGGCAGCCGATCAATGATTCTCTCTCATCATTGATGTTTCTATCACTCTCTCCCTTTCTCTTCCTCTCGGAAATCAATAAAAATATCTTTAAAAATTTTTTTCGGGGTCCATCTCATTCCTATTTATTCCTATTTAAATATAAAGATACTCAAAAAGCTACCAATAATCTCCCAAAGATTTCTTTTACTGGAGAATACATCACATTTATTATAGTTTACACTTACTCTTGTAAACCACAAGTTCCCAATGTTCTAAGTACATATGTTAAAGATTTCCCCAGTACCTCTTCTCCGGATCACAGAAATTAATAAACCATAAAGGAGATGAGAAAGGCTTGTGGCAGGAAAAATCGACATAGAAATATCTTAATTCAGCCATTAGCCTAGCGATGCTCACCTATTCCTGCAAAAGCCTTATTCTGTTGACTCTGAAATTGAGGGGAAAATGAATTCTTCTTTCATTGCCAGGGTGTGGGAGTAAATGGAGGCTCAAAAGTAAAGGATAGGATTCAAGGGATGCTCTTAGGCCTTTGCCATCCAGTACAAAGGAGAGGAAGTGACCTGGCATTTCTTAATTTGTTTTGGGAGCTATGGCTCTACTAAAAGGCAAACTGTTGTGACCTTTAAAGTGCACCATACAGAAGGCAAGAATGAGAAAATGAGTGCCTGCTGATCTGCATCTGAGTGCAAAGGCCTGAGCCACCCCCAGTGAGAGCTGCTCAATAATAATCTGGGAAAGCAAAAGGATCCACTGTCACTCAGAACTGTCATATACATGGATGTCCTGCTTTCCCAAGCAGTCTACATGTATTCAGAACTACACATAACAAAGGAAGCATGCACATACAGAGTGGGGCATTTGTTCATATGAAAAGTAATGTAATAATCTACACTAATAAAAGAGAAACATGGTAATTGGCGTACAACCGCTACCCTTCCCATTGGCTAATCCCCCTGTCACTCACAGAGTAGGGCCGAGATATGCAAATTAACTGGCAGCCAAGATGGCGGCCGGCAGCCAGGCAGCTGATGCA
>NW_006383006.1:4529858-4544702 GCF_000327345.1 Myotis davidii
GGAGGGCGCGGGCCGGTCTGAGGGCCCCCCCCTCCCCCCGAGTCCACAATTTTTTGTGCCCCGGGCCTCTAGTCCTATATAATAAAACCCTAATATGCAAATCAACCAAACGGTGGAACTACTGGTCGCTATGAACTGACCACCAGGGGGAGCATCACTCAGCCAGAAGCCAGGCTCATGGCTGGTGAGTGCAGTGCCGTGGCAGCACTAAGGAGCAGCGAGCCGAGTGGGAGGGAGCAGCAAGCAGGCAGGCAGTAAGGAGCAATGGGTCCCGGACTATGAGAGGGCACAGGCCAGGATGAGGACCACCCCCCAACCCAATTCCCAGTGTATGAATTTCATGCACCGGGCCTCTAGTTAATAAATATTACAAGAATAAACTGTTTCACATACTCACAACTGTAAACCTACTTTTGCCTCACCCTGTATGTAGTGAAGAAAACCTAAAACAGAGACTGTTAGGAAGATGTTTTCTTTTTCTTTTGTGTGTTAATCCTCACCAGAGGATATTTTTCCATTAATTTATTTTTAGAGAAAGTGGAAGGGAGGGGAAGAGACAGAAAGAAAAAAACACCGTGTGAGACACATTGATTGGTTACCTCCAGCACATGCCCCAACCGGGACCAGAGAAAGAACCTGCAACACAGGTACATGCCCTTGACCAGGAATTGAACCCACAACCCTTTGGGGTGCACAAACTGACTGTAACTGCTGAGCAATACCAGCCAGGGCAAGATATTTTCTTAATAAATAAAAAGAGATTTAAAAAATGAGATTTGTAGTTTGACTTTCACTGGGCAGCAATAATATAATGATATAAGGAGGGTTAGTACCACACAACCTGTGACAAACTGACCTTCCTGGCACTCAGCCAAAAGACAGGAAGGAACATGGGGTTGGAAGTGGTTGCTCTGGATTTAGGTAACATTGAGGCACTGAGTAGTTTGAGCATCCTGGAGGCAACACACACACACACACACACAAAGGAACTTCAAGTCTTCAGGGAGGGTATCTCTAGTGGGCAAGGGAGGTCTCAAGGGTCAGACACTGCAGCTCAGTTACTCTGAAAGGAATTTACAAGTGAAACAAAAATACTTTGAGGTAAGTAGGGTTCAAGAAGAACAGCTGGGTTAGTGATAAACTATACCGGGATTAGGGTTTAAAAGAATTGGAATAAAGGAGACATATGTAATACTTTCAACAATAAAGAAGTAAAAATAAAAAAGAAGAACTGGAATACAGCCTAAGCCCTTAACTGAAATTGTTTCCTTATGAATAAAGTAGGAATGACAATACCACCTTGACCATCTATCGGGGTAGTGTGAGACTCAAAGAAGATAGAATAAAAGAAGTTTAGAACACACCATTAAGTTTATATACATGCAGGGTACTATTTTATGATCTGGAATACAAGAAACCAGATGACCTCTATGAACTATTAGTTTTTTAGAGTTGTAAGATTCTATATTAACTGAGTGTTATACTAAGTCAAAGCAATCTTTAAAAGGGTTCTGTAGTTATTATCTAGATATTGACAGTGGCCAGCAATGAAGTGTGTGAGAAGGGCATGGTTTCTGACTTAGGTGTTTTTTGCCCCCCAGAAAATAGAATAGGGCCGGTGGAGTTGAAGAATAAATACAATTTAATGTCAGCCCACAGAACATGAAGAATAGCTTAGCTTTCTTTTCTATGTAATTAATCAGACAAAATACAAAAGACACTACTGTATTTTATAATAAGGCAATCACATATATTTAACTGGAAAACATAGAGAATCACTATACTCAATCACAAAAACTTAAAGTCTGGTATCGAGACAAAAACAAAAGTGAAACAGATGTAATACAAAAATATGTAGCGTCCCCCACACCAAAAAACATTTATGTAGCACTGGCTGGTGTGTAACAGTGGTTAGTCCAATTGGTGTGGCTCAGTGGTTGAGCATCAAGCTATGAACCAGGAGATCACAGTTCGATTCCTCAGTCAGGGCACAGGCCCGGGTTGCAGGCTTGATCCCCAGTGTGGGCGGAGAGAAGGCTGCCCATCACTGGTTCTATCTCATCACTGATGTTTCTCTCTCTCTCTCTCCCTTCCTCTCTGAAATCAATAAAAATATGTTTTAAAAAAACAAAACAGTAGTTAGATTGTTGGCCCACGCACCAGAGTCGTGGGCTCAATTCCCAGTCAAGGGCACATACCTGGGTTGCAGGTTAGATCCTGGGCCCCAATTGGGGTGCGTGTGGAAGACAATCAATAAATGTGTCTCCCTCACATCAATCTCTGTCTCTCTCTCGTCTCTCCCCCTCCCTTCCACTCTCTCTAAAAATCAATGGGAAAAATATCCTCTAGTGAGGATTAACAACAACAAAAAAGTAAAATATAATCAGTACTCCATTCAACTGTTTGGTAGGAAGTGTCAGAATTTGTTGTACACAAGTCTGAGCAAGTGGTCTATGAAAATCACTTTATTTTTCCAAATTCTTGTGATGAGATTTTTTAATCCTCACCTGAGGATTTTATAGAGTGGAAGGGAGGATGGAGGAAGGAGAGAGGGAGAGGGAGAGGGTGAGGGAGAGGGAGAAAGAGAGAGAGAGAGAGAGAGAGAGAGGTCAATGTGAGAGAAACACATTGATTGGTTATTTCACACATATACCCTGAGCAGCGCCAGGTATAGAACATGCAACCGAGGTACATGTCCTTGATTGGGAATCCAACCCACTACCTTTTGGTGCATGGGCTGATGCTTTAACCACTGAGCTACACTGGCCAGGGCTATGCTGAGCTTTTAATGGTATCAAGATAAATAAGGTGCTACTGTATGATAATCTAAATAGCCAAGAACTAAGAAGTATGTAAAAATAAGGCTTGTAAGCAATCCAAATAATTGTTGCTAAATTCAAGTACTAAAGAAGAGTATTCCAACCTAAACTCTATGGGGTCCCCTGGTTTCCTGACCACAGAGCAGATCAGATGCAGGAAGTTGGAAGTAGAGCAGATTACCAAAAGATGAGAACAAGTGGCCACTTCTTACCTACAGTAATGGAGAGAAAGAAAAGGTATAAAAAGCAGTACCACACAGCTCAACATTTTGGAAGTCATTATTTCATGGTACAAGAACTGCCATTCATAATCATGACTAAATCAACAAGAAAAACAACTATATATAATAATATCAAAACCTTTTCAAATGTAGTGGGCTTTATATTCTAAACTTTCAAGAGTTTAGTTTCAGTATTAGGATAATTCATCTGTGTGGAACATCTTGTTCTGGAGAACTATGTGTATGCAAACTTTACTAAATCAATACATAGACATGAAAATAAATACTAGCTTAGCAGTGAAGGCCTTTATCAGAAGCACGTGCTAATTATGTATTATGTATCTCTTCGGTAAAGCGTAACAAAATACTCGTGCATATCTAGGCCAACTTCCAGGAAAAATTGTTACTAAATGAATATATAAGTAAAAGTTATCTTTTTCAAAATATTCTATTAATAAAAATATTAGAGTCAGCAAGTGATAACAGAGTGGGAATTAGGACTATAACTAGATTAAAGTGGGAGAACCCAAAAGGTCAGATGAAATAGGAGAAAAAGAGAAGCTTCAGAAAGAAATAGAAAATAATGGAATGGGGGGAAAGTAAGAAGAGACCAGAGTCTTTGGAGAGGCAAGTGGGTGAGTTTTGCAACCAGGAAGCTGACAGAAGTCTTGGGGAAGAAAAAAGAGGTATGACATGTGCCGAACTACAGGGCTGGGCCAGATGCGTTTATTGCTCAAAAATGTTGAAAACAAGACTATACATGAAGCTTTAAATAAAAAATTCTCAGGTAGAGGATATTAGAACATAATGCAGCTGTTTCCTCACTACGTCTAATGTAGTTATACTCAATTTTGAACAACAAAAAAGGTTTTCTTGGTATCCAATGTGATTTTTACCATGAACTAGTGAAAATCTAGGCTTTCTTCTTTTTAGCTGTAGCTGTATGTTTATCATCCACCATTTCTCTTTCTTTTTTTTTTTTAAATATATTTTATTGATTTTTCACAGAGAGGAACGGAGAGAGATAGAGAGGTAGAAACATCAATGAGAGAGAAACATCGATCAGCTGCCTCCTGCACACCTCCCACTGGGGATGTGCCCGCAACCCAGGTACATGCCCCTGACCGGAATCGAACCTGGGACCCTTCAGTCCGCAGGCCAACGCTCTATCCACTGAGCCAAACCGGTTTCGGCTCATCCACCATTTCTAAAAAGAACTCTGAACAACTTAATTTAGGACTCAATTCCTCTAAACAAATGTACTTTTTTGTTGTTTTTAAATCCCACCTCATGAGTGAGCTGTTGCTCTCTTCTTTCTAGCCTCATTATTTTTCTTCCCTGACACTTCTGTGGACTAAAGGATCCCGGGTTCGATTCCAGTCAAGGGCACATACCTGGTTGCGGGCTCGGTCCCCAGTGGGGGGCGTGCAGGAGGCAGCCAATCAATGATTCTCTCTCAGCATCGATGTTTCTATCTCTCTCTCCCTCTCCCTTCCTCTCTGAAATCAATAAAGATATCTTAAAAAAATTCTATGCAATATTAAAAAAAGAGAAGTGACAGCACCAAAGTACCACAGTACAGCATTATGGCTTACTACTGAGGTGTGCGTTCCAATTTTCCAGGCTTAGTCAAAGTAAACCTTACAGAAAGATTCCCATGTGCCCCAAATTCTCGCTGAGAATAATGCATTCACCAAAAATAATACATAAATATATTCACTTTCATTAAACTTAGGTCCCCCTGCCCCTGGGTGAAGATAATATAACACCTACTATTCTCTCCCTAATTGAACCTTATAGTTAATGTCCAAAGCACCCATTTTTTTTCTGGATAGGAAACTTTCATAACTTTCAGCTAGATATCTTCTTTTCCTATAATCAGTGCATGTCTCTCCCTATAACAAACCACCCATTAACCATCTCAGTTGTTCTTTTTTATTATTATTATTATTATTAAGGTATTACAAATGTGTCCTCAGCCTCCCCATCATCTCAGTTGTTCTTGACCAGTTTTCTGCACTATCAAATCTGAAGGGACCAATATACTTTTTCTACCTGTATTCACTGTTCACTAATGATAATAAACAATAAGGGTTGGGAGGTGTATCTGAACAAATTAGAGTAATGTATGGTACAAGTAGGCTCCATCTGACTGGTACTTGCTTTAACAACCAAATTTCTGTAAATAATCCTATATAATAAAAGGCTAATATGCAAATTGACCATCCAGTGGACCAACCGGCTGCTATGATGCACACTGACCACCAGGGGGCAGGTGCTCAATGCAGGAGCTGCCCCCTGGTGGTCAGTGCATTCACAGAATATTTATGCTTGAATCTTATGGTCTGTTTGCTCCACCCTGTTGTGCAGCTGTGGTGGCAGGAGCCTTTCCCATTTCCGTGTCAGCACTAAGGATGTCCAACTGATGGCTATCAATCTATCTTTCATTTACTGATATATGTTAGAAATAGCCATCAGTCGGATATCCCTCGAAGGCTCCTGGACTGCAAGAGGGTGCAGGCTGTGCTGAGGGACACCTCCAAGTGCATGAATTTCGTGTACTGGGCTGCTAGTAAGAATATAAAAGCCATAGCAGAAATGAGACAACATAGCAAATTACCTCATTATACAGTTTTTACCTACAAAAAGACATGAATATCATTATGAGAGAGAAAAAATGGCAGGAGCTGCTGTCTCAAACTTTATATTCTAAGGATCTCTCAGAAGTTCCCTACCCAACCCAAAATTGGGTAGCCATCTCCTTCCTCCATCTTCCCTTCCACTCTATAAAATATCCTCACAGTAATACCACTGAGTTCTCTGGTGGTTGGCAGGACTCAAAAAATTTGCTTTCTCAATCTTTTTGGATAGTTTGCTGAATTGTCCAAAGTAATAAAATATGCACCCTAACTTTGAAGTGCTCAGCTAGCAGTCTGGGTGAAAGAGTAATAATACATACTGAAGGCGCCTTTCAGAATGGCCATGATACTGAGGCCGCTATTCCCAGTGGGGCTGGGGGAAAGGAGATTGGAGTAGAGCTGCAAGAAGCTTGTGGCCCTGGGGAACTGGGACCTGACGGCAACAGCAGGAGGTAAGAACCTTGTAGGGGGAAAGTAACTCAAAGTCTCATTGCCCACTGGGCAGAGTGCAACTTGCCTGTCAGCTTTTTCTCCAGGAAGTGCATAAACAGTTGGGTAGGATTCTAAGGTGAGGATTTTTAGATATGGTTAAGTAGCTGCAAGGAACCTTAAGCTGTGAAGGTCTTTATGGACTCTGGATGTACTCTAGCACAAGTTTTGGGTTTCTCTGCCGTCCTGACACAGCAGCTAAAAAGTATGAAGGGAATCCCTATAAGTAACTGCATATTTAGGACTCAAATATGAAGAATGAAATACTTCATTCACAGAATATTTATGCTTGAATCTTATGGTGCAAAAACCATAAACATGTAAATAGGATATTCTAGATATACCACAGATTCAAACTTCATAGAATATTGACAGGTGAGGGAAGGAAACCCACAACAGCTGACTTCTGAAACATGGAAAATAAAAGTAGCTGATATAGGAACAGTGGGAAAAGGAAATTATTCAAGATTTTCCTGTATTGTCTATGCATTTAAAAAAATAAAATGGGCTAGCTGGTGTTGCTCAGTGGTTGAGTGTAGCCCCATGAAACAGGGGGATTCCAGTCTAGGCACATTCCAGGTTATAGGCTCAATCTCCAGGAGGGGTGTGCAGGAAGCAGATGATCTATGTTTCTATCTATCCCTTAACTTTCCGCTCTCTAAAACACACACACACACACACACACACACACACACACACACGGCCAGATTATTATGACCACCTGACATTTGTAGGCAAATTAGCTATAATTTCGCGCTGAAGTTGCTAGGGGGCCAGACCATTATAAATAGGGAAGCAGGAGAAACCAAGATGGCGGCATAGGTAAACACCGGAAATTGCTGCCTCACACAACCACTTCAAAAATACAACTAAAAGACAAAATGGACACCATTCAGAAACACAGGAAGGCTGGCTGAGTGGAAATCTTACAACTAGAAGGAAAGAGAAAAGCATACCGAGACTCAGAGGAGGTGCAGAAGTAAAGTGCAGAGGTATGGAAGCGCATGCAGAAAGGGCTGGCAACTGAGTACGCTGTTGTCTTTTTCAATCGAGAGGGAGACACAAGCTCCCGAAGCCCCCAACTCTAGTTCTGGGTAAGTCTCTGGGGACCAAGACTCATATGGGGGCTGCGGAACTCGAGGGTAGCTTTCTCTCAGAGGTGCTTCCAGCAATTACCGGGACACTAAGACCCCAGACTTCTTAGGGCAGGACTGAGGATCAGCCATAGCTGTTTGCTCCACCCTGTTGGTTCCCTGAGACCCCGCCCACCCAAGCTGTGTGCAGAGGCTTTTGCATATGAATGGGCTGGCCCTTTGAGATCTAAAATTACCTAACAAACTGCAGCTGGATCACAGAGACCCAGAACATCCAAAAGAAGGCCCAAGGCCCCACAGCAGCTTGCACTGCTTCACAGCTGGGCCTCATCTGGGCACCTCCAAATCCCAAACAAGGAAGGGAAATCTGCAGATCTCTCCATAGCTCCTGCTGGATAGCCTCAGGCAGAGGCTAAATTAGCACCTCCTTAGAGACCCAAGAGCCAGTGTACCCAGTCGTCAGAATGGGACCATCCAGATTACAACTCCTCAGATCCATAAGGGACACACTCAGGGGGCAGACTCAGTGAGCACCAAAGCCCCACTGAAGTAATTCTTGCCCCATAAGGGTGTCTCCAGCACAGAAGTTCTCCTACTGCATACACAGCTGATTCTCACTGCCAATTGGCATGGAGGTCAATTCCTCCCAGTGATACCTACAACAATCAAGGCTTAACTACAACAAGACTGTGCACACAGCCCACAAAGGGGTGGACCACGAGTGTCCACCTCAGGTAATTGGGGAGGCTGAGCCACTGGGCCCTATAGGACACCTAGCACACAAAGCCACTCTATCAATACAGGGAAGCAGACAAAATGCAGAGACAAAGAAACAGATCACAAATGACAGAAATGGAGAAAAGCAAACTACTGGATATAGAGTTCAAAACCACGGTTATAAGGTTTCCCAAGAATTTTCTAGAAACCGCCGATAAATTTAGTAAGACCCTCAATAAGTCTTGTGAGACCCTTGAGGATATGAAAAAGGACCATCTAGAAATTAAGCATACACTGAGTGAAATAAAGAATATTATACAGAGATTCAATAGCAGACTAGAGGATCGCAAGAATCAAGTCAAAGATTTGAAGTATGAAGAAGTAAAAAACACCCAACCGGAAAAGCAAAATGAAGAAAGAATCCAAAAATATGAAGACAGTGTAAGGAGCCTCTGGGACAACTTCAAGCGTACCAACATCTGAATTATAGGAGTGCCAGAAGAAGAGAGAGAGCAAGATATTGAAAACCTATTTGAAGAAATAATGACAGAAAACTTCCCCTACCTGGTGAAAGAAATAGACTTACAAGTCCAGGAAGCACAGAGAACCCCAAACAAAAGGAATCCAAAGAGGACCACACCAAGACACATCATCATTAAAATGCCAAGAGCAAAAGACAAAGAGAGAATCTTAAAAGCAGCAAGAGAAAGAAACTCAGTTACCTACGAGGGAGTACCCATACGAATGTCAGCTGATTTCTCAAAGGAAACTATGCAGGCCAGAAGGGAGTGGCAAGAAATATTCAAAGTGATCAATAGCAAGAAACTACAGCCACGATTACTTTACCCAGTAAAGCTATCATTCAGAATTGAAGGTCAGATAAAGAACTTCACAGATAAGAAAAAGCTAAAGGAGCTCATCACCACTAAACCAGTGTTATATGAAATGCTGAAAGATATTCTTTAAGAAGAGGAAGAAGAAGAAGAAAAAGGTAAAGATACAAATTATGAACAACAAATACATATCTATCAACCAATGAATCTAAAAATCAAGTGAATAAAAAATCTGATGAACAGAATAAAACTCGTGAATATAATAGAATCAGGGGCATAGAAAGGGAGTGAACTGACAATTCTCAGCGGAGGAAAGAGGTGTGGGGGATGCAGGAAGAGACTGGACGAAAATTGTACACCTATGGATGAGGACGGGGGTGCGGGATGTTAAGGGCAGAGGGTAGAGTGGGTGAAAGGGAGCTATAGGGGGAAAAAAGAGGAACTGTAATAATCTGAACAATAAAGATTTAGTAAATAAATAAATAAATAAATAAATAAATAAGGAAGCAGGTTGTTTACCACAACTGTAGAAGTGATTTTTTTTCTGAAGATATGGGTAAACAATGCAATTTAACAGCCTTTGGACGTGGGATATATACATATACCCTGAGTGGCCAGATTTTTATGACCGCCTGACGTTTGTAGGCAAATTAGCTGTACAGTGCATCGTACAGAATATGGAAGCCGAAGGCCTGTTCGAACACCTTTGCTGTCTGCAGTTGCCAAGATAAAACGTCTCCAATTCGCACAGGAACACAAAGATTGGACAGTCGAGCATTGGAAAAAAGTCATGTGGTCCGATGAATCACGTTTCCAGTTGCGTCATATAGATGGCAGAGTGAGAATTTGGCGGAAACAGCATGAAAGCATGCACCCCACATGCATGAGTACAACCCTTCAAGCTGGTGGGGGCAGTGTTATGGTTTGGGGCATGTTTTCCTGGCATAATTTGGGCCCTTTAATTCGTGTGGAACATCGTCTGAATAACACAACATACCTAAGTATCATTGCTGATCAGGTTCATTCTATCATGTTGATGGTGTATCCCAATGGAGATGGCTTCTTCCAACAAGACAAGGCACCATGCCACGGTGCTCGTATTGTGCAGGAGTGGTTTCAAGAACATGAGGGAGACTTTACCTTGCTTAGGTGGCCCCCACAATCACTAGATCTCTATCCAATTGGGTATTTATGAAATGAAGTTCAAAGAGCCATCAGGCAGCTGGTTCCACAACCATCAAATCTCACAGAAGTGGACAGTGCTATTCATCAGGCATGGTGTCAGATTCCTCGCATCACCTTTCAACATCTCGTGGAGTCAATGCCAAGAAGAATCATCGCAGTACTGAAGGCAAAAGGTGGCCCATCGAAGTACTGATGTGGTTGTCATAATAATCTGGCCACTCAGAGTGTGTGTGTGTGTGTATGTGTGTATGTGTATTTTTTTATTGTTGTTGTTGTTTTTAAACTACAAATTGTAGCTTCAAGGTGAACACATGGAGGAACTAGGAGGGTGGCATACCCAAAGTAGGCAGGGGTGAGTACAGGAGGCAACCAATTGATGTGTCTCTCCCACATTGATGTTTCTTTCTCTTTTTCTCTCTCCCTCTCTCCTTCCCATCACTCTCTGAAAGTAATGGGAAAAAATATCCTCAGGTGAGGATTAACACACAGAAAAGACAAAAGCCTGGCCAGAGTGGCTCAGTGGTTGAGCACTGACCCATGAACCAGGAGGTCATGGTTTGATTCCAGGTCAGGGAACGTGTCCAGGTTGCGGGCTCGATCCGCAGTAGGAGAGTGCAGGAGGCAGCCGATCAATGATTATCTCTCATCTTTGATGTTTCTATCTCTCACTCTCCCTTCCTCTCTGAAACCAATAAAATATATATTTAAAAAAAGAAATTTAAAAAAAAAGAAAGCTTCTTGTCTTGTGAAAGTATTTTCCACTAAAATACAGCATTCTCTATAGAAATTTCTTTTCTAACACAAAAGTGGAATTAAAAGATGAGGAAAATACCCACACAAAATAAAGGAGATGATGACTAACGTTGTGCCCTTTCTTCTGTGGAAGGACTGAAAACAAGACTAAAAAATGTCCACAAATGCCCTGTAGAGTCTCGCACTATAGGGAACGTGACAATTCGAGAGTTTTCCTTACAGTTTTCTTTCCTAAGAAGATCTTGTAGATCTTAAGTTGGAGGTCCCAGTTTAAGAAAAAGAGGCAATGCCCTGGCCGGTTTGGCTCAGTGAACTGAAGGGCTCTGGGTTTGATTCCGGTCAAGGGCACGTATCTCAGTTGCAAGCTTGATCCCAGCACCGGGTGGGGCACGTGTGGGAGGCCAATTGATTTGTCTCTCACATCCATGTTTCTCTCTCTCATCTCTCCCCCTCCCTTCCACTCTCTCTAAAAATCAATGGAAAAAATATCCTCGGGTGAAGATTAACAAAAATAAAATAAATAAACATGAAATTAAATCTATAGTTTAAAAGAAAAAGAGGCCATCAGAGTCACCAACACATGGACCCTTATATACCTGTCAGTTACAGTGGCCTATCCCCTCCACACCCACCTCATCATCACTGTCCGACGTCTCAGAGTCTGAGGAGGCTGCAGGCTGACTCACAGGTGGCTCCTTCTCCTCAGAGTCACTGCGCTTCCGCTTTGCCAGGGACAAGAGCTCCTAATAGGGCAGAAGTAATCACATGAGTCTTATTCAACAGCAAAGAAATATCCAAGAATAACAAATGCCCACCCTCTTATCACATGAACACACTGCTAGGATTCCTAAGTGCTAAAATAAATGTTTTCAAAATTGTCCCCTACCTTTTAATGGCAAAATATATGTCTGAAATGCAAAAGTGAATATAAAACTGACCTGAAGGCTACTTCCAAATTGTTACCATTTTCTTTATAAGCTACAAAAGTACAGATTCTCAGGTACTTATTTAAGAACCATGATTACAAAGGTAATTTGCTCACTGTTCTTAATGGTATAGCTAACTGATACTCTGAGCATCTTCTTACTGTAATTCATAGTAAAATTGGCATTTGTGGGCTGATTTGAATAAGCTGACAAACTATAAGTTTCTGAGGTCGTTTTTTAAAATTTTGAATGCATAAGCAAAAAAAAAAAAAAAAGAAGATTTTTTCCAGTGATAAATCCAGGGTCTGACAACAAGCCACCAATTGCCTGGCCACTATATCAGAACTCTAATTTGATAACCCCAATATTCTTATTCATTACCTCTGCCTTCTCCTCATGATTTAAGAGAGACTAGTGGGGGAAGGATGTGCCATTTAGTAAGGCTACAACCAGGTTTTGCTCTCTCACAGGGTTCCCCTCTGCTGCTACTTCTCCCCAACTCAGCCCAGACACTTAAAAATGCAACAAAAGAATACTTGCTTTAGTTTTTGTTCTCTGCTAATATCAATACCAGCCCACAATTACACTGTACTTACTAGATGCCTGGTACTTTTCTAACCATCTAACATTTAATCTTCACAACAACCTTAAGGTAACTATCATTATCATTCCCATTTTTTTTACCAACTATTTATTTATCTATTTGTTTATTTATTTATAATGTAATCATCCCCATTTAAAGATAAAAAGACCAAAGAGCAGGAGAGGTTAAGTAATTAACCCAAGGTAACACAGCTAGTACATGATAAGAGTCAGAATTCAAATCAGGGTTGATAGAATCCTAGCTCTTAATTCAGGCATGGTTTACTAGTCTAAAACCCTTTTCTCCCTTTTGCTAAAAAGAGAAAACTACAACTAATAAATACTAGTAGTATCATTCCTTGATGATAATGGTGTGATACAATTACAGGTCAAGTGCCAAGATAGATTTAAAAATAATAGACTGCTACAAAGTATGTTTTCTTCTTCCAGTTTCTTTCTATTTTAGGAGTATACCCTCCTTGGCCAGAATGAGAAAATGACCTTCTCAGATTAACAGCTGACATGCTCTCTTTCATACCAGTCATGAAATGTTACTCTTCTCATTTCATTAGAGGGAGCTAGCACACCAACTTCCTGAAAACGCTGAAGCTCATAAGAACACTCTACTTTTTCATACCAAAACGATGAACTCCTATTGACCAAATGCAAACCACAGCAATATTTGTGTTTATGGTATTTTAAAAAATTGAGGTGTAAGTGACTTACAGTACATTTTATCCTTTCTTAAGTGCAATTCTGAGTTTGACAAATAGTTTAAACACTGCCACAATTAAGGCATATGCTAGTACCATCATCATCCCAAATATTGGTATTCTTCATAAACTCCCCCCAAACCCCAGCAACCACAAAACTATTGTCTGTCCCTAAGTCTGCCTATCATAGAATATCATATAAATGAAATCATACAATATGTAGCCTTTGAATTGGGGTTATCAATTAGGGTTCTGATGTAGTGGCCAGCACATTGGTGGCTTGTTGTCAGACCCTGAATTAACCATTGAAAAGAAGCCATTGGGCTTCTCAGCATAATGCACTTGAGATTCATTCATGTTGCAGCATATATCAGTAGTTTACTCCTTTTTATTGTTAAGTAGTATTCTATTAAATGGATGTAGCACACTTTGTTTATCCATTTACCAGTTGAAAAACATTTGGGTTGTTTCCATTGTAGAGCAATTACATGCTCATGTACAGGTTTTTGTGTAAACATTAAGTTTTACTTTCACTTGGGTAAATACCTATGAATGGAATTGTTGAGTTGTACAGTATTTTGTGTCTGGTCTTAACTATTATCTTTTTTCCCCATATTACCTTAATGCAAATTTATAAACTTTTTACAGAGATTTCTGATAAGTAATCTCTTTCCTGACCTTTGAGGTTCACGAATGTACCAGAATTCTTTATAACAGGTTGATACCAAGGCATTAAAACAGGGATTTGGATACACTATCAATCAAATTCTTCTCTGAAACATTAACTATTACATGCAGTAGACAGCCATTAAAAGTTACCATAACTTAAAGTGTTAAGATGTTAGTGCTGTCTTTCTGTTAAAGACGTTCCACTCCATACTAAAACCTAACAAATGGTTCTCCTTCATCAACAGACAACTGCATCTGATAGGTATAGTCTCTCCTCGTATATATTAAATACTATATTAACAATAATATGGAGACAGCAAAGTCCTTCTTAACAGTGTGGAAGATACCCTTTCCACAAGTTGAGAATTGTACAGAAAGCTACTGGGGAAACTCATGGCAAGGCTACTTATTTATTTATTTAATATATTTTTATTGATTTCAGAGAGGCAGGGAGAGGGAGAGAGAGAGATACAAACATCAGTGATGAGAGATAATCATTGATCGGCTGCTTCCCGCACACCCCACACTGGTGATTGAGCCCGCAACCCAGGGTTGTGCCCTGAGCAGGAATAGAACCATGACATTTTGGTTCATAGGTCGATACCCAACCACTGAGCCACACCAGTTGGGCAAGGCTACTCTTTTTTAAAAAATATATTTTATTGATTTTTTACAGAGAGGAAGGGAGAGAAATAGAGAGCTAGAAACATCGATGAGAGAGAAACATCGACCAGCTGCCTCCTGCACATCCCCTACTGGGGATGTGCCCGCAACCAAGGTACATGCCCTTGACCGGAATTGAACCTGGGACCTTTCAGTCCGGAGGCCGACGCTCCATCCACTGAGCCAAACCGGCTTTGGCAAGGCTACTCTTTTTAGTTAAGTCCTTTATGTTCTACTGAGGGCTCATAGTACAGTTGAACAGAAAAGTGTGCAATGGAAAGGTCTTTCCAATAATGCATACATGAAGTGACCATCAGATTTGCTACCGCAGAGTTGACTTATCCAATGTCTGTGCTCAAAAAAAACCCAAACCAATGTAAAACCGATTCTTACACAGGAGGTAGGTCCATCTGAAGCTCTCTCTTGCCTGCCTGCTTCACTGTGCCACACTGATTGAGACAATGTTTCTGTGTGTCCAGTGGTTCTCTCTCACCATCATCACTGTATTTCATCTCACCCAGTAAAAATGTCCTTATTTATC
>NW_006383006.1:4544767-4555200 GCF_000327345.1 Myotis davidii
TTGTGACCCAACCATAAAATTATTTTTGTTGCTACTTCATAACTGTAATGTTGCTACTGTTATGAATCGTAATGTAAATATCTGATGTGCAGGATGGTCTTAGGCAACCCCTGTGAAAGGGTTGTTCAACAGCCAAAGGGGTCACAACCCACAGGTTGAGAACCGCTGCTCTAGGGGCATGGCAGTATAGAATGCCAGCATGGTATATCAAATTTAAGCTGAACTTAAAGTTCTGCTTAAAGTAATGACAATGCTCAACATACTATCGATATGGCTGTGTAGGATGCCATACCTGGCTTCTAGGGCAGTTTCATTGCTTAAAAGCCATATTTTACATTAAACTAAACTGCCAAAACTGAGACCCTATAATTAAGCTAGTCTGATTGAACTAAGGTAATGTTTATTAAAACAATGCTATTCTGGTTAAGATTAGAATTCTAATCCATCAATATGTGAAGACTTAAACCTTAAGATTTAATTCCCCCACCTATCATTCACAAATAGTGAGCTTTCTGTGATGTCATATCAGGATCAAACTATAGTAGAGCAACCTAGCTCCCTCTTACTTACTTAAAGAAAATTAAATCTCATCTCTTTAACCAAACCTCCCATGGCCAAATTTAAGTGGGACACATATTTTATACCCTAGAAAAAGAGAATAGAAATTCATATGGACAAAGCTGAGGTTTTCCTAGCCAATTAACATTCAAGCTCTTTTTTTACTTATTCATTCCACAAATCTAACTAATGTAAGTAATTACTAGAGTGACCAAACATCCTTGTGTGAGCAGGACTGTCCTGGTTTTAACACTAGAAGTCGTGCATTCTGGGAAACTCCTCAGTTCCAGGCAAACCAGTATCTACCAGTACCTACTATCTACCAAGCACTGGATAGACAGTCATGAAGAAAAGATACAAAGGCCCAGAGGGAGTGGCTCAGTGATTGAGCCTCGACCTATGAATCAGGAGGTCATGGTTTGATTCCTGGTCAGGGCACATGCCTGGGTTATGGGCTCGATCCCCAGTGGGGGGTGGGGGCTGCAGAAGGCTGCTGATCAATGATTCTCTCTCATCATTGATGTTTCTCTCTCCCTTCTTTATCTCATGGAATTTAAGTAGTGGGGACATACAATAAACAAGTAAAGAAACAATTAATTATATCTAGTGACAGTATTAAGAAGGAAGTGAATTGAGTGAATGGGAAACTTATCTGTGATAGGATGACTGGGGAGGTTTCTCTGAGACAATGGCATTTAGGCGGAGGCTTTGGGAGAGGAAGGAGGGATGCAGTGTTTGGACAGAAGTCTCCAAATGGAATAGCTAAGGCCCTGAAGCTGACAATAGCTTGGTTTAGTCAAATACCTGAAAGAAAACCAATGTGAATGAAGCTTAACAGGCAAGGAGAAGGAAAGAGGTAGTTTAGAGATAAGAAGAAACCAGATCATTCTGAAGTTTATAAAACAGGACTAGGAACCTGGCTATTATTTGAAGGCAATGGGAGCCATCAAATAGTTTTAAGCAGGGGAGTAACTGTAGAAAATGGGCCTCAGTGATCCATCTCCAACATAGCCAACTTTTAATGGAAATAGTCACTGAATTTCCCAGGCCAAACAGAATGTAGGGCAGAGGGAAGCTCACTGGTGGGGCTACGAGCTGAGTGCACCTTGTCACTTTACCCCATGTCCTCTGGGAAGGTCTGAGACTAGGACCAAGAGCGGCCCTAACGGGGCGCGCCCTGAGCTGCAGGGAGGTGACTGGGGGAGGTGGAGGCAACTAAAAAAGGCCTCAGCCCAGTTTTTTTAAATGGCCCAATGGGATATAATAAGACCTAAGTGACGTGTGAGGAAACAGGTGATCCCATAGTACTCAGCCAATAAGGTACCAGAGGAGGGACTGAATAAACAGGCTGTGTGCTGCCTCAGAAGTGCCTATACAACCAGACGGACACCTGCTCTCGAGAACACATTAAAAGTCTTGTTTTCACCATACGTCCGTCTCTGAGTCTGTTATTTGAATTTAGACAGGTGAGCATTTCTCACTTAACCATCCCCGGAAGGTTTTAAAAGAGCAGTCTGACAGAGGATCGGACTAGATGGGCCAGGGTGCAAATGCAGAGGAGAGTGAGACGGAAACCACAGCGGTATCATCAGAGTGGATGGTGATCTGGCCAAGGTAAGTAACCACAGGAACAGAGAGAAGAGGGAAGACTTAGAGATACTGAGGAAAGAGTAGTAATTCAGAGGTTTAAATCTGAGATTTAATATCTATTCTTTCATATCAAAATTATTGAGCCTTAGCCCATTTGGCCCAGTGGTTAGAGTATCAACTCTCGGACTGAAGGGCCACAGAGTTTGATTTCAGTCAAGGGCAGGTACCTCAGCTGCAGGCTCCAGTCAGGGTGTGTATGGGAGGCAACCAATCGATGTGTCTCTCTCACTTCGATATTTCTCTCTGTGTGTGTCTCTCCCCCTCCCTTCCACTCTCTCTAAAAATCAATGGAAAAAATATCTTCAGGTGAGGATTAACAAAAATAAAATTTAAAAAACTGTTGGTAGAGGAACATGCTTCCAAAAGAGGAAGACATTGGTTACTTTTCAGGAGTGAGGAACGGAACCATTCTATAAGTATGTTTTTGGGACATAGGGATATTTCTGTTTTGTTGGAACTTTTTCAACAAGAATGTACTATTTTTATAATAAAAAAATTAAAACAATGAATATATAATAAAAAACCCCTTCTAAAGTAATTATTCCAAAGCGGCAATATAATAATCCTTTATATTTCACACGATTGGCACTAAAAGCGGGAACTTGCCCTTCAAATTTCCAGCAAAGTATTTATAATTGTAGATAAAATACTGAGTTATATATTTATATAATACAGAATTGCCCAGCCACCATGGCTCAGTGGTTGAGCAACTACCTATGATCCAGGAAGTCATGGTTCGATTCCCAGTCAGGGCATATGACCCTGTTGCGGGCTTGATCAATGATTCTCTCTCATCACTGATATTTCTCTCTTGCTCTCTCTCTCCCTTCCTCTCTAAAATCATTAAAAATATATTTAAAAAAAATAAAGTAAAAATTCACAGAATTGATAAAATAAAATCAGTTGTCAACCCATTCAAAATAAAAGGTATATAAAAGTTTTTTAAATTCTACTACTATTACTGGTTTTTAATTAGCTCCTTCTTCTAGTACACTTTCTAACTAATACACATTTTTACTCCTTAAAGAAGGGATTTTATTACAGCTGAGAAGCTAGAGCAAGAGTCCCCAAAATGACAATATCCCTTATCTCTGTAAGTGATCCTGTTGTAACCAGGTTAGAAAACTTGGTAAGTAGCAAAAGATTTATTATGTGCCTACTTGTGCCAGGCAGGCATTATGGACATCTCATAGACAACTTTAAACTCTACAAAAGTAAGAGTGAAGTCATGATCTTCACCTTTACTCTTTTTATTTGATCCTCTCCTGAAGATTGTTTCCATTGCTTTACAGAGAAAGTGAAAGGGAGGGAGGGAGAGAGAAACATCGATGTGAGAGAGACACATCGATTGGTTGCCTCTCCCACGCACCCCAATCAGGAGTGGGAAGCAAACCCACAACCCAGGAATAGAACCTATTACTCTTTGGTGTGTGGATCGAGCCTCTAACCACTGAACCACACCTGTCAGAACACGATCCTCACCTTCATTTTTATTTATTTATTTTTTCTTCACTTTTAAACCTGATCTTCCTCCAGGGTTCCCTATCTCATATCATAGCCTCCTCGTTCTCACCCCAACATTCATCCAATCAGTCAAGTCCTCTCAGTTTATATCCTGAATATTATGTCCAATCAAATCTACTTTCTGTTGTCTCTATAACTAACATACTAATCCAAATCAGGCATTCATTCAACAAATATTGACAGGTTGTCTGCTTCATGCCAGACATTGTTATAGGTACAGGGATACTACAATGAACAAATAATTACCCTGGCTGGGTAACTCAGTTGGTTAGAGCCTTGTTCCCATCCACCAAGGTTGTATATTTCATCCCTGTTCAAGCCATATACAAGAATCAACCAATGATTGCATAAATAAGTAGAACAACATATCTATGTGGTCTTCTTCTTCTTCTTCTTTTCTCTCTCTCTCTCTCTCTCTCTCTCTCTTTCTCTCTCTCTCCCTCTCTGCCTTCCTCTCTAAAATTAATTAATAAAAATTTTTCAAGACACACACACAAACAAACAAGTAAATAAATAGTCTTGCCCTCCTGAAGCTTCCATTCTAGTGAAGCTTCTCTCATCTGGACTCTTGCCACCTAACTGGTGTCCCCTCTCCAGGTTACTATCTGCATAGCAGCCTGGGCAAACTTCATAAAAGGCAAATCTTAACACCTCTTCCATCTTAAAATCTTCCAATGGTTCCTCATTACCCTCAGAATAATCTCCAAAGTCCTTAACATTGCCTACACTGCCAGAAGCTTTAAACTTTTTTTGCTTTTTCCCCCTTTAAACTTTTTAACCCCAGCACACTGTACATAAATTATACCTCATTATCCAGTATACATGTACATGCATGTACATGAAACATGTTTCACAAAACAATACTTATTACTACCAGGTCTGACACAGTTGATGTTTTCTATTAGGTTCAACTTCATTTCTTTTTTTTTTTAATATATAAATATTTGATTGATTTTACAAAGAAGGAAAAGCGTAAAGAATTAGAAACATGGATGAGAGAAACATCGATCAGCTGCCTCCTACACGCCTCCTACTGGGGACAAAACTGGCAACCAAGATACATGACTTTGACCAGACTCGAACCTGGGACCCTTCAGTCCGCAGGCCGAGGCTCTACCCACTGAGCAAACCGGTTAGGACTTCCTTTCTATTTTTAATGCTGGCTGTGATCCACTAAACTGGGTTTTCCATCCTCAGAGAATCATACAGCAATCTACTTCTACAGCTTCATTTGCACCACTCTCTCTACAATCTCAGTAACTGTGCTTCTTTCAGTTTCATGAGGGTACTAGGTCCTTCCTGCCTCAATGCTTTTGTACATGCTGGTCCCTCAACCATGAACACTCAACACTCCCTCGTACTTGTCAGTCTCCTAATCTCCTTCTACCATATATTCCAGGTCTCAGTTTAAATGTCACTCCCACCAGGCTAATATACGATCCCTGGTCATACTCTCACAGTATCCTTGCTCTTCCTTCATACAGTCTACAGTGAAATGACTCTGAGCAATGCCTGCCCCTGCCCCTCCCTCCCACTCACTCTCACTCCCCTCATTTTATCTTTCTGACTAAGCTCCTTGAAAGCAGAAACTTCTATTTTGTTCACCCAGTAATCCTAGTGCCTTGCACTGTCCAACACATTTGTTGAAAAATAAATAATCTCGTCCAGCCAGTGTGGCTCAGTGGCTGAGCATCAACCTATGAATCAGGAGGTCCCGGTTTGATTCCCAGTCAGGGCACATGCCTAGGTTGAGGGCTCCATTCCCAGTAGGGGGCGTGCAGAAGGCAGCCCACTGATGATTCTCTCTCATTGATGTTTCTCTCTCTCTCCCTCCCCCTTCCTCTCTAAAATCAATAAAAAATATATTTAAAAATAAATAAATAATCTCTGCCATTGGGGAACTTATAGTCTAGTAAGGGAACAATAAGAACACTAACAGACTGGTGTCAAACGATGGGTTTTGAATTTTTCCTAAGAACCTCCCTGTGAAATTATGAAATGAGTTACATGCAACATTAGATGCAACATTATGACACAAATGAAAAACTTCACAAGTAAACACTGACACTTCTCACAAGTTCAGTCTAGACTTTAAACTCTGCTCTAAAAGAAGAAGAAGAAAAAAAAAGACTATATTAATGAGAAGCACAGCTTTTAAATTTCCCAACTTTAATGGAGAAGGTTTATGGAAGGCACTTTATAACATTGACATTTTTTACATATAATGTCTAAAAATAATTCCTAGAAAATACTTAGGGGCTCTATTTTTCTCAAAGACAATTTTAACTATTGCTACTTAAAGTAGGTTGAGCGGAGAGAAACAGGACATGAAAACTTGATCACTATTTTAAATAAGAAAGGAAATTATTAAATAAAGGACGCCAATATGAACGTAGCTCAATTTTTTTTTCTTGAGGAAGGCAGAGTAAAGTTTTTATAAATGCTGTATTGATCTGAATAGAGACCTGATTTCTTTATTACCTTTGACACTTTTCATTTTCTAGGATCCACTGCATAAAATAATGCCATAAAAAGTGACACACATTATCTCCACGGAGGCACATGATGGAGTAAAAAGCCTAGGTTTGTCATGAATTCTGTTTTGTTGTTTTTTTCCAAGAGGCACCAAAGGCAAATTATCTTCATGATTTGTAATTTTTAATGTTGAAGAAAGGATGTGACCAATATAAAAAGTAAGGTTGCTATCAGGTCACATGTTAAAAAAGAAATCCTTCAAATTCTCTAAATTTTGAGTCTTAAAAAGCAATGAAAGTTAAAAAAATATAAACAACTCCTATTCAGTTACTACAAACCTCTTGCCCTCAAGAAAAAAGGCAAAAAAGAAATAGGCCTCAATAAAAAGCACCCCAACAATTCAAATAGCTTCACAGATCTACAAGAACTAGCATCTCTGCCACCTTAAACATCTCTGTTAAATTTCTTCAATTATACTTGAACACATTCTGACTGAGACAGGAAGTTATTTCTCTCCCAAACTACTTAGTGTCTCACTAAAAAAAGATTAACTTGCATCCAGATAGTGGTCTCAGTCATTAACATAAATAAGCACCTGAGCTGTATGTGGCAAAAATGCAATGCCCAGGGTTCTATCCCCTTGAAGGTCTGATTCAGTAGGTCTGGGACGCCAGTCCCTGCAAAGTACATTTTGAATAAGCACACCAGGCAGCTTCTGACATAAGTGATCCTCTTCTCACCGCCAGAAAAAACAGTGCAGAAGGCTCACCTGCCTCACCTTCCATAAGGACCAAGCTGGAGATAATATTTCTGACATAACAGCTTAGATTCCCATCTGGAAAACCCAGAGACAAAGGACCTCTTTACTAACTGTGCTCCACTATCTCACCAGACACTCAGAGATTTGTCACAGTTTATTCTTTTTCACAAGGACAATACACAAGACAGCAAAAAACGATGCTATATCCCCAATCAAGACCCAAAACTAGATGGAGCAGCCCAAGGCATCTGTTAGAAGAGCCCAGAGTATATTAGTTTTGTTCTGAGGATTTTTTTATTTTTATTGATTTTAGAAAGGAAGGGAGAGAGGGAGGTGAAGGGAGAGAGATTGAGAGAGAAAAAAACATCTATTTGTTGCTCCATTTATAGCCACGTGTTCACTGGTTGATGCCTGAATGTGTCTGGGGATTGAACCCGAAACCTTAGCATATTGGAAAAAGGCGCTAACCAACTGAACAATCAAGAAACGGCGCTCTGAGGATTCTTAAAGAACTCCAAACCAGGCTGACTTTGAACTTCTACTAATAGTTTCTGGTGAAAACTTCTGGCGGGCAGAGATCTTTCTCTGATTCTCTGACAGCCTGGGACAGTGCTAAACAGACACACTGAAGGCATTGGTGCCTCTCTTAGGATGTGCAGGGAAAGGGAATTCTGATCTGGTTCCCATCTGATAAGAGAATGTCAGTGAGTGGCTGAAGAGGAGGAAGCTTTAGGTATTGCCTGTCTGGCATGGTTCAGTGGTTGAGCATAGACCTATGAACCAGGAGGTAACTGTTAGATTCCTGATGAGGGCATATGTCTGGGTTTCAGATTCAATCCCCAGGAGGGGCACTGACTGAAAGCAACTGATTGATGCTTCCCTCTCATCTCTCTCTCTCTCTCCCCCCGCCCTTCTGCATGTCCTCAGGTGATGATAAAAAATAAAAATAATGGCCCAGATGGTTTGGCTTCCTGTTTAAGCATTGACCTATGAACCAGGAGGTCACAGATCAATTCCTGTCAGGCAGGGGGCCCAGGTTGCCAGCTTGATCTCCAGTGTGGGGTGTGCAGGAGGTAGCCTATCCATCCATGATTCTCTCTCATCATTGATGTTTCTATCTCTCTCAGGGATCCCTCTCCTGTCCTCTCTGAAATCAATAAAATATATTTTTTTAAATGTATTAGGTATTACTTGCACATTTCATGCTAATCTCTTTTTACAAATAGATAGTTGGGTTTAAAATTGCAATCCCCTCCAACTCCAATTCCCACTTCAGAAAAGTTCTGTGTGGATCTGCCTACCACAAAAGGAAGATCTCCACACATTTCATTTGTCAGATTCTGTGGGAAATCACTAAAGACAGAATAATTAGGATAATTTGCTTAGTTTATTCATCATCAGAACAGATACCTTAAGAGTGTTTTCCCAAGGAAGCCCTGAATAATCTTTCTAATTGGTGTACCAATTTTCTCTAAACTAGTCAAACATAAATTGTAGCAACATGAAAAATGGCCATAAAACATTCTCATTTTGCAATATGAAAACTTTAAAGACTAATAGATTAAGTTGGTATAATGGAAAGAGTATATGCCTTGTTGTCATGCAGGTCTGGGTCCAAGTTCCAACTCTACCACATTCAAGTTGCATAAATCTCGCTAAGTTACTTCTTCAATCTTCCCTTTCTTCATATGTAAAATGGGGAAAATGATACCAACTTCAACATAATTTGAAAATTTGACAATGTAAATAAAACACCTAATTAAGATGGTCAGTTCACCCTAAGCACTATGCACTATCCAAATGGGAGCTGATGCTATTATTTACAATATCTACATTTCTCCATTGGAAAATAGCAAAAAAATAAGGGGGGGGGGTGGGTTCTAATTCTTCTAAGCGTTAATCTAAAATTATCAACTGGCCCGGCCAGCATGACTCAGTGGTTGACCTTCGATTTATGAACCAGGTCACAGTTAGATTCCTGGTTAGAATGCCTGGGTTGCAGGCTCCATCCCCAGTGTGAGGTGTGCAGGAGGCAACCAATCCATGATTCTCTGTCATTGAAGTTTCTATCTCTCTCTTCCTCTCCCTTTCTGAAATCAATAAACTACATATTTTTTAAAAAAACAAAATTATAGCCAAATTTTACAGTCATGAATATTTTTCCCCCTGGCTGGCATGGCTCAATGGTTGAGAATCCGTCTATGAACCAGGAGGTAACAGCTCTATTCCTGGTCAGGGCACATGCCTGGGCTGCTGGGTCGATCCCCAGTGTGGGGTGTGCAGGAGATAGTCAATAAAACATATTTTTTAAAAAAAGAATATATATTTTTTATATCTTTATAAATTTCAGGAGCCTTTCAGTGAGAATATTTTCAACTTACTTTTCAATTCTTATCCCAAAACAATTCTGTTCTCCAGACGCCTTTTCAAAACAGCCCTCTTTTCTTCAACATATCTCCTGCCCCTCCTCTTAAAGTCTTCCTATTTCATGCTCTAATATTTTAGTCCTGAGATCTCTGGCCTAATACAAAGGACCTGCACCAAAACATTTATACAAAAGCTTTATTTGCAATGCTTGTACCAACATTCTTACAAATACTTGATCCTTACAATAGCCCAAGTAGATATACAAGGTCTAAGTTGTATCTAGATTTTACAGTTACGACCAAAGATACATCGCTAGAAAACAGCATTGCCAAGTCTGTAACTCAAATTTTCAGATTCCAAGTTCAGCACTTTTGCGGACTCAACTTATAAAGCTACTACTTCTTGCATGTTTTCTTCATATCATTTATTCACAAAACATTGGCGGGGGGCGGGGGGGAGGCCTCTTTGTATCTCCTGGTATCACTACAGTACTGCTACAAAGGACAGCTTCCTCCCTGCAGTATTTTCAAACAATCCCAACCATTAAAACCAAAAGTTGCTTTCAATAGTTCCTGCACAATCTTCAAGTAAGAAAGAACTCTAGGATGCTTCATGAAAACCACCAAGAGGCCCCGGCCACAGTCCCTCCATACCGCCCTATATTTCTCCACCTCTGCCCTCTTTCCTCCTCCTGAGTTTTTTTCAATCTGACATCTCATCAGGGGCCCTCTCAACCCGAACGACCCTAGTTGCCAAATACTAGATTCGTGCGCGCAGCTAAGTCTTCCTCGCCAAGCACCGCGGAGGTTCTCTGGAACATTTAGGGTGTCGCCCCTTTTCTCCGTCCACACCCCTGTCTGAAAAACTTCACCCGCACCTTCTTCGCCACCCCACCCCCAAAGCCCCACGCTCACCCCTTGCACCTCCTCCAAAACCTCCAGCCTCTTGGCGGGCGATACTTCCTATCTCCCCTGGCCCAGATCGCCTGGCCTGCAGCCTGCCGCCCCGATCTGGACCCAGCAGATCACGGACCCCTCCGATCCCCCGAACCCGAGGCCCACCAGCCCGATCCCTGCCCCGCCTCCCCGCCCAAGGCCCC
>NW_006383006.1:4555315-4560795 GCF_000327345.1 Myotis davidii
AGGGGCTCAGCCGCCCGCTCCGCCGGCCCGCGCCTTCGCGGCCTGCCCTCACCTGATCCAGGTTCTCGTCGCTGCCGCTGTCCTCCGTGTCCGAGTCGATCACCACGCGGCCTTTCCGCTTCTTTACCATGGTGGTCCCCCGGCTCCCACGCCGGACGCCGCCCGGACTCCCCTCTAGCCCGTCTGCCAGTGGGACAGCCACTGCCACTGCCACCGCCGCCGCTGCCGCTGCTCGACCCAAACAAAGGCGACCGCGCATGCGCGCTCCGCTCCGCCCCTGGCCCCGCCCCCCGCTCGGCGCCCGCCGTTCGCCGGCTGCCGGCGCCGCTCCCTGCCCCGCCCCCGACGTAGCGTGAAAGGCGGGGCCCAGCACCCGGCGTGGTTCCCGGCAGTGGATCACTTTCCTCCACCCTGCTGGGGCTCTTGGAAGTCCTGGGTGTTTCCGCTGCGGGCTCAAGCTTGATGGGCTGCCTACCTGTCGTGGACTGGAGCCGCCAAGCACCTGGGCCCTCTCTGAGGAGCCTTTCAACTGTCCGACACTGATGAAGTGGCGAGGACGACGTCAGGGGCTGCCTTCCGGGGAGACACGCGTCTCCCGGACTCTGCCGAGGGCACCCGTTGGGGAATGAAGCTTTCCTGCCTAGGTTGTGCAAGTGACAGCTGAGCTGGGACCTGGAGGATGCATCTGAGTTACCCACAACAACCGTAGAGGGAAGGGTGTGCTTAGCAGAGAACCGCGTGGGCAAAAGCCGTGATAATAGAAAAAGCTGGGTTCAGGGAACTGAAAGTGTATTATGGCCGAGCAGGTGGCAGGGAGTGTGGGAATAAGGCGGAGGAAGGACCCAGCGGCCACGTGCAGAGTCTAATAAGCTGTATTAGTAAGTATTGGAAGATTTAAACAGAAGAACGACGTTATTCGATTTGTGTTTTAAAAAGATTACTCTGCTTCCCCAGTGTGGTGAGTGCGCTAGAAGGCAGGGAGAACATATAGGCTGTTGGTGTCGTTTTAGCAAGGGATGATGGTGTCCTAAACGAAGGAAAGGGCAGTAGAAATGGACGGATAATTTGGAAGTTAGAATTACCAGGTCTTGGAGATTAGCTGGGAAAGGAGTAAAGTGAGGTCGCAGACATAAATGACACGCAGGCTCTGGCATAGGAAGCTGGTGGTCCGTGGGCCCTTCATCAAGATAAGCAACACATGTGAGAGGCGGTTTCAGAAACTGGTGTAATGGGAAATAAGATCAGTTTCATGCCTGTTGAGTTTGAGGTCAGCTGATTAAAAGGGCAGCTCCAGAAGTCCTTTCTTTGTGGGATTTGGCATATAGAGTAGGGAGCATAAACAATAACAACTTGACATCTTCTGAAAACTTTTTGGAGTCCATTAATTCATTATTCTGGTAGTGAACTTGGGAATCAGACCACAGACTTCCCTAGCTGCTGGAGGCCGGTCCATCCTTGTTGCTTGACACAGTCGCTGCAGGGAAGAAACATCTGCACAGTTTATGTTTCAAGGTACCTGGCATATATGGCATACTGTTCTTAATACGTTTGCTCCCCCTTTTTTTAGCGCTATGTGTTATAACCAGGACCACCTCCCTGAGAAAGGTTGTTTCCCCAGGTGGGGATTTTTCCCTGGAGTTAGGGATTAACAGGACTAAGGAAGAGAATAAATCAGTAAAACCCCCCAGTGTTACAGAAATACCATGTACTACTTATGAAGAACTTGGACTAAGACTATTGGCAATAAATTGGGGACTTGTTGGGCCACATCCCCAGGGTTCTGCCCACCAGGGAAAGCACCAAAGCCTATACCCCTGAAGACCCACCAACACAGGGCAGTCCCAGGAAAGGCAAGCAGCGAGCTGGGAGGACATAACCTTTACTGGGTAGGATAATCTCCTTCAGTCACTTCCTTGTAGCTTATCAGTAGAGCAGTAGAATAGTGATCTTGGAATAGCCCTTATAATGGAACACAGAGATTAACCTAGACAAGATTAAAATCAACAGAACTAGATAGAGACAGGATTTTTGGCAAAGGTCAGATGAGAAACTATGGAAATGAAACAAGAAACTATAGAAGGTTACCCAAAACATACCATGATGTGATTATAGAGGCATGCTTATAGGATCAATGGTATGAATACAGATGTAACAGGACAATAAAGAGGGAACCTGGCTATGCTGATCAACTGAATGCTGTCTCTGTGTCCTGCATTCCTTCTTCGCTGACTCCATCCACACCTTTGGGAACCCTTGGACCTGCTGGGACTGGACCCCAACATTTGACGCCTCAAACACCTAGGCATTACTGGGCAGAGGCAGGCTGATGAATTCTTGGTCTTTGGCCCCCTTTTCTGTCTAAATTTTATTTTCTCCAGCAGGTTTGCAGTAGATATCACAAATGTACATACCTTAAAAATAGTAATAAAAAAATATGTCATACATAGAGACATCCCTGGAACTAGATGTCCAATTTGCTACCAGTTAGCTTTAAAAGGTGTTCAGGATTCAGGTAGAAAAAAACAATAAGGCTCAGCTACCGCTTTTTTCCAAAGGAGTTGTACTAAGATGTAACCCCTAGACTTCTTTCCCCCAGCATATCCTTGGAACTGCGACCATGGACAAAATGACCAGGCCAGCTTCTCCATTTCTAGCCAGCCTGAAGCCTGGTGCCCTTCTGTGAGGTGGAATTCTCCTTTTAGTGGCCCAACCATATCTTTTGTTTTTTTTAATCACCCGAGGATATTTTTCCATTGATTTTTAGAGAGAGTGGAGGAAAGAGGGAAAGACAGAAATATCAATGTGAGAGAAACACATCAATTGGTTGCCTCCAGCATGTACCCTGACCAGGGTCCAGCTGGGACCAGGGAGGAGCCTGCAACCCAGGCATGTGCCCTTGAGGCAATCGAACCTGGGACCCTTCAGCCTGCAGGACCCTTCAGTCTATCCACTGAGCCAAACCGGCGAGGGCCCAACCATCTCAATGTGTTCAGGGTCTAAAAACTTGCTCAGATCCGAAATTTGGCCAAGGATGGTCACTTTTTATTGGGGCCACTGCCCTCAGCCCTCTTATCACCCTTCTGATTGAAAGTTTAGGAGTACCCTTGTTGGCTTCCCATCTATTTTGCCAATGGGATGTTTAATGTGTTCTCTTAGCCATTTCCATAATTCTCTGAGGGTCAGGCCTTCTTGGCTATAACTCTGACCTTTCTGCTCATAATTGCATCTACCTGGCTTCCGGCAGTTAAGTGCTGCCACCTGGCTTCTTGTTTCAAAACCCTATCACCCCATTGTTACTGCCTGAGTTTTATAACAGCCTCCCTACTGCTGTATAGGTGAAGTACCATTAAACTTACAGCAGTGGTTCTCAACCTTGGCTGCACATTAGAATCACCTGGGAATCTATTTAAAATCCTGATTTCTGGGCCCCATCCTCTGGAAATTCTGTTCCTTTGTTACTAATGTTGTGGCCCCACCCCATAACAATGAAATAGAATTTCCAGAAGATGAGGCCCAGAAATCAGGATTTTAAGATTCCCAGGTGATTCTAATGTGCAGCCAAGGTTGAGAACCACTGACTTATAGTGATACTGGTGCACCTGTTGTTATCACATTCCTTATGGCCTTGGTAAACGGAGTATGCTTTTTGTACTCCCATGGAACATAATCATTTGGTGGGATTTCTGACCGTAGACAGTACATCCAGTTTGTTGTGCTTACTTTTCAGCTTTTTGGTTCTTTTTTTTTAAAGATATATTTTTATTGATTTCAGAGAGGAAGGGAGAGGTAGAAAGAGACACATCAATGATGAGAGAGAACCAATGATCAGCTGCCTCCTGCATGCCCCCTACTGGGGATACAGCCTGCAACCTGGGCATATACCCTGACTAGGAATCGAACCGGGACCTCCTGGTTCATAGGTCAATGCTCAACCACTGAGCACACCAGCAGGACTTGATCCTTTGTTTTTAAGCTCATGTGGACTATAGAGTTTTCCATGCTTCTCAGAGCCACTCTAGTAGTAAATTTACACCATTTCCTGGGGTCCTTGCCAAAGTGATAAGTCCTGTATCTCAGGAGAATGCTTCCAAATCAGTAAACTCTCCTTAATCCAATTTTACCTTCTGGTCCCCTTGATCAAGCACCCTCAGAATCCAGTGTCTTGCTATTCTCCCAACTGTTGCCATTACATGCTTAGCTAGTTCTTGCAACTCCTTAGTGGTATAGTCCCTTTTCTCCCTCATCTGGTTCAGTATGTTCCCCACTGGGTTAAGTAGTGTTTTAATCCTAGTAATTGGCCTGTGTCCAGGAGGACAGTAAGGGCAGATGTTGAGGAGGGCACAGGCAGCCTTACAGGGTACAGGCCTCTTCACTGTCTGATAGCAAGAGGAAATTTCTAGATGTTGAGCCATTTATTCAGGTTTCGAGGATTCAGGAAAGTGTGAGAATTCAAGATCTTCAATGGCATCAATCAGATAGCCCCATTCCAAATGTCATGGTCGCATTACTAGGGCCTTGGTCTTGGCTTAGCTGACTTGCCTGGCTTGGGAGTATAATCTTACTAGAGTTCAGACTACTCTGATGATTATCCTGGGCCTCAGCTTTTCCTGCCTCCCACTGTGGGTGTTGAACCCCTCTTCATATGCTATTAAGGGGGCCCTCTGGCTTTCATACTTGACTTGCAGTAACAGTGGCCGAATTCCATATTATAGTTACTACTAGAGGCCCGGTGCACCAATTCATGCACAGGTGGGGTCCCTTGGGGTGGCCTGTGGAGATTGGGCCCCAGCTCGTGCCCCAGCCTCACAGCCCCACAGCCCCGCCTGGTACCCCGCCTTGGCCTGCCATTGCTCCCTCACCTGCTCCACCATCTGGCCTGAGGGGTGATAGATCAGGGCCAGGCCCCCCCGCCTCAGTGCCTGGGAGCTGGGTGGCAGCCCTGACCCCCTCCCCGCAACCCCCTCAGCCGCCGCTGGTCACTGTCTGCAGGGCTATCAGCAGGGTTGTCAGCAGGGCAATCGGGCTCCCTCTCACACCTGCCTTGGCCTGGTGCTGCCTGCTCACCTGCTCTACCATCCCACAGCGGTCCCGCTCTTGTAGGGCCCATCAGGGCCATCAGTGCCTCCACTGCCCATGGCTGTCAGCACCACCAACACCTGCCATGTTCTGTGCTGCCCCCTGGTGGTCAGCGCCTAGCAAGTGGTTGAACTCCTAGGAGGGGAAAAATTGCATATTAGGCTTTTATTATATAGGACTAGAGGCCCGGTGCACAAAAATTTGTGCACTCGGGGGGGATGCAGGGGTCTCTCAGCCAGAGCCTGTGCCCTCTGGCTGTCTGGGACGCCTCAGGGGATGACCACCTGCTGGCTTAGGCCCACTCCCCGGGGGCTTGGGACTAAGATGGCAGTCAGACATACCTCTGGCAGCCTGGGAGCCCTTGGGGGATGTCCACTTGCCAGCGGGGAGCAGGGCTCGCTGCA
>NW_006383006.1:4560827-4564653 GCF_000327345.1 Myotis davidii
CAGTTTGCATATTACCCTTTTACTATATAGGATAGAGGCCTGGTGCACGGGTGGGGGCTGGCTGGTTTGCCCTGAAGGGTTTCCGGATCAGGGTAGGGGTCCTGCTTGGGTGCCTGGCCAGCCTGGATTGAGGGTATAATGGCTGTTTGCAGCTGGTCACACCCCCTTCAGGGTTGGGGTCCCCACTGGGGTGCCTGGCCAGTCTGGGTGAGGGGCTGAGGGCTGTTTTCAGGCCAGTGAGCGACTGAAGCTCCCAGCTTCTCCTTTTTTCTTTTTTTTTTAATTCTGGGATTAATTTACCTCCTATAGCTGTCACTGGAGGTGAGAGCAGGCTCCAGCTCTGAGGCCGTTGCTGGCTGAAAGCAGGTACCTGGGTTTGTTTAGATTCTATAATTGAAACTCTGTTGCCATCACTGGCCGCTCTAAGCTCTGAGGCCGCGCTGGCTGAAAGCAGGTTTCTGGGGTTTGTTTAGGTTCTATAATTGCAACATTGTTTCATGTGGAGCTCAGAGCTGAGCTGTGGCAGGTGGGGAACGTTGACTTTCTCCATCACTGGAGTAAGCAAGCCTCATGTTCATGTTCACTTCAGCTGCCTGGCTCCGGCCGCCATCTTGGTTGGCAGTTAATTTGCATATCACCCTGATTAGCCAATGGGAAGGGTATCGAAGTTACGGCTAATTACCATGTTCTCTTTTATTAGATAGGATGTCCTCCCATATATATATATATTTATTGATTTTTTTACAGAGAGTGACCAGAATCGAACCTGGGACCTTTCAGTCCGCAGGCCGACACTCTATCCACTGAGCCAAACCGGTTTTGGTCTTCCCATATTTTTTAGATGCCCGATACACCCCACCAGCTGGTACATTCCCTTCCACCAGCATACTATCCCTATTCACCGATAATGAAATATTTAACAATTGGACCACCAGATCTTTGTTGCCAGCTGTGTGGTAGATAACCCAACTTCTAAACATTATTTTATTGCCTGCTTCTTGGACCACTTCTAGCACCAACTGTTGCAAGTTGGGTCCTCCAAAAAGTAGACTCTGAGATAGAGTTTAGTGTGCAGGATGCTTATCAGGGAGTGTCCCTGAGATTCACAACTGTGGAAGGGAATGAAAGTGGGAGAAATGCATACCTATGGAATGACTGGGAATCAAACCGGCAGCCTTTCGGTGCATGGGATGGAGGACACCCAATCATCTGAGCCACATAGGCCAAGGCTTGCTTTGTGTGTGTGTGTCCAGAGATATTTATTAAAGTGACATCACAAAAAGCTTGGCATCAGAGCTGCAGATAGAAATATCCCCAAAGGAAGGGTAGACAATTCATTTTGTTTAATGGAAAGTCCCTTTGAACACTGCCGGCTCTTTCTAATTAGGTGACGCTCCACACCTGCTAGTCTGTCTGGACTGCAAGGTGGACTTCCCATCAGGAGGGACTGTCCCGGATAGATGGCCTCAATTCTCACATCAGGCCCATATTTTTGTTGTAGATGAATAAATGGTCATTATGGTTTGTCATTTGTCTTCCTGTGAAGTTGCTTGGCAAGAAGTAATCCTCTTGAGTAAACACGTTCCTGGATCAGCAGGGCAGAGAACTAACCCTGGATCTATAGTGATACCACCATGACCCAGAATTCCCACAAGGTCATTTCCATTTCTAAAATAATGTATTTCCTTTGCCTGGATCATGCCCTGATCGCCTTTAAACTCTGAAGAGACTCCATCAAGATATGAAATTACTGAATAATTTGCCTCTTGCTTTAACTATTGCAATATTTTTTTACTGGCCTGTGTTACTGCAGCCCTTCTTAAAGGTTTTCATGAAATTTGTCCTTTGACCTCTTGAGGCAGTAACCACTCCATGTGTAAATTTATGCAGGTGACTGTAGAAGACATATTTTAACCCCTTCCCCGGCAGAAACGTGTATAGTCGTTTTCACAAAATGTTCTTTTTCAGTCGTCGACGAGTATACTAAGAAAATATGGTAAAAAAAATATGGTTTATAGGAAGACGAGTTACAAACTGTTTTCATAACCAGCATCAAAAATACTATATAGAACCAAAATAAAAAAATTAGTCTGAAAAAGAAACGTTTTTAACAAAAAAATTGTTGGGGAAGGGGTTAATGTATATGACAAAAATCACTACCTTCAAGGTTTTTACCCTCCTGTTGAAAAGGCTTGTATATAAAACAATGAATGAGCAATGCAGTCAAGCTTATAATCTAGTTTTCATTTGAACGTAATTAAGTGTCCGTGTATATAAAATAACAAATAAATATTATAGGATGCCAGGAGAGCAATCATTATGACATGGACACATTAGGGAAAGTTTTTAAGGAGAACATGGGATTTAACTTGTGTTCTGAATAGTTGCAGTCAATGTATCAATGAGGACCTATTGGTTGCAAGTGATAGAAACCAAATTCAGATTAATTTAGGCAAAAGGAATTCATTGGGCTTGAAAGTCAAGGAAAGACTGAATTACCAAGCCATTGCAAGATGCTGCAACTGGACCTCGGGAACAATTAGAACTGGGAAAATAAATGCTGACTGAGCCTTCTTTTATCCTCCTATTCCCATCTCTCTCAGCACCTTCATTTTATCTTGTTGCAAACCAATTTTCTTCACAATATTATCAGGTAGCCCAGGAGCTACACAAGAGCTACCAGGTATAAAAGAGCCACCAGTTTTCCTTAAGAAAATTCCTGGGAATAAACTGATTGGCCCAGTGCAGACCAGGTGCTCATCACTGGACCAATCAGCTGAAGTGAGGGGAGTCATGTAAACACCTGAGACCAAACTTATGGGATGCAGAAGAGGGAAGAATCCTGAGCAGAGCCCTAACCAGTTTTGCTCAGTGGATAGAGTGTCAGCCTGTGGACTGTGGGCACATCCCCAGTAGGGGGTGTGCAGGAGGCAGCTGATGGATGTTTCTAACTCTCTATCCCTCTCCCTTCCTCTCTGTAAAAATTCAATAAAATATATATATTTTAAAAATGCTGAGCAGAGAAAATATTAATTCTATTATGAGGAGGAATGAGTATGGTTTAGGCAGATTCTAGCTTGGATAAGAAATTGAGGATAAATATGAGTCTTATAGATGGAGTAGGATATTATGGAAGGTTTAGAATGTATGCAGTGGCACACCTGGAGGCCAAAGGAATATGGTGTCCAGCTCTGGGTGCCACATTTAAAAATGCAAATAGACAAACTGTTGCGTCCAGAGTAGGGCAATCAATAGACTGAATGTAAGTTGTATAAGAGCAGTAACTAATCCAGGTTTCTCACTGGGTTTGGAAAGAAGGAGCCAAAGATAAAAGACAGCAAAGAGAGTTCAATAGCATTTAGGGTTAGTGAGAGGAGGCTCCCCCCCCCCTTTTTTTTAAACGTAGTCAATTTTATTTTCCTTAAACCACAAAATAGACTCTTTGGTTGTACAAACATCACTACTGTAGTTACAGTCTTGCCAAGAGGTCCTGGCTGGGGAGGGAGCAGTTAGTTGGTGGCCAGAACTCCCGAAGGGTCTCTAAAATGTTTACACCCAGGTTAAAAGACTTGGGGCAAGGGTGGTGGTGGTGCTGGCAGGGCCCCCACCCCAAGTCTGGGGAAGGGACCCAACCTTCTAGGAGGATACTGGACCCACGCCTCAGCTCCCCAAGAGGAGGTGTTAAGGAGAGAAGCCAAGAATAGACAAAGATTTCCAGTTTAGAAGGATGTTAATATGGGTAATTCAATTTTATTTTATTTTTTAAAAATATTTTTATTGCCAAAACCGGTTTGGCTCAGTGGATAGAGCGTCGGCTTTTCGGCTG
>NW_006383006.1:4564690-4565860 GCF_000327345.1 Myotis davidii
AAGGTCTTGTGCCTGGGTTGCGGGCACAGCTCCAGTAGGAGATGTGCAGGAGGCAGCTGATCGATGTGTTCCTCTCATCCCTGTTTCTACCTCTCTGTCTCTCTCCCTTCCTCTCTGTAAAAAATCAATAAAATATAAAAAAAATATTTTTATTGATTTCAGAGAGGAAGGGAGAGGGAGAGATAGAAACATCAACACTGAGAGATAGAATCACTGATCGGCTGCCTCCTACATACCTCCTACTGGGGATGGAGCCCACAACCCAGGCATGTACCCTGACTGGGAATTGAACTGTGACCTCCTGGTTCATAGGTGGATGCACAACCACTGAGCCATGCCAGCTGGCTAATTCAATTTTAGACATACTGAATTTGAGATGCTAGTGGTGTATTAGTATCCGGAACTGCTATGGAGAGGTTGAAAATGTTTACTAGGGTGTAGTGAAAGAGATGCCCACATTGTCTTTAGGTAATTCATATCTGAAGCGAGAAAAGGGGAGGGTGCAGTCTGGGCTTTGGAGACAACCCCATTTAAGGTTGTGGGAAGAGTAGCGTCAGTGAACGAGGCAGCTGGGGAAGGATGGAGGAGGTAGGAGAACTAGGCGAGTGCAGAGACTAGAGAAGTCAAAGCAGAATTTCAAGAAGGAAGAGTTGGTGGCGTGGAAACGAGTAATGTTCCTTAAACACAAAATAGACTCTTTGGTTGTACAAACATCACTACTGTAGTTACAGTCTTGCCAAGAGGTCCTGGCTGGGGAGGGAGCAGTTAGTTGGTGGCCAGAACTCCCGAAGGGTCTCTAAAATGTTTACACCCAGGTTAAAAGACTTGGGGCAAGGGTGGTGGTGGTGCTGGCAGGGCCCCCACCCCAAGTCTGGGGAAGGGACCCAACCTTCTAGGAGGATACTGGACCCACGCCTCAGCTCCCCAAGAGGAGGTGTTAAGGAGAGAAGCCAAGAATAGACAAAGATTTCCAGTTTAGAAGGATGTTAATATGGGTAATTCAATTTTATTTTATTTTTTAAAAATATTTTTATTGCCAAAACCGGTTTGGCTCAGTGGATAGAGCGTCGGCTTGCGGACTGAAAGGTCCCAGGTTCGATTCCGATCGAGGGCATGTACCTGGGTTGTGGGCGCTTCCCCAGTAGGAGATGTGCAGGAGGCAGCTGATCG
>NW_006383006.1:4566216-4581164 GCF_000327345.1 Myotis davidii
GAAAGAGATGCTCACATTGTCTTTAGGTAATTCATATCTGAAGTGAGAAAAGGGGAGGGTGCAGTCTGGGCTTTGGAGACAACCCCATTTAAGGTTGTGGGAAGAGAAGCGTCAGTGAAGGAGGCAGCTGGGGAAGGATGGAGGAGGTAGGAGAACTAGGCGAGTGCAGAGACTAGAGAAGTCAAAGCAGAATTTCAAGAAGGAAGAGTTGGTGGCGTGGAAACGAGTAATGGAGGAAACTTGGAAAAAACAATTTTATTTTCTGAAGCCTGGAGGGGAATGGTGTTGACTGCCAGGGGTTACACTTCTTTCCAATTCAAGCTGAGCCCTTAATTCCTTCTAGCACTATACTAGGTGCTGGAGACAGGTCTGGACCCAAGAAGTTCACCGCGTGTTGGAAGACCTGAGAAGTAAAAGAACAATTAAGATACAATGTTTAAAGTGCTTACATAAAAGTGTGCACAAGATCTGGAAGCCTTGTGGAGTGGGCGACCCCACGGGGCGGGGTAGGGAAATGGCGGGCACAACGGTTTGCTGCCCAGGTGCGTGCTGGGTCTCCCAATCCGCGGGGCAATTCCAGTAGAACCAGTTCTCTGAGGTCACAGCTCTCCGGCGGCTGGGGCGCGGGGACACCGTGGGGCGCGAGGGGACCCTGGCGCCTCCGGGCGAAGGAACCTTAGCAACACAAGGGTCCGATTTGAAAGATGCGGGATGGAGTTTGCACCCTGAAGATGGGATGCAGGAAAAGACGAATAGTTTGTCTCCTTTCTCTCACATGGGACAGAAAAGATCAGGAGTGGTGGAAACCGGGCTTTTTGGAAAGCGAGTGGAGACCAAAAGCCTCGGGTCGACTGGCTTAGGGATCTTGGTTACTAGTCCTCGGCCTCCGCTTCGGACCGGAACTCTAGTGTCAAAACGCCTGGTTAGGCGCCGGGTTGTAAAAGCAGCTGGACCGACACCGGAAAGTGGAGTGCCCGGTCGGGAAAAGCTGGGGACCCGGCCAGAGGCCACTTGTGAACCCTGGTAGGGAGGGCGAGTGGGCCTCTGCTGGGCGATCGCGTGTCCCGGACGTGCGAGGGCGACACAGCCTAGCAGGTGAGGGCCGGGCAGACCACACCCCGACCGGCTTGGGAGCTTAATGCCAGGGCTCTAGAGTTAGTGCTGCTACCGAGTAGCTGTAATGACCTCGGGTAGTTGAATCCTGGAACCTTGGGTTCTCACCTCGGTAATAACAATAGTAGCTCTCCCGGAATTGCTGTGAGGAGCCGATGGAAATACACTTAGAACAGTTTCTGGCACATGGTAAACCCTAGATGCACAATCTTTCTAAAGACTGCTCCATTCAGCCGCGGCAAAAGCCACGACCTTCAGTCTGGGATCATCCGTTAACGGGTTTGACTTTATTGGTAAAAATATGAAACGAACGTTTATAATTACAGTTGTATTAGAGACGTAGCAACACTACCGAGGGTTTGGGAAACAGGGCGACTATTACTCATCATCCCATCATCCTATACTAGACTTTAAGACTTTTATTCCTTCCTCTCCCCCACTCAAATACATTATGCTTTTAAAAAATATTTTGGAGACAACCGACAGTGGGGTTGTCTCCAAAGCCCAGTACTTTTTATTGTGAGAGTAGGTTTATTAAAGCTGGGGACAGTGAGACAGGAAGACTCAGGACCGAAGAAACAACGGAGGGACTGCAGGGGCCTGCTTTTGCTCTCTAGAGACCTATGGGCAAGAAGTGAGCCCGGGCAGGGCTGCTGCGCTCACTGCAGAGTCGGCGAAAAGGGGGCCTTGGGGACAGGTTCAGGGGGTCAGCCCGCCGGGAGGTGCTGCTGCCCATTGCTCCCCTGGTTGTAAGTCTCCCGGGGGGTGGGGGCGGCGGGTATCCCGTAGAGTTAGGAGATGGTGCCTGAGGGGAAGGGGAACGAGACCGGTGTCCTCTTGGGAGGGGGAGGACCTCTGTACGTTTTTATGCTTGTAATGTTCGCACATACGGTCTTGTAGCTGGGACAGGTAGGAGAGGGGACCGTGCGGTCTTCCTGGTTCTGGCAGCACTTCCTGCCAGCACATAAGAAATGTTAGGAAGAGCAAGGTTGTTGTTTTGCTAGAGTGACAGTTATATTGGTAATGCTATACATACAGAGAGGCAGCAGCGGCAAGTGGAAGGTCCTCAGGCCAGCACACGAGTTGGAGATTCCATACCGATTGACATTGTGAGCTTCGGCCAGCCGCTTATCGGTTGGTGTCTTGTTTCCCTGAGAAAGGAAATATCTACCGGCCTTGTCTTACAGAAGTCACATGTGCATTAAATGAGATACGTCAAAGTGGCTTGAACATATTGAGAATGGTGTTTAAATGTAACAGTATTAGTGTTACTGTTTATTTCTATCTTTGAGAACCTCCAGATAGTGACTGATAGTCAAAGCCTTGTTACTCAGTGTGAGCCTTGGACTAGGAGCTTGTTAGATATGAAGAACCTTGGAGATCCTGTTAGACTTACTGGATCAGAGACCCTTCTTATAGCCATCATTCCACCTGGTCTTTAGAAAAATCCCTTAAGGTAGGTAAGGGAACTGTTACCCCAAGGAAATGGAGACCTCGGAAGGTCAACTGGTTTACCTGAGGGTAAACAGCGTTAGTAGCTTTCGCCATACGAAATTGCCAATATTTACAATACTTACAACCTAATAAGAGGGTAGAGCCAGGCGTCAAGTCAAAGTTTTCTTTTCTTTTTCTTTTTTTAAATATCTTACCTGGAGTTTGCTTTTTTAAAGATGTTTTTATTGATTTGAAAGAAGGGAAGGGCGAGGGAGAGAGGAAATAGAAACATCAATGATGAGAGAGAATCATCGATTAGCTGCCTCCTGCACGCCTCTTACTGGGGATGAGCCCGCAATCCGGAATTGAACCCAGGACCCTTCAGTCCACGGGCCAGTGCTCAATCCATTGAGCCAAACCGGCTAGGGCATCACTGGTTTTTGAGAGAGAGAGAAGACATTGATGTGAGAAGGAAACATTGATTGGTTACCTCCCCTAGGTGCCCGACCTGGGAATTGAACCTGCAACCTTTTGGTATACAGGATGATGCTCCAACCAACTGAGCTCTGTGGCCGGGGCTGTAAGTCCCTCTTTTTATGAAGTGCTAACTGAAAGGGTTAAAGAGACTAACATGTCAATTAGCTTAGGTCCTGGAGTGAATGAGTTGAATATTTTATTCTAGAAACCAATTATTTCTTTAAAAATCTAGTCATGGTGGAGTTGCCAAAAAACAAACAAAACAAAACCAGAAAAACAATAGAAGCACAAAATCAGCATAAAAATTTGTTTTAAAATGAACACAATCTTTTGAAACACATACTTGAATTATTTTGGGGTCGATTAATCGTAAACTCCATGAAGGGCTCTGTGTTTATATTTATTTTGGTATTTTTTTCACAAGGTAGCTGGATGCATTATGTATAGTGCAAACAGTATTCTTGTCATACGTCCTGGATAAATGTTTGTAGAGTCAGAAAATAAATTCGTGAATTTCACAATACATGATCTCTGTTGAATTTGAAATTGTGATGTATTTTTTGCTACACTTGTAACTCTTCGATGCCTCTTCTTTTATAGGTGGAATTGGGCTATTGGCTGAAGCTTCTTTCTCTGGTAGCCCAGGGAGAAATTTAAGTTTCGACTTGTTCTTACCATGGCTCTGGCTCACAAATTGCTGAATGGCTCTTACATTCTCAGTAAAGGCCTAAAGCCGAGTGTTGCCGTATGTCCATTTTTGAGCACCCGCCCTGCAGACTATTGTTCCAGTAGTCTTCAGAAACCAGTGGCTACTCCTGGCAAAGCTTCCACTCAGAGGACCTCTGCAGGGGGTTTGCAAGGAGATCAGAGAGAAGTTGCTTTGGATATACCTTCTCCTGAGGAGAAGCCTGAAGTTAGTTTTGATAAAGCAATTAAAGATGAAATCAAGGAGCATTTTAGGCGTTTGAAGGATGAGATTGTGAATCATTGGATAGGGCCTGAAGGCCGCCCTCTGCAGGAGATCATTCTGGAACAAGCCAGAGTTGTCTGGCAGTTCCGTGGAAAAGAAGACTTGGACAAGTGGATAGTGACTTCGGATAAGACAATTGGAGGCAAAAGTGAAGTGTTCCTGAAAATGGGCAAGAATAACCAGAGTGCACTGCTGTATGGAACTCTGAGCTCTGCGGCGCCGCAGGATGGGGAGAATAGTCAGAGCGGATACTGTGCAATGATCTCCAGGATTCCAAGGGTAGGTCAGGCCCAGGGGCTTGAGTTTCCTGGTGAACTGGGGTGAACATTGTAGCACGAACTGTAGCTGAGAGTTTCTGTCAATGAAAACACCTGGCACCTCCTCTTGTCTGGGTTGTGGAACTCCTGGGCACAAGCGGAAGCACAAGGGGGAGCGGCTCCTGAGGGGGGACTGCTTGTTTCCGGGCATCCTTTGGTCCAGAGTGGTGCCTTCTTACGTTTAACACGTTCAGCGCCAAGCCTGTTTTGTCTTCCTTTCTGCTTCAGTCACCGGTGACTGACCTGGCACTTAATGTGTTAAGGAGCCTGAGAGGTTAGACAACTGAACAATGATCTGGGGAGGTTTGCATCTCCCCTAACATACACCACAGACCCCGAAATGGCCAGGGGTTCCTTAGAGTGGATGTAGGATCAGTATGTGGCTTTTTATTTATTTTAATTAAAGTAAACTTAATTTTAGAGTAGTTTTAGTTTTACAGAAAAATTGCAAAGTAGTAGAGTTCCCATAATGCCCTCATCTAGCTTCTCCAATTGTTACCATCTTACATTACTATAATACATTGTCATAACTAAGAAACCAACATTGGGACCTTAGTATTAACTAATTCCAGACTCTATTTGAATTACACTAGCTTTTCCACTAATATTCTACTTCTGTTCCAGGATCCCATTCAGGATTTTACATTACATCTAGTTGTCATGTCTCTAGTCTCCTTTGGTCTGTGACAGTGTCTTAGTCTTTTCTGATTTTTCATGAGGATTAGAGAAATACTGGTTAGATATCCTATATAATAAAGAGCTAATATGCTAATTAGACTGAACAGCAGAATGACTGTCTGGACGACCTTCCAGATGAAGCCAGGGCTGCGAGGGGCTGTGAGGGCTGAGCTCCTTGCACGAATTTTGTGCATCAGGCCTCTAGTTTTATATAATGACCCTCAGTTTGGGATTTTCTGATTTGACTGGGGTTCTGCGTTTTTTTCTCCTGGTTAGACTGGGGTTCTGGGATTTTAGGAAGAATGCCACAAAGTTAAAGTACCCTTCTCATTACATTGTCTGAAAGATACATGCAGTGCCCTGGTCAGAGAGCTCAGCTGGTTAGAGCATTGTCCCAATACCCCAGAGTTTTGGGTTTGGTCCCTGGTCATGTAACAGGAGTCAACCAATGAATGCATAGATAAGTGGAGCAATAAAAATCAATGTTTTGCTTTCTCTCAAGTCAGTAAAAAAAAGATTTAATTTCTTTTAAAAGAAAAGAAAGGTATGTGCTAGCAACATGACATCACTGATGTGTCAACTTTGATCACTTGGTCAAAGGAGTGTTTGCGGGATTACTCCATTGTTCAGTTACTTCTTTTTCTTTTCTTTTTTTTTGAAGAATAGTTTATTGATTTTTAGAGTGAGAGGAAGGAGAAAAAGATCGATGTGAGAGCACGACATTGATCTGCTGCCTCCTCCACCCAACCCAGGTATATGCCCTGACCAGGAATCGAACTGTGACCTCCTGGTTCATAGGTCGATGCTCTACCACTGAGCTATGCCTTTGAGCTTTTTTCTTCTTTCTATACCATGTTCTTTGGAAGCAAGTCACTAAGTGTACCCTACATTCAAGATGGGAAGGTTGTAGGATTAAATTGTATCTCCTGAAAAGTGTACTATGCACATAAATTACTTGGGATTCTTCAGAAAGAAAGATTTGTTTTTTCTACCACATTTATTTATTTGTTAGTATGGACTCACACTTTGGGTTATAGTCCAATAATATGTTATTTATTTTGTTGCTGAAATTGTTCTAGCTTTGGCCACTGGGACTTCTTTCAGGTGGGCTCCTGTCCCTTGATCTGCCCCCATCCTTTTGAAAAAATATTTTTATTGATTTTCAGAGAGGAAGAGAGAGGGAGAGAAAGATCCATGTGAGAACAAAACATTGATTGGCTTCCTCCTACATGCCGTCTATTGGGGATGGAACCTGAAACCTGGGCATGTGCCCTGACTGGGAATCGAACTGGCAACTCTGGTGCACTGGATGACGCCCAGCCAACTGAGCCACACTGGCCAGGGCCCCATCCTTTGGGGCTTTTTAGCACATTTTGGCTCTACAAGATGTTCTAGCTCATCTTGTATTTCCCTTGTCCCAACCCTAGAATAAACCATTTCTCAAAAGAGCTCTGGTTTCTTTTTTTTATGAAGGATGTTATTAGAAACCAAGATCTGGGCAATGAGTATGCTTGTTGTTACTGGGATGACACTATATCTAGGACATCCAAGTGGACATAGCTAGGAAATATATACATACCAACTTGTGCAAATACGTGTCTGTAATTTTATAATTTCTATATTCATGTTAATTTTTTAAAAATATATTTTATTGATTTTTTACAGAGAGGAAGGGAGATAGAGAGCCGGAAACATCGATGAGCGCGAAACATCGACCAGCTGCCTCCTGCACACCTCCCACTGGGGATGTGCCCGCAACCCAGGCACATGCCCTTGACCGGAATTGAACCTGGGACCCTTCAGTCCGCAGGCCAACGCTCTATCCACTGAGCCAAACCGGCTTCGGCTATTCATGTTAATTTTTTTTAATCCTCACCCAAGGATATTTTTTCCATTGATTTTTAGAGAGTGGAAGGGAGAGGGAGAGATGGAGAGAAACACCAATATGAGAGAGACACATTGATTGGTTGCCTCTGGTATGCCCCAGAACAGGGCTAGGAGCCTGCAACCGAAGTACATGCCCTTGACTGGATTTGAACCCTGGACCCTTCAGTGTGCAAGCTGATGCTGTATTCATTGAGCCAAACCAGCTAGGGCCATATTAATCTAAATATGATTTCATACTAATGCTCTCTAATTCAGTACCAAGTGGTTCAGTCTGGCCTTCCCCCTTCTTGCTTCTGTAACTTCACTCTGAAACAGTGAGAAACCTATCTCCCACCATTTACCATCCATTTACTTATTAGTTTAACCCCAATATACATGTAAAGCAGTTTCAGGATTTTTTAAAATTATATTTTTGTTGATTTCAAAGAGGAAGGGAGAGGGAGAGAGAGATAGAAACATCAATGATGAGATAGAATCACTGATTGGCTGCCTCCTGCACACCCCCTACTGGGGATGGAGCCCGCAACTGGCATGTGCCCTGACTGGAATCAAACCTTCGACCTCTTGGTTCATTGTTTGATGCTCAACCATTGAGCCACACCAGCTGGGCAGTTTTAGGATTTTTAACCCAGAACTCTGTGAGACAACTCGACCAAGTAGAATACAGTGTTTATGTATAGTTTATTTTGTCTTTAGCCTTATAGTATCTAGTCAGAACACTTTTCCAGAGTGACGTAGGTTAGTTCTTCTCTCTCTCCACTGGCCTATGGCTTTTACAAATTTGTTGACCAAGTATTGTTTCAGGGCTGCTCTGGACAGATTCCCATGTCTGACCTTGGCCACAGCCCCTGCATGTTTGCTTGGATATTGTGCTTTAAGGAGAAAGACAAATGTTAGGAGTATTAGGTTCCGTATCTCCAGATAATGATGAAAAAGAAAGGTAGGTATTCTTCCAGAGGCAACCAATTATGCACACCAACTTGTGCACACCAAGATTTTTTTTCAGGCCCTGAAAATCCACAAAATGGAATTGAGCAGTCCACAATAGAAAATAATTCTGTGGCTAAGTATGTATTGTGGAGTAATAGAAAATGTTCATAACATTTAAAAAATGTTTTTATTGATTTTTTTAGTGAGAGAGAAAGGAAGAGGGATAGAGAGAGAGAAACATCCATGAGAGAAGAACATCATTGATTGGCTGCCTCCTGCATGACCCCCCCCACCTCACCCCCGGGGATCGAGCCCACAACCTGGGCATGTGCCCTGACCGGGAATCAAACTGGCAACCTCTTGGTTCCTGGGTAGACACTCAACTGCTGGGCATGATAACATTTATTAAGTGTACCTGACATTCCTTGTGCTGATTAGTTTACATACATTGTCCCTTTTATTTCTCACAATAATATTGTAACATATGAACAGTTTTGTTTGTTTTTTGTTTTTTTTAAAATATATTTTATTGATTTTTTACAGAGAGGAAGGGAGAGGGATACAGAGTTAGAAACATTGATGAGAGAGAAACATCAATCAGCTGCCTCGTGCACACCCTGTACTGGGGATGTGCCCACAACCCAGGTACATGCCCTTGACCGGAATCGAATCTGGGACCCTTCAGTCCGCAGGCCGACACTATCCACTGAGCCAAACCGGTCAGGGCTGTTGTTTTTTTAATGGATATTTTTCCATTGATTTTTAGGGAAGGTGGAAGAAAGAGAGGAAAGACAGAAACATCAATGTGAGAGAAACATTGATTGGTTGTCTCCTGTACGAGCCCTGACCAGGGCCCAGGCCGGGTAGGAGCCTGCAACCAAGTATGTGCCCTTGACCAGAATTGAACTCTGGAGCCTCTGGTCCATAGGCTGATGCTCGTTCCACTGAGCCAAACTGGCTAGGGCTGATCATTCCAGTTTTACACATGAGGAAACTGAGGCTTGGGGAGATCTAGTAACTTGTCTAGAGTTATATAGCTACTAATTAATAGCTCATATCTGCACACTGGTATTCTTAAAATCAGATTGCCTCTGAGATTGTAAATAAGCAGCTTTGGAAATTAACACTAAGTTCCACTTTGAAAGAGAGAGACAATATAGATCAGCGGTTGCCAACCGGTGGTCCGTGCACCACTGGTGGCCTGTGAGGTCCAAAAGGTTGGTGACTGCTGATATAGACGGTTAAGAACACAGATTTTGGCCCAGCCGGTGTGTCTTAGTGGTTAAGCGTCAACCCATGAACCAAGAGGTCACTGGTTTGATTCCCTGTCAGGGCACATGCCCAGGTTGTGGGCTTGATCCCCCGTAGGGGGCATGCAGGAGGCAGCTGATCAATAATTCCCTCTTATCATTGATGTTTCTATTTCTCCCTTCTCTCTGAAATCAATAAAAACACATTTAAAAAAACCAACAGATTTTGGAGTTATTTATTAACAGTACTGGATTTATCATTTATTAGAGTGCTCAGTTTATTCATTCGTAAAGTGGAGTGTAAAGATAGTACCTATCTCATAGGGGTGTTAGGATTAACTTATGCAAGCAGTGTTTAAGTTTTTCAATAGATGGTAACTATTGTTATAAAATATCAATTTTAAAACTTGAGCTCTTTCATAGTTTTCTAATTTATTGGAAGGCAGTTGTCATTAAATGGCCCACTCAGGAGTCATTGCTCCATAAGACCAGGGAAAGAAAGTACATAATAGTAATTCTTTTCCATTCAGTGATACAGGTGAGTGCCCGCCCCATGTAAACTGTCCTGGGCCATTCCTGTCTTGAACATTACCTTAGAAACATACTGTGTCGTTATTTCATACTAAAGTAGGAATCACTAGATTTATCTACTTTCTTGTGAGGGAATTGAATCCGAAAAAGAAAAATGATTATGGATCCCTTTGTTGTTACAAAAAGTGCTAACTCACATTTTGCAAATAATGGAAAATGAGGTGAAATTAACTTTCCTTTCTGTACCTTAGGGTGCATTTGAGAGAAAGAAGTCTTATGATTGGTCTCAGTTCAATACCTTGTATCTCCGTGTCCGTGGAGATGGTCGGCCTTGGATGGTGAATATCAGGGAGGACACAGATATAATTCAGAAGAAGAATCAGATGTACAGTTACTTCATGTTCACCCGTGGTGGGCCCTACTGGCAGGAGGTCAAGGTAACAGCCCAGGTCTTTACTGTACATCTTCTGAGATCATGGTTACATTGTAGTTTTTCTTTTTCTTATTAGTCCCTCTTGGAAGGTGTGGGAAGGGAAAGAAGGGAGAGGACCAAGGAGCAAGATTTACACAATTGACTTTTTCTTTGATTAGTATATATGTTAGCCTACTAACCAGGAAATTTTTTTTTAATATATTTTATTGATTTTTTACAGAGAGGAAGGGAGAGGGATAGAGAGTTAGAAACATAGATGAGAAAGAAACATCAATCAGCTGCCTCCTGCACACCCCCTACTGGGGATGTGCCCGCAACCAAGGTACATGCCCTTGACTGGAATTGAACCTGGGACCCTTGAGTCCACAGGTTGACACTCTATCCACTGAGCCAAACCAGCTAGGGCCAGGAAATATTTTTGATAAGAATATGGCCAGGTACATCTAAGTCATGGGAACATCTCTGGTTTATGCCTAAGTAGACGTTTCTTTTAAAAAAATATTTTTATTTATTGAAGAGAGAGGGAGAGATAGAAACATCAATGATGAGAGAGACTAGACCAGCTGCCTCCTGAATGCCCTCTCCTGGGGATCGATGGGCCCTGACTGGGAATGGAACAGTGACCTCCTGGTTCATGGGTCAACACTCAGCCACTGAGCCACACCGGCGGGGCAGATGTTTCTTTTTAAGCTTCTGCTCTATCACCTCTCAGGGCAGCTCTACTAATATAGTGTCCCTAGCTTAGTAGAAAGGCTCCCTTAAGAGTAATAAATACTTCATCCTTTACAATCACCAAAATTTTTATTTCTTGGTAGTATAAGGCAGTCTTATTTTGTAAATGAGAAGCTTTGAGAAGGTAAACAGTGTTAACCGGAGGAAAATAAGTGGAAATTCAGGGAGGACTAAATCAAGTGTCCATTCCTGTCTTCTAAATCATGAAGGTTTTAAATCCATAAACTCAAAAGAAAGTATCCATTTTGTTCATACTTAAAACTAATGCTTATCGTGGATTCCTTTTTCCCTCACCCCCATCCAGTCTATTAGTAAATCCTGTCATATCTACTTCCAGAATACACCCAGAGCCTGCCATTGCTAGCCATCTCTTCCCCTGTCATCGTTGTCCAGGCTTTGGGAGTACTTTGCAGCAGCTTCTTTATTGGTCTCCCTTTGTCCTCTTGCCCCCTTAAAATCCTCTCTCCACACAGCAGCCAGAGTAATGAGCTTTCTAAAGCATAGCTCAGATTACACCTTTCACATGCTTAAAACCCTTCAAAAGTTTTTCCCTTACAATGAGTATAAAGCCCAGACTCCTTAACACAGTCCCCTGGGCCTCTGATATCAGACCCCTGTCTTCATTTTCAGTCTCCCCTCCTACCTCCACTCCTCCACACTGGTCCCTTTTCTGTGTGTCAAACTCAACAAGCTCATTTCTATCTGGGACCCTTTGTACTTTGTGGTGTATCTCCTGGAATGCTCTTCCCATCACATCTTCCCTGGCTTCTTTCCTATCATTCACCTCTCAGCTCGAAAATTGCCTCACAGAGGCCTTCCTGTCCCTCTAGCTAGTGTTGCACCCTCTAACCCCGTCACTTTCTTTTTTTTTTTAAGTCCTTACCTGATGATATTTTTTCCATTGATATTTAGAAAGAGTGGAAGGGAGGGAGGCCATGGGGGAGAGGGAGGGAGAGAAACATCGACATGAGATACATTGATTGGTTGCCTCACACACATGCCCTGATGGGCTGGGGATTGAACCTGCAACTGAGATAGGTGCCCTTGACTGGGAACTGAATCCGAGATCCTTTCATCTGAGGGCCAATGCTCTAACCACTGAGCAACCAGCCAGGGCTAATCCAGTAACTTTTTAAAAAATATATATTTTATTGATTTTTTACAGAGAGGAAGGGAGAGATCGAGCCCACAACTCCAGCATGTGTCCTGACTGGAATTGAATTGTGACCTCCTGGTTCATAAGTCCATGCTTAATCACTGAGCCACACCGGCCAGGCACTTTGTAGTTTATGCAAATATAAGCAAATAGGAATAGAATTTTCTCTTTTTTTAAACTGAAAAAATAAAAATTGCATAATTTGTGCATCTTCTGTTTCTATTTTTAAATATTTAGATCCTGAAGACCTTCCATATCACTACATGGAATATTTTTCATTCTTTTTGTGTGTGTTTTTGTATTTTGTTATGTGGATATCCCATAGTTGACTGAATGAGTCCTGTATTGATAGTCACTTGGGGTGTTACCAATTGCTATAATGAATATTTTATCACAGTTTTTGAGACGTTTTAAAAATTAATTTTAAAAAACCTGTAGATTTGTCTATATCTTTTTTAAAAAATATATTTTATTGATTTTTTACAGAGAGTAAGGGAAAGGGATAGAGAGTTAGAAACATCGATGAGAGAGAAACATCGATCAGCTGCCTCCTGCACACTCCCTGCTGGGGATGTGCCCGCAACCAAGGTACATGCCCTTGACCGGAATCGAACCCGGGACCCTTCAGTCCGCAGGCCGACGCTCTATCCACTGACCCAAACCAGTCAGGGCTATATCTTACTTTTTGACTAATATATTGTGAAGGTCTTCTCTCTCTCTATTTTTTTTGCTGTTAGAAAAAACTATATCTTTATGTATTTATCAGAGTTTGTCTGAAATATAAATTCCTAAATGTGAAATTGGTAGGTCAGTTATGACATTTTAAATTTTTTTAGTGCTGTTGGTTTTCTATTGCTACATAAAAAAAAACTTCCATAAACTTAGCAACTTCAAAAACACATTTATTAGCTCAGAGTTCTGTAGGTCATAAGTTGAGACAGTAGATCTGGGTTCAATGCTCAGGCCCCTATAACGCTGTGCTCAAGGTGTCAGCTGGGCTGTATTCCTTTCTAGAGGCTCTGGGCGAGAATCTTCCAAGCTCCTCCTGGTTGTTAGCTAATTCAGTTCCTGTGACTGCAGGGCTGCTGTCCTTCCTTTACTGGCTGTCAGTGAGGGGCCACTCTCCGCTCCTAGAAGCTGCCCGCACTCCTTGCCATGTAGCTGCCTCCATCTTCAAAGCCAGCAGTGGAGAATCCCCACACCCCACTGAATCCCTTCATGCTTCTAATCTTTTACCAGTCAATCCCTTTTACGGGTTCAAGTGATTCAGTCAGGCCTACAGAGAATAACCTATAAAAAAAGTCAGCTGATTTAGGACCTTATTTCTGTGAAGTTCCCCCATAGCAACATTGAGATTAGTGTTCGAATACCTCAAAGAAGGTGCGTGTACACTGGAAGTTGGAAGTCTTGGGAGCCATCTTAGAATCCTACCACAATCGCCAGCTGCCCTTTAAGAGTTTTAATAATTTTCACTCTTAACAGTTTACAAGTGTGCCTGTTTCTCTTCACCCCCATATTTCTATTGGGTTATTTAATCATTTTCTTAGTTATATATCTGGGATCCAGATGACTAGCCACTTGTCATAACTGCATCTATGAAGTAATTTTATAATTAAACTATTATTCTTTTATCATTACAATTACATACAAATGCTTCAGTTACTTACATTTCAGCTATGAAGTAAATGGTTTTCTTTTTCAGATTCCTTTCTCCAAATTTTTCTTCTCTAATCAAGGAAGAATCCGGGATGCCCAGTTCCAGCTTCTACTTGACAAGGTAACATTTTCCTTTCATTCAGAACTATATTCTCTTTAGTGAATCAGAACTCTGGTGAGGATGAATTCAGTCCCAAATGAAAGATGGGAATTCCTATTCAAGGCCTCCCCATTTAATACCCAGACAGATGTTTACACAGATCTACCTATCCTTTGAGCCAAATCCCTATCCTGGAGAATTTCATCATGGTCTTCTCTTGAGCATGCCTACATTTTATTTTAGCTTTAAAATAAGAGAACAGTATTGAGTTCAGGAAAGCTTCAAGAACCTCCATTAGACACCCATGTTGTCCTCACTAGCTTAAGTGGCACTACATTAAAGGAAAAGGAAAGGAAGTAGAGTGTGGAAAGAAAAGTAGCCCTGTATTTCCTCGTAATCTGCTACAGCATATGAAAACTATGGTATACTTGCTAAGGGCTGATAGTGTAGTATAAAGACTCAGCTATAGTAATCATCTCATGGAATTTTAAAACTCCAGGAACATTAGTATGCGATTTTGATAAATTTCTCTATTTTAAATTTAGATCTCCTCTATTGGATTCACCCTGGCTGATAAAGTGGATGGTCCATTCTTCCTGGAAATAGATTTTATTGGAGTGTTTGCTGACCCAGCCCACACAGAAGAATTTGCCTATGAAAATTCTCCAGTGCTTAACCCAAGACTTTTTAAATAGAGATTACGTAGTAGTGTAGTATCCATGCTGATACAGAGACAAAATAAAGTATTTCTTTAATGGCATCCAATCAGTGGCTGGTATATATTCCCTAAGAGAAAGCTAAATGCTGCTCCTGAGAGGTACCATATAGAGGGAAACCAAATTCTAAACTGTACCTTAACTCAGAGAATGCAGTTACTATCCTGAAGCAGAGATACTATATAAATGTTTTTGGTTAGAACGATTCCTGCATGGTTTCCAAAGCAAGGAGTCTTTGAGATGACTGTTGATGGCCTACTACCACACTGTTCCTTATAGGTTTCTTCTGTTTTCTAATCCATCTTTGAGGAAGACTGCTGAAGAATATTAAGATAAAGGTGCTATTGAAGTCCCTGAGAAAAGACATACCTAGACCTGCTTAGTCTGTTCGGGCTGCTATTACAAATTACTATAGACCAGGTGGCTTAAACAACATACATTTACTTCTCACAGTTCTGAGGGCTGAGAAGTCCAAGATCAAAGTACTTGCATATCTGGTATCAGGTGAGTGTCCACTTCTTGGCTTATAGACAGCTGCCTTCTTGGCTATATCCTCACATGGTCTCTT
>NW_006383006.1:4581206-4592067 GCF_000327345.1 Myotis davidii
CCTCAAGACCTAATTGCCTCCAAAAGGTCCCACCTCCAAGTGCCATCATGTTGGAAATTGGGGTTTCAACATATGAAAAGGCTAATAGCTGTGGCTAGCGGGCACGGCCATGGCATACTCAGCCCCAGGGCGCCTTATGTGCCACGCCAGCTCAGCCAGGTTCGGTGAGCCTGAGAGGAGGCGGTGAAGGATTGAGAAAAGACAGACAAGAGAAGAAAGCTGGGTCTGGGTGGGACACTGTCCTCTCTGATGGAGAGCTAGCTTTCTTCTCTTGTCTGTCTTTTCTCAATCCTTCACCGCCCCCACTCAGGCTCACCAAACCTGGCTGAGCTGGCGTGGCATATAAGGCACTGAGGCTGGTATGCCATGGCCATGCTGACTCGCCACAAATAGCTGTTCCATCATCTTGGCCTACAATCTATTTTGTGTATTTTCATGTAATTATCCTTTGTTTTTAATAGCTTGTATTGAGGTATAGTTTATATAACAAAGTTTATGTTTTATTTTTTTAAAATATATTTTTATTGATTTCAGAGAGGAGAGAGAGATAGAAACATCAATGATGAGAGAGAAATCATTGATTGGCTGCCTCCTGCACGCCCCCTACTGAGCACCGACTTGCAACCCGGACATGTGCCCTTCACTGGAATTGAACCTGGGACCCTTCAGTCTGCAGGCCTGGGTTCTAATCACTGAGCCAAACCAGCTAGAGCAGTCTGTTTATTTTATATATATATATTTTTGTATTTCAAAAATTATTTTCTTACTGATTTTGTGAGCGAGGAAAAAAACATAAACTGTTGTTCTACTTATTTATGCATTCATTGGGTAACTCTTGTATGTGCCCTGACCGGAGATAGACCCTACAACCTTGGCATATGAGGAAGACACTGTAACCAACTGAGCTATCTGGCCGGGGCCACAAAGTTTGCCTGTTTTAAATGTACAAATCAATCAATGATTGTTAGTACTTTAGAGAATTGTGCAGTCTTTACAACAAGCTAACTTTAGAAAATTTCCATCAGCCGAAAAAGAAACCTTAGTGCACCTCTGTAGTCACTCTCCAGCCCCTGGTCACTACTAATCTAATCTATTTTCTCAATAGGTTTATCTTCTTTAGATATTTCACTTAAATAGAATCACATCACGTATGGTCTTTTCTGTCTGGCTTCTTTTCACTTAGCATAATGTCTTTGAGGTTCATCCATGTTGTAGCATGTTAAAAGTACTTCATTCCACCCTAGCTGGTTTTGCTCAGTGGATAGAACATCGGTCTGCAGACTGAAGTTTCCCGGGTTCGATTCCAGTCAAGGGCGCATACCGGGTTGCAGGCTCGATCCCCAGTAGGGGGCGTGCAGGAGGCAGCCGATCAATGATTCTTTCTCATTGATGTTTCTCTCCCTCTCCTTTCCTCTCTGAAATCAATAAAAATATATTTTAAAAAAAGTACTTCATTCCTTTTTAGTGCATAAGAATCTTTTAAAACCCATACATCCATAATGGACAGCTGAACTTTTTGGTTACTTTGAATAATATTGTTATATATTTGTGTGGACATGTGTTTTCATTTTTCTTGGTGAAATACCTGGGTGTAGAATTGCTGGGTTATATGGTAGACATACATTTACATTTTTAAAGAAATTACTAAACTGTTTTTCAAGGTGGTGGTATAATTTTACTTTCTCAGCAGCAGTGTATTTGACAGTTACCACAAGGTTTCTTGATTGATCTGATATCTGCCTCGTGATAGCAAAATCTAAGTTTATTAAGTTCCCAGGAATTATGTCCTGTTCGGTGGGTTTGTATATGTGAAAATACAAAAGAAGGACATGGGCATTCTTGGGGTGGGAGTGGGTGGCCAGGAGAGGATGCATGAGGAGTACATCTTAGTTGGTCAACTAAACCTTGGAAGCCAATTACATTTACAAAGAATGAATCTATCCCTGAGAGAAAACACTTTATTTATGAAAATCTGAAGCAGTACAAAACTCAGAAGTTCCACTTAGGTGCAACAAACATGGATATGATGCTAAGAAACTCTAGTTTTTCCGTAAGTTGAATAAAATTTAAGTTTGACAGCACAGTAATCCTTAAAGCAACAATCCTGAAATTTCAACATGGCCTTGTATATTGTTAAATAAGCAAGGCTAGAATAAGCTATAGAGTTTTTGTTTTTAAGAATATACTGAGTGAGATGACAATTACAAGAAGTGAGTTGAACAAAAAGTGTGTAAGCTTGAAAAAAACTACATGGGTAAAACTTTGATGCCATAACCAATCCACGTGTCCCCTTGTTTTATTAAGATGACTAGATTCTCTGGAGGATAAAAAGGGTACGTCTCCCAGCTTACCCTACGCATAAGTTAGTACTGTTCAATTTCTACTAAAGCTTGTGCTATAATAAGCTACCTTTAGGTAAATGCTCTTGTCTAGAAGAGGATTGCAATTCTGTTAATATTAGAGCCAGGAGGGGGAAACTGACATTAAAAATCTAGGTCAAGAATCTACAGGATGGGAAAAAAAAGTATAGGATAGATCTCATTAAAATACTGAGTTGTACAGGGACTTAGGAACAAAGTTAAGAGCAGAAAAAGATCTTTTGACTAAAGTAGGAAGGACAGTATAAAAATATTTACAAAAAAGGTTCAGAATAAAGGAATATTTACAGAATGTTAAACTATTAATCTGCAGCCATAATAAGGCCCCTTCGAGTTCCCAACAGCTCGGCTTTCTTCTCCTTTCGTTGTTGCTCATGTTTCTTCCGTTGCTCCTCCCTAAGAGGGACAGGTACACATTAGGTTCTAGTGAAGCTCCACAACAGACCACCTGGAAGCACTTGTTGGACACTGTCCAAACGTAAAGATGCCTAGCACACTGTGTAAAACAGTCCTGGGCATGCTGCAGTCTGACCTGGTGGTCGCTGATGAAAATCACTGCTGTGTTAAAGGGCTATAGATCCTAAAGTCAAGCACAGAACTGCAACCAGAAGGTACCCTGGTACCTGAACCCAACCCCTGTAGTTTTGATAAATGTCTACTTCTGGAAGTCAAAGGTCAACCTCAAAATTACATAGTCTAGTGAAAACATGGAACTACGAACCACTGCCTTAAACTTAACACTGTTTTTATGAGAGGGATTTGGGGGTGGGGGAAGGGGAGAGAAGTCTCAGGATCATGTTAATGATCTTAATAGCAAATATAGTCATTAAAGGTTTTGGTGGCAGGTGGATGTAGGCAAGTCAAATGACAGGTAACTCTGTATCAGGAGGGTTTCATGCAGGGAGTCGACTCAACCAGGACCAGCTGCAGTCCAGGGCAAGCTCTGCCTTTCCCTTGGTTTTCATACAGATGAAAGCCTCTAGAGGACATATACAAAAACATGGGGTTTTCCCCATGTAGGGCCTTGAAGCCTAATAAGCCTGGTTTCCCTGAAAGTAAAAAATTCACATCTGTCTGCATAACTAGGTGCCCTCGGCACTGGCATCTGGAGGGATATCAGGTCCACAGTTTGGGCAGACAGATCACGTAAAAGCAGTGCTCTGAATCGGAGTCCTCTTGTGAATGTCCTGTAGAGCTCTGGAAATAATGCAGATGCTTGGGCCCCACCTTGAATTAGAATCCACAATTAGAACTTATAGAAAGTTCTAATGTGATTCCACTTCTAGCCTCTTAGACACCACTTACTGAGACTGTCTATCTCTCAGAGATTCTGCTTTTATATACAGTCTTTCAAAATGAAAAGACTTATAGAACTGGGTAATTATGTGCTCACCTGGTCTGAAGACGAGGTTGTTTGTAAGTTTTCTTGTGGAAGCTAACTCTGCTTACATGCTCATTCAGAGACTTATTTTCTTTAGATTGTCCCCATGGTTTCAGTTTTCCTAGTTTAGGACAGAGACAAAGAAACATTAATGAAGACTTTTGTATTTATAGTCTTAAGTTTATTCATCTGTGGCGATTTGCTTGCTATCAACATTTATACTTTGTTTTAATAGACATTTGCCAGTGTAAGTCTTTTATTAATTTCAATTTCATATTCTACAGATATAAATTGCAATTTTTCTCTAAACATGTTCTATTTTTAAAAAATGTTTTTATTTCAGAGAAGAAGGGAGAGAGAGAAACGTAAGTGATGAGAATCATTGATCAGCTGCTTCCTACTGGGGATAGAGCTCACAACCCTGGCATGTGCCCTGACCTGGACTCAAACTGTGATCTCCTAGTTCATAGGTAGACGCTCAATTACTGTGCCACACTGGCTGGGCATGTGTTCTATTTTTTAATCCTTGGAAAGCCAAAGAGAAAACCTTAATGTTTCTCTCTCATCAGTGATATTTTTTTCTCTTTCTCCCTTCTTCTCTGAATTCAATAAAAATATATTAATAAAAAAAAGAAAGAAAACCTTAACACTAAAAACAAAAAACAACTCCCATTACATAGCACATTAAAAGGAACCATTACAACCAAGCAGTTTATTTCAAGATTGCATAGGTATTATGTTTAACTAGTGGCCCGGTGCACGATCATGCACATTGAAAGGAAATTAATTAGATGAAATATTTTAATATCGCTATTTGCCCTTTCTCTTTAATAGAAGTATCAACCAAATTCACGATCAACAATGACAGATTGAAACACACGTGTACAACTGGCACCAGCTAGAGCTTTATATGTATCTCCCATGCAGGAGTCAACTTAGCCTTTTATATATATAGAATAAACTTGCTTAATTAGACCAGCTTTCTGATTTAGCTAAACTTTTTCCAGCCCAGTGAAGCTCCCCAACTTCTCTTTCAGGCAATTGTCAGCAACACAGCAGTAAATATCAACATGAAGCAGATTATTACTGTAGATCACGCAGGGAGAACAACGGGTAAAATATTTAACCACAGCAGTGTTTGACTATATTCCGCACAGTGAGAAAACCTGAAGTCATTTTCAAGGTCCACCATTTCTTACTTCTTTTCAGTCAAGTTTCTAAGCTTTCTAAATCTCCTTTTTCGGTGGAAAATAGGATTCCACTGAGTCTTCCTACCTACTCCAGGATTTCTGTGAGGATCAAATGAGATGAGGCATGGGAAAACGCTTCATGGACATTTGGTTAAAGTGTGAAATGTTTGCACCTGGCTGTAAAGCAAGTCAGGGCTGAAGAAAATCCAAGGAGGCTAGTTGTCGCTAGGGAAAGGAAGCCGGGCGTTGCTATGTGACGTCATTACCTGGATGGTCGGACACTTAGCATACCAGCCTTTTATATATATAAACTAGAGGCCCAATGCACGAAATTCATGCAAGAGTAGGCCTTCCTTCCCCCGGCTGCCGGCACCAGCTTCCGTCTGGCACCCGGGACCTGGGCTTACCTTGCAGCCCTGGCTTCATGGTCCAGAAGGAAATCTGGTCTAATTAGCATATAATGCTTTTATTATTATATATATTAAAGTGGTATTTAAAAAAAGTGGTACTTCCCCTGTGCAGTTTATTACCATTTCCTCATAAATTCTATTTGGAATAGAACAAGTGGGAATATTTTGTTGGCTTTAGAACAAATTCCAGATGTTTAGGTATTGCTTTATTTTTATAGTTTATGACCTCTGTCTGAATACCAGTGATTATCATTTGCATGTTTCCCATTTCATAAAAATGATGTTCACACCCATTATTATCATTTAATCAATAACTATTTTTTAAAATATATTTTATTGATTTTTTACAGAGAGGAAGGGAGAGAGATAGATAGTTAGAAACATCGATGAGAGAGAAACATCGATCAGCTGCCTCCTGCACATCTCCCACCGGGGATGTGCCCACAACCCAGGTACATGCCCTTGACCGGAATCGAAACCCGGACCTTTCGGTCCGCAGGCCGACGCTCTATCCACTGAGCCAAACCAGTTTCGGCTAATCAATAACTATTGAAGTAGTACTTATTTTCCCTTCCATTAAGGAACTAACTGACTTGTCTAGGATAAAAAATAATAAGCACAAATGAAGCTTTAATCCAGGTTTTCTACCATCAGCCAAAGTTAGTGTCATAGTCATTCCCACAGCAAACACTTTAGAGGGCATCTTGTATGTGCCAGGGACTGTTGTAGGAGCTGGGGACATAGGCAGTGAACCAAGTAGTCAAAATCCTTGCTTTCTTGGGCTTACATGCCAGTAGTAGAAGTAGATGACAGTAAAGGAACATAACATCAGGTGGTGACTCATGCTATGAAGAAATGTGGACCAGGCTAAGGAGTACAGACTGGGAGGCAGGGAGTAGAGGAAAGGCTGGAATTGGTGATAGCTGAGTGGATGTCCCAGTAAAATGAGGGAGCAAGGTGTGCAAAGGTCTGTGGCAACAATATTCCAGGTGGAGCAGAGGGACACAATGCAAAGACCGGGAGGTGGGAAGGAGCTGGGTGTATCTGAGGAACTGAAACACCAATGTGTTTGTCCCAAAGTCAGGGAAGGACGAGGCGGTGACTGAAGCTGGGAAAGAGATGGGAAACTCAGGAGATTCTGAGCAGGGCAGGATGTGCTCTGTTTGTTTTTTAGGTTGTAGTGGGGCAAGGAGGCTATTCTAGAAGCCCAGGTAAATGATGATGATGACCTGGACCAATGGGAGCCACAATGGAGGGGTGAAAGTGGTCTGATTAAAGAGCTTTTTCAAAGGTAGAGGTGAAAGGACTAGCTGATGGGCTGGAGATGAAGTCTAAGAGAAAGTGAGGAGCCAAAGAGGACTCCTAGGTTTCTGCCCTGACGACTCAATAGATAACTCAGCAGAAAGAGGTGCCATTGCCACAAATGGGAAAACCTGGGGGGAAAAATGGGTGAGAGAAGTAGATGTATTTTCACCACAACTAAATAAGATTTATGTTTTCATTATGTTTCATTGACATTTGTAATTTAAAGATAAACATTATTACATAAACGTGATTATTGTAGGAAGCTTTTTAAAAAAGTAATTCCCAAAGCACAAAAGATAGATCACATTAAGTATTGATATTTTTTATAGATGTAAGAATACTTTAATATATGCTCAATGACATCTGGCCAATGAATATCCCAGTTGTTGGACCGGTGGTTCCCAGCAGCCTGGGATCCTTTGATAGCTGTAAAGAAAACATTCATTAACCCACAGGCTCACTTCTAAGTTTCTTGATTTTGGCTGAAATTTTAATTCTTTGTAGTAACATTGATTAGAAATTATGCCTTTGATTAACAACAATGTAAGTGAATCAGTTATTTAATATTTGCTTAATGGACATTCTTTTTAATCATGAGGAGCGGGGGCAGGAATTCTAGGCGGTTACGTAAGGTTTCCATGAGTCTCAGCCTCAGTGGGAAATGAGCTGACCTTAGGTCTCTGCGTGCCTTGTACCGCAAAACAGCCCACATACCTTTGTGTGGCTCATAGTTGAGGGGACGAGACAAACTTGCTTTGAGATCAAACACTGGTTTCTTGTTGGAGACTGGAGTCTGTGCTGCTTCAGCTGAAAACTTGAATGGGGTAATAACTAAAAAAGCCCACACAAAACCCAAAGGCTTGATTAGAGAAAAAAAAAGACACGTTATAGTTTTGTATTAAAGTATCACTTCTCAATCTTAAAAATAGAATCTATATGAAAAGTCCAAGACAAATGTAAGGTTAAAAGGGAGGAGAAAAGAGTAACTGAGGCAAGCTAACCACTGAGATTTGTTTCCCGTTAGCTTCTCCCCAAATAGTCTAAACATTACGAGATTCCCTAGGATCAGCTGGGCGTTTAGAATCCTGTTTAAAGAATTTCCCTGATATTATTTACCCTTCTTAAAAATGATCTATTACTAATAGTAATATTTTCATTAATACAGACATAAAGCCTGCAAGGAACCTAAATCACATAAATGGAAAAGATTCCTGGTTTTGTTTGTTATTAGATACAAGGGTATCTAAATGGCTTATTCTGGCTCACCCAGTCCACTAGTCAATAGTGTGGCACTGATTCCATGAACTCTGGGATCCTGTTCATTTCCGAGTCCTGCAGGCCACTGGAGGCTGTCATGGTCCTCCTCATCCCTGGGTCTGAGAAGGGGCTGAATGCCCTTCAGGGAGGGTCACCATCTTAGGACTCCTCTTGGACGGGATGGAGTCCTCAGGCAGACACTATTTTTTTGTTAGTGATTCTAGCATGTCCCTCACTCATATACAATGAAAAACACGCTATGGGGAAATGTTTGCTTTTGATTTTACAGATATGGAGAGGCTTAAGGAAACAGATAAACTTAATTTCAGAAAGTTACATGGCTTAAAGATGAACCAATTCATTTTTTTACCTGTAGCCGAATCCCTCTTTGTGGCTTTTAACTTGTTTGTCCCAAGCACAGCCTGGCCTTTTGGGGTATTCCCAGATATGGACACATGTGGAGACTTTCTGGCTGGAGTCTTGGTCAGTGAACGCTTGTATTCATTATCTTTAGTAGCAGCTGAAAACCTAAATAGGACAGTGGATACAAGACATGAGTAATGTTAAGAGTAACTGTGTCAAGCTTATAAATAAAGACACTTGTCCACCACCAAGTAGTGAAAGGGCCCCCATGCACCAACTTGATCCCCAGGAGGCAGCCGTTCATTTGTGTAAATACTGTTACACAAATGAACCTCCTTTGCACAATAGAGATCTCTTAAAACACTTATGCTAAAGCAAATCACTTATCAACTTTTGTTATTTATAAAACACTAGAGGCCCAGTGCATGAAATTTGTGCACTGGTAGAGTCCCTAGTGGCTGGCAGCAGCCGGCCAAGGCCTCTCTCCCTTCCCCCAGCCTGCCCTGTCCCCTGGTCGAAATCCCAGAAGAACTTCTGGTGGAGGGGACAATTTGCATACTACGCTTTTATGATATAGGATGGCTTGTATTCTCTTTTCACCCAGCATTGGCCAGTGACAGCATACTCCAGAGCTCCAAGGAGATGCTCGCAGGCCTCAAGTTACACATTAGCAGGTACTTGAAGAAGCTTCCCTTATTTCTCCTCTTCCCGATGATGGCAAGTTAAAGGGAATAGGAGGTTGCTCTGCCATATGGGAACAGACCTTACATCTACCTAAAATAATATTCATTTGAGTGGTACATAAACCCATCTTCTACTCATAGCAAACTGCTACAATGTATTTCATTGATTCTCTGATGCATAGTTTTCCTACATTTTAACATAATTGAAATTGGGATGTGTTTTACAATGATAATATGTCATAGTTGGCAATGACTTTTCTTACTGGTTCATAAAATAATGGTGAATCCTCAGTGTCTTACATTCAATGAATATCTACTAATGACAGATATAAATACATATAGGGTTGGTGATGGGGTGTTAATAGGGGACTTCTGGACTTATAATTTGATGGTGATCCTGAATCAACACCCAAAGACTCTAATAGGAAAACTGGTTGTGCCAGGATAGATGCTGTGAAGTCCAGACTATTCTGTAGATTGTAATGAAACAAAGGCTAGCACGTGACCATGGTGTTCTTAAAAAGCATTAAATACAATCAGAACGGCCAAGTATAGGTACCTCATATTCCAAGCTAACTCATCTAAACCGAAGGGCATTTTTTTAATATATATATTTTATTGATTTTTTACAGAGAGGAAGGGAGAGGGATAGAGAGTTAGAAACATCAATGAGAGAGAAACATCGACCAGCTGCCTCCTGCACACCCCCTCCTGAGGATGTGCCCACAACCAAGTACATGCCCTTGACCGGAATCGAACCTGGGACCTTTCAGTCTGCAGGCCGACGCTCTATCCACTGAGCCAAACCGGTTTGGCCCGAAGGGCATTTTTAAGATTTAAAAACTCTATCAGTTCTGGCCAGTGGCTCAATTGGTTGGAGCATTGTCCTGTAGGTTCAACTGCAGGTTCACTTCGCAGTCAGGGCACATGCCCGGATTGTGGGTTCCATCCTTGGTCGGGGCGAGTACAGGAGGCAACTGATCAATGTTTCTCTCTCACATGTATGTTCTCTTTCCCCCTTCCTTTCTCTCTCCAAAAAAAAAAAATAAAAAAATCCATAAACATATCCATAGGTGAGGATAAAAACAATGTCAGATAATTGCACATGTTGGGGACATGTTCCTATGCACCGACTCTATTAGATGCTTCAGATGCTCTTAAAAAAGGAGAGAATAAAATTTTGGTATTAAAAGAAAGGATAATGTCCTAGCCAGTTTGGTTCAGTGGATAGAATGTCAGCCTGCGGAATGAAGGGTCCCGGGTTTGATTCCAGTCAAGGGCACATACTGGGGATGTGTGCTTAATCCCTTGGAGGCAGCCGATCAATGATTCTCTCTCATCATTGATGTTTCTCTCTCTCTCCCTCTCTCTTGCTCTCTCTCTCTCTCTCTCCCCCCCTCCCTTCCTCTCTGGAATGAAAAAAAAAAAGCATGAAAATCTTCATCTGTAGGGACAGTAGTAGTTGAGGGGCACCCTGATGTTAGGAAACGTACAAGCAAACAAAACAGGGGTCAGTGGGCATGAGATAGCTATCCTACTGCAATGCCCAATGGGTTAGAGTATTTCTACTTTAGGACAAGTCCATTTTTTAATTCACTGCATTAAGAGATTTTTCTATAGGAATTTAGCTGCAACTGTGTGTTCAAGTCAATAAAAAAATTTCTCTTTACACATATTTGCAAGTGTAGATTAAAATGAAAAATATTCATATATATCTTATTTTCATCCTTTATACTAGTAAATCAAATGTGAACTTAGGTAAATTGCCTAAACAAGAAAACAAAATACAAATTTAAAGAAAAATATTAGGCCCTAACCGGTTTGGCTCAGTGGATAGAGCATCGGCCTGGGGACTCAGGGGTCCCAGGTTTGATTCCGGTCAAGGGCATGTACC
>NW_006383006.1:4592131-4592757 GCF_000327345.1 Myotis davidii
AGAGAGAGAGAGAGAGAGAGAGAGAGAGAGACATCGATCTGATGCCTCCGGTATGTGCCCTGACTGGGAATTGAACACGCAACCTTTTTTAGTGTAGGGGACAACACTCCAACGAACTAAACCAACTGGTCAGGGTTCGTTCTTTTTTATCAATGTGAAAACATTTGATGTAGTTCACCTGAAATGTATTAGAAGCTATAACGTTTTGAGACCTTGTCCTCTGTCACATTTTGGAGTTCTTTACCTGACATTCATTTTAGTTGCTGAGAGAGTGGAACGCTTGACCGACCCCTTCATATACAAGGTGCTCAGATCTGCAGCACCCGGGGCTGGGCCTTGTGAGCGCTGCTGGCTTGAGGGAGTACAAGCCGTAGAAAATCTTCTTTGGAGACCCACTGGAGTTGCCACCACTTCCTTAGTTATGGAACGCTTCTGAGAAAGGAAAATACATTATTAAAGAAAAATATTAGGACTTATAAAAAAGCCATTTGCTGATCTTTCTCTCTGTTCTGATCCTCTTTCTCATTTTTTTTTTTTTATTCTTCACCTGAAGATATGTGGGTCCATTGATTTTAGAGAGGGGAGGAGAGGGGAGGGGGGAGAGGGATAGGGAGAGAGAGGGCAAA
>NW_006383006.1:4592963-4593971 GCF_000327345.1 Myotis davidii
TCGTTCTTTTTTATCAATGTGAAAACATTTGATGTAGTTCACCTGAAATGTATTAGAAGCTATAACGTTTTGAGACCTTGTCCTCTGTCACATTTTGGAGTTCTTTACCTGACATTCATTTTAGTTGCTGAGAGAGTGGAACGCTTGACCGACCCCTTCATATACAAGGTGCTCAGATCTGCAGCACCCGGGGCTTGGCCTTGTGAGCGCTGCTGGCTGGAGGGAGTACAAGCCGTAGAAAATCTTCTTTGGAGACCCACTGGAGTTGCCACCACTTCCTTAGTTATGGAACGCTTCTGAGAAAGGAAAATACATTATTAAAGCTTGACCTCGCCCTGACTGGTTTGGCTCAGTGGACAGAGCATCGGCCTGCAGACTGAAAGTTCTCGGGTTCGATTCCAGCCAAGGGCATGTACCTTGTTTGCGGGCACATCCCCAGTGGGAGTGTGCAGGAGGCAGCTGATCGATGTTTCTGTCTCATCGATGTTTCTAACTCTCTATCCCTCTCCCTTCCTCTCTGCAAAAAATCAATAAAATATATTAAAAAAAAAAGCTTATGGGATTTGTGTGTTTGTGTGTCTGTATGTGTGTGTGTGTGTGCGCGCGCGTGTGTTTTTTACTATTTAGAATTTATCATCCAGTGCATTTCCCTGTTGGCAGAAAACTAAAAACTCAAGCAAGTGACTCATATAACAGACAATGTACCTGCTAACAGTGTTCATTTTCTGCCCTATTTATTTATTTTATATTTTTTATTGATTTCAGAAAGGGAGTGGGAGAGATAGAAACATTAATGAGGAGAATCACTGATTGGTGCCTCGTACACACCCCCTACTGGGGATGGAGCCTGCAACCCGAGCCCAAACTCCGGGCATGTGCCCTTGACCAGAATGGAACCCAGGACGCTTCAGTGTGCAGGCCAACGCTCTATCCACTGAGCCAAACTGCCTAGGGCCTGTGTCACTATATAATTCCAGTTCCATTTTAAATTCCTTTTTGGCAGTTACA
>NW_006383006.1:4594299-4600140 GCF_000327345.1 Myotis davidii
ATAACTTATTTCCACTTCGGAATTCATTCTGTATAGTGAGGAGTCACTGTTTATCTGAAGGGTTTTGAAAATTCTCATGGTAGGGGAAAGCAATGTAAGATAATAAAGATGCATTAAACTCAAATCCATTCCATGAATCCATCGAAAGCTGGCTATATTAACCATGCTGTATATACGGTACCAAGATTAAAACCAAGTACTTTAGTCCCATTAAGAACATAATTACCTTCAGTTCATTAAGTGAATTGTGTTGTTCAAAATTTTTCTTTTTTCTCTTAATGTATTGATCAATGGACTCCATTTCCTTAAAATGGGCCTCGTGAAGCTTCTTAAAGTCTAGAACATTCCACAAAATATGAAAATTAATAACAAAATCCATTTATTTACCTTCCCTTAGTTTTCCTATAAACACTTATTCTCTCCTCTGCATTCCTAACATTCAGTTTCAGTATCATCTTTGTCAAAACTTTAATTTGAAACATTTAGAACATTTAGTTTTTGGAAACTCAGTGGCAAAGCATATCTATCTTAAAAACAATTCAATATTCACCACCTCTCCATTGTGCCACTGCTAATTGACATCTTGATTTTGTCTAGGGGATAAGAAAAGAATAACATATTTGTCCTCTCCCCTCACCAATTAATCAAATGGCCTTATTTTAGTCATAAATTTGATGTTTTACAATGCTTAGAAAACTCTATGCCAAGCAATGGCACACTTTTTCTGTCAAGTGCAGACAGGACATAGGCTTTGTGACCACAAATGGTATGGTCTATCTGATTTTCTTTTTTTCATAGAACCCTTTTTAAGTGTAAAAATCATTCTTAGCTCAAGGGCTAGAAGACAGGCCAAGGCGAGCAGTAGTCTGCTGACCCCTCTTTTGTACTATTCTAAGTATATATTCTAAATATATATTCTGAATAAGAAATAGGGAAGAAGAATTACATGTCCCAAAATGGAGTCTCTTAGACTAGCGGTTGCCAACCGGTGGTCCATGAGGTCTGAAAGGTTGGTGACCACTGGTTTAAGGAAACCTTTGGAGCAGCGATCACCAACCAGTGGTCCGCGGACCCTGGCAGTCCATGAGGTCCAAAAGGTTGGCGAGCACCGCCTTGGACTTTTTTTTTAAGTAATTTATTACGAAGTGGACACTATGCCAAGTACTTTACGGACATCCATTCTCTGATATCTAGTGAATACCTGCTACATGTTAGTTACTATGCTAGGTAATCCGAAGTGGAAAATAGGCTCAATTAATCTATATATCAACCTGATGAAATAGGCAGTACAACTATTCCAACGTTCAACTGAAGAAGTGATTTACTGAGGATAAATAAGCTGCCCAAAGTCTCCCAGCTAGAAAATGGGAGAACGCAGATGCCAGCCCCAGTTCCAGCATCCCAGCTTTTAGCTGTGGCAGTACACTGACTCTCCAACACCAGCCTGCAAAACTTACTTGGAGTAGTGGTTGCGATTCTTTTATTTTTTCCAGATTTAGAAAACCCATCTGTGCAGACAGACTTCTTTCTTTCTGAAGGTGCCTTTGAGTCTTCATTACCTGAATACAAAGACACAGAGCCAATGAAAAGACTTCAACAAATGTCACAAGAACATTCATGTGATGGGCTCTGCCAAGGCGGCGGGAGAAATGGCACACAAGGAGCACGACGACTGACAGCATCACTAACATGTAGCTCATAAGCCTGAACTAGGCAGACATTTTGCTTCCTATATAGAGGTTATATCAACAACTGAAAAACACTTTTCCATAACTTTGCTATAAACATGTTATTATAACTAGCACACAACCGCCCTAACCGGTTTGGCTCATTGGATAGAGCGTCGGCCTGCGGACTGAAGGGTCCCAGGTTCGAAGCCAGTCAAGGGCATGTACCTTTGTTGCGGGCACAGCCCCACTAGGGAGTGTGCAGGAGGCAGCTGATCGATGTTTCTCTCTCATCGATGTTTCTAACTCTCTATCCCTCTCCCTTCCTCTCTGTAAAAAATCAATAACATGTATTTAAAAAACTAAAAAACAAAAACACACGACCCCACGAGCCTACGACACATCATTAGCATTCTGGCACGTTTCCTCGGGTCCTTTGCTTCTGTACAGGAACATCTCTGAGGCACGGGGGTTCTGTTCCAGACCACTGCAATAAAGCAAGCAGTAATTTTTGCCTTGAATTTGTAAAAAAATTGCAACATCTGTAGAGGCAATAAAGCAAAGCACAATAAAGATAGGTATGCCTGTACTTGTTTTGTTTTTGTTCTTTAAATTCAGTTGAAATCATCAAGTATACAAGGTCTACTATTTTCCCCACTAATAATCATTTTTCAGCTCAAGGTAATCTACTAAAAACATGTAAATGGAATTTCAAGTAATACTACTTATGAAGTCATCATCTTTAAGGTTCGCTAATGTATCCATTAAACAAGGCAAAGAATATTCCATAGAGCAGTTGGGGCTCCAGGGGCTTCTGCTTGGACCCTGGCTCTAAAGCCAGGAAGAGCCTACTGGAGTGGCTCAGTTGGTGAGCGCGTCGTCTTGTACACCAAAAAGTTGTGGTCAGGAAACATACCTGGGTTGCAGGTTCAATCCCTGGTTGGGGAACGTATGGAAGTCAACCAATTGATGTTTTTCTCTCTCTCCCTGTGTTTCTTTAAGCATGTCCTTGGGTGAGGATTAAAAACAAAACAAAACAAAAAACAGAGAGAAAAATTCTGTGAAAAACAGGATATTTAGAGTCAGGGTCACCCCTCACAAGGTATTTATTAATTACAAATGGAAAAATAGTAACTTTACAGGGAAGCAGCGTAGCAGATACCACCATCACCAGGTGATGGAACATAACATGACTAGTCACAGGACAAACCAACACCTGTGTCTTCTGGGGTAAAGGACACATCCCTCGGCCAAAAGTGCATGATCTGAATCTAATCATCAGTGCATTAGACAAACCAAGTCAGAGGATCCCCCCCAAAAAACCTGCCTATACTAAAAAATGTCAACATCCGGAAAGACAAAGGAAGACTGAGAAACTATTCCAGATTAAAGTAGGCTAAAGAAACATGACAATGAAATGCAAAGGGTGAGCTGAGATTTCCTGTTTTAAGAGAGATAATTGATGGAATTATTGGAATATGTGGATAGAATTATTGGGCTAATAAGTTTCTAACACAAAAATGAGTGCCTTTTTAAGAAAATTTATTTAATATTTTACTTATACAAGGCAGCTGGATTCTCTTACCTACTTCTGTAGATAATATGTTACATATTTTGGTTGATATATATAACAAAAAGAAATCTTGCCACACACAGATGTGTAATTGAAAGGGAAGAATATTTTAATAACCTTTAGAAATATTTGTGATATTCTTTTTTGATACTATACCGTAACTTGACAAGTAGTGGTGTCCTAAATGTTAGTTGCAACATGGAATATGAAGCCAAGTCAATGAACCTTTTATACTCTGTACATTTGTGAGAGGAAGTCCCTGTGTTTTGAGAAACGCACACTGAAGTATAGAGGGCAGTGGTTCCCAAGCTTTTTTTGGCCACGTCCCACCTAAGCATCTCTAAAATCCTGATGCACTCCCCCTCCATGACATATAATTCTTATTATTCAAAAAGTGAACTTGTATTCACATGGAGGAAGCCTAAAAGGCCATTAACTTGGTCTAAACAAGCTTCCAAAAAACATGGCATCCATGAAAGAAAAAAATAAAAGAACAAAAGGACAGTTGAAGTACTGAGGAAGAAATTACTAAGAAATTGTTTAAAAAATATGGAGTCATATAAAAATAGCAAATAAAGTTTCAAAACATATACTAGAGAACTGAAATGCATATAAATATGTAACAATATAGATTTATACTAGTGGCCCAGTACATGAAATTTGTACCATTAAAAGAGAATTAGAGGAAATATTTTAAAATTGCTATTTACCCTTTCTCTATAATAGAAGTGTCCAGCCAGCCCCAACCCCATTGGACAACATCAAGACCCGGACGGCCCCACCCATGTCAAACATATCGGCAGCTTACTCTCAAACAGTTCAGGAAAAAAATGTATACCACACATATACGTATATACATATATTTATGTATATACATATATACATTTATACATATATACACATATATTTATGTAGATACATATATGTACATAAATATAAACAGAGGAAATAATGTAGTAAGTGTTAACATTTGGGAAATCTAGGTGAAAAAGACACAGGAATTCTTGGCATTATTCTTGCAACTTTAATTCTGAAATTATGTCAAAATAAAAAGTTAAAAAAAAAATTCTCTCACCAGAAACTAACTATATGATCAAATTTTTCTCCTTCAAACAGCTTATGTTTCATAGTCAAATCTGACTTAATGGTTCCACACTCAGTTTTTCTATGGCATCGAAACGTAGTCCTAAAGCTACATCTTCTGGATAAAATAATTGGTGGAATAGCAGACATTTGTAAATCTACCCCCACTTTTGGCTCTTTGTCATACTTCCTAACGACTTTCTCTAAATCATGGTTTTAAAATGGGTATGTGAGGCATATGCATGAAAAGACAAAGATACTCTAGTTGATTTTGCTTGGTGGTCAGAGCCTCGGCTCACAGTTAATCAAGGGTTAGATTCTGGTCAAGGGCACATACCTTGATTACAGGTTTGATCCCTGGCCCCTGGTTGGGGTGCATGTGGGAGGCAACCGATTGATGTGTCTCCCTCAAGTTGATGTTTCTCTCTCTCAATCCCCTCCCTTTCATTCTCTTTCTCTAAAGGGGGGGAAAAAAAAAAAAGAAGAAGAAAAAAATGAAAAAATACCCTCGGGTCAGTATTATTAAAAAAAACCCCACAGGGGAAGTGTAAAACCTAGGGTACTTATTGAAAACTGCAGACGCCCAGGCTTATCTTAGACCTACTGAATCAGAACCTCGACCTCCTGGAGGTTAATGTATTTAATAAGAAATTCAAAATTATGGGGGAAATGGGAAGGCTCAGGATTAGAAATTCTGCATTTAAATGCTTGTTGGACCCTGGACCAGGTAATTGACTGTTGCAATTGGCAGGCTTCCTCAGGAAGGAAATCAGAAAGCAGAAGTCCTGTTAGGTATACAAGAATTGAAGTTTTCTGATCTTATTGAAACAAACTTTAAGTTGAGAGGTTTAGGGAAGAGGTTTTTAGGAGGTTAGAATCCAAGAAGGATATACAAACACTAGGGGCCCAGGGCACGAATTTGTGCACCTTGAAAGGAACTGTGGGCTGCGAGGCTATGGTGGGCATAGGGGCGGTTCTCAGCCCATCCTCCGTGACCGCACCTGAACTCTCCAGCCATAGCTCCCGGTCCTGTCTTCAGGCAGCCCCGCTCCTGCCAGATGCCGCTCCCACGCACTAATGGCTCTGGCCACACTCACACACGCTGAAGGTGCAGAGCCATTGGGGCTGGCGCCAGCAGGGGATGCGAGCAGGACCGGCACTGTCAGTGGGTGCAAGCGGCAGGTGCTGCCCCAATGGCCCCTCAGGAGCAGGGGGAGGTAGAGCAGCCCTCAGGGGCAATCGGGGCCGGTAGCCCCCGCTCGCACCTGCTGACGGCACCGAGCGATCAGGCCTGGCGCTGGGGTCCAGCAGCAGGTGCTACTAGCAGCTCTGATGCTGGCTTCAGGTGTGAGCGGGGCTGGCACCAGCAGCAGGTGCAAGCACCAGGCAGGACCACGGCACATGGGAACAAAGAATTTTCAGGCCGAAACCGGTTTGGCTCAGTGTATCGAGCGTCGGCCTGCGTACTGAGGGGTCCCAGGTTCGATTCCGGTCAAGGGCATGTACCTTGGTTGCGGG